>NW_027175383.1:674486-1011729 GCF_028021215.1 Eschrichtius robustus | reverse complement strand
AGTGGATGTGCCCTATGCTCCCTAAGCTGTGTTTTTTCGATGTTTCAGGACAAACCCTACACTTCTCCAGAGTGGCTGTTCGCAATTTACATCCCGCCCATCAGCGTAGCAAGGCTCCAATTTCTCCATGGCCTGTTCTGCTTTTGTGGTTTTGACACTTTTATCAGCATGGCCCTTTTGACGGATGGGAAGCGAGACATCTTTGTAGCGCTGATTTGTCTTTCCAGGTTGCTTGGTTGGCCAAAAAGGGCGTATGCGTTTTTTCCTGAATATATTCAGGAAAAAACGCATACGCCCTTTTTGGCCAAGGGCATCATTGTCCACGTTTTGCCGCTTTTCATGTGCTTTAAAGGCGATTCGAATCTACCTCCTGAAACCTGTTTCCTGCAATTCTGCCTTGCTTTCAAATCCTCTTCGTTGCCTTCCCTCAATATATTTGTGGACGAGAGTTATCATTTATAACTCTGCAGGGTTGTGAATTGCAGTGCCCATGTGCTCCATTTTTCAACTGGCTTTTTTGGGAGCTGGCCGCAGAAGCGCGGGATTGCCTCAGGCCCTATTCTGGTTCCGGGTGGCAGGCTGAGCCTGTGGTTATTTCTTCTTCCTGATGTGAAAGTAGAGTGACCTGTGCCTGTCCCAACACCTAGATCTAGTCTCTCATTGGCTGCCCCTCTTCTCGTTCATCCTCAGGACAAATTGCAACCTGTACGGAACAAGAGGTTAAAGGTGCTGATTCTCCAAGTAGGGAGATTGCTAGTGAAGTAGCTGGAATGGCGAACCCGAGCACAAGGAGATGAGAAATGAGGTGCGTTTTAGAAACCTTTCAAAATCACACGGTGTACCATCTTCTGGGTTCCTCATGCAAGTTTTCGATGTAGGAAGATGCCCTTGAACCTGGAGATTTGGGACCCAAGGGATGGGTACCACGCAGTATTACCTTAAAGGATCTGCGTTGGCTCACCCAACCTCACCAAACCTCTCAGCCCCAAGAATGTCCACCCTTATGTCTCATCCAGCTGTGGGTCTAGATATGGTCAATCCAGGTTGCGTCACAGCCACTGAATGAATTTTGTAAGAATTTCTGTCTCTTCCACTGTCTTTGTTTCATGGGTTTTTAAAACTAATTTATTTTTATAATGGGGTTTAGCTGCTTTTCACGGCTGTGTTTATGCGGCTTTACACCCACTTGACACACTTCCAGAGAGATATCAATACATAGGTTTTAAGATTCTTACTAGTCACATATATTCTTGTGCGGTGAATAGGGGGTGTTGAGTCCAGTTCACTGAGCAAGGAGTAGGTCTTGTCTATTACGTATTGGGTGTATGGAACGGTATCTCAGCTAATTTGAAACCCTTGTATTATGCATCACCCCACCTCACCTTCCCCGTTAAGCAACCATAGTTTTTTTTCTAAATGTGTGACTTTGTTCTGTTTTCTAATTCAGTTCAAATGTAGCGGTTTTTACATTCCCTGTATAAGTTATAGCTTTTGATAAGTGTCTTTTTCTGTGTGATTTATTTCACTTAGAATCGTCATACCTAAGTCCACCCATCTTGCTTCTACTAGCCTTATGACATTGATTTCATGGCTGAGTGATATTCCATTGTACATAATGACCACAACTTCTTTATCCATTTTTCTCTTTCCTGGGATATTTAAGGTGTCATGAAGTGGAGGTTCTTGTCAACAGAGCAGCCCTAAACTTTGGGGTGCCTGTGTCTTGCTGATTTTTAGTTTTCAAAATTTATACGCCCATGAGTGGACGTGCCCTATGCTCCCTAAGCTGTGTTTTTTCGATGTTTCAGGCCTCACCGTACACTTCTCCAGAGTGGCTGTTGGCAATTTACATCCCGCCCGTCAGCGTAGCAAGGCTCCAATTTCTCCATGGCCTGTCCTGCATTTGTGGTTTTGACACATTTATCAGCATGGCCCTTTTGACCGATGGGAAGCGAGACTTCTTTGTAGCGCTGATTTGCCTTTCCAGGTTGCTTGGTTGGCCAAAAAGGGCGTATGCGTTTTTTCCTGAATATATTCAGGAAAAAACGCATACGCCCTTTTTGGCCAAGGGCATCATTGTCCACGTTTTGCCGCTTTTCATGTGCTTTAAAGGCGATTCGAATCTACCTCCTGAAACCTGTTTCCTGCAATTCTGCCTTGCTTTCAATTCCTCTTCGTTGCCTTCCCTCAATATATTTGTGGACGAGAGTTATCATTTATAACTCTGCAGGGTTGTGAATTGCAGTGCCCATGTGCTCCATTTTTCAACTGGCTTTTTTGGGAGCTGGCCGCAGAAGCGCGGGATTGCCTCAGGCCCTATTCTGGTTCCGGGTGGCAGGCTGAGCCTGTGGTTATTTCTTCTTCCTGATGAGAAAATAGAGTGACCTGTGCCTGTCCCAACACCTAGATCTAGTCTCTCATTGGCTGCCCCTCTTCCCGTTCATCCTCAGGACAAATTGCAACCTGTACGGAACAGGAGGTTAAAGGTGCTGATTCTCCAAGTAGGGAGATTGCTAGTGAAGTAGCTGGAATGGCGAACCCGAGCACAAGGGGATGAGAAATGAGGTGCGTTTTAGAAACCTTTCAAAATCACACGGTGTACCATCTTCTGGGTTCCTCATGCAAGTTTTCGATGTAGGAAGATGCCCTTGAACCTGGAGATTTGGGACCCATGGGATGGGTACCACGCAGTATTACCTTAAAGGGTCTGCGTTGGCTCACCCAACCTCACCAAACCTCTCAGCCCCAAGAATGTCCACCCTTATGTCTCATCCAGCTGTGGGTCTAGATATGGTCAATCCAGGTTGCGTCACAGCCCCTGAATGAATTTTGTAAGAATTTCTGTCTCTTTCACTGTCTTTGTTTCATGGGTTTTTAAAACTAATTTATTTTTATAATGGGGTTTAGCTGCTTTTCACGGCTGTGTTTATGCGGCTTTACACCCACTTGACACACTTCCAGAGAGATATCAATACATAGGTTTTAAGATTCTTACTAGTCACATATATTCTTGTGCGGTGAATAGGGGGTGTTGAGTCCAGTTCACTGAGCAAGGAGTAGGTCTTGTCTATTACGTATTGGGTGTATGGAACGGTATCTGAGCTAATTTGAAACCCTTGTATTATGCATCACCCCACCTCACCTTCCCCGTTAAGCAACCATAGTTTTTTTTCTAAATGTGTGACTTTGTTCTGTTTTCTAATTCAGTTCAAATGTAGCGGTTTTTACATTCTCTGTATAAGTTGTAGCTTTTGATAAGTGTCTTTTTCTGTGTGATTTATTTCACTTAGAATCGTCGTACCTAAGTCCACCCATCTTGCTTCTACTAGCCTTATGACATTGATTTCATGGCTGAGTGATATTCCATTGTACATATGGACCACAACTTCTTTATCCATTTTTCTCTTTCCTGGGATATTTAAGGTGTCATGAAGTGGAGGTTCTTGTCAACAGAGCAGCCCTAAACTTTGGGGTGCCTGTGTCTTGCTGATTTTTAGTTTTCAAAATTTATACGCCCATGAGTGGACGTGCCCTATGCTCCCTAAGCTGTGTTTTTTCGATGTTTCAGGCCTCACCGTACACTTCTCCAGAGTGGCTGTTGGCAATTAACATCCCGCCCGTCAGCGTAGCAAGGCTCCAATTTCTCCATGGCCTGTCCTGCATTTGTGGTTTTGACACTTTTATCAGCATGGCCCTTTTGACGGATGGGAAGCGAGACTTCTTTGTAGCGCTGATTTGCCTTTCCAGGTTGCTTGGTTGGCCAAAAAGGGCGTATGCGTTTTTTCCTGAATATATTCAGGAAAAAACGCATACGCCCTTTTTGGCCAAGGGCATCATTGTCAACGTTTTGCCGCTTTTCATGTGCTTTAAAGGCGATTCGAATCTACCTCCTGAAATCTGTTTCCTGCAGTTCTGCCTTGCTTTCAAATCCTCTTCGTTGCTTTCCCTCAATATATTTGTGGACGAGAATTATCATTTATAAGTCTGCAGGTTTGTGAATTGCAGTGTCCCTGAGGTCCATTTTTCAACTCGCTTTTTTGGGATCTGGCCGCAAAAGCGCGGGATTGCCTCAGGCCCTATTCTTGTTCTGGGTGGCAGGCTGAGCCTGTGGTATTTTCTTCTTCCTGATGGGAAAATAGAGTGACCTGTGCCTGTCCCAACACCTAGATCTAGTCTCTCATTGGTTGCCCCTCTTCCCGTTCATCCTCAGAACAAATTGCAACCTGTACGGAACAGGAGGTTAAAGGTGCTGATTCTCCAAGTAGGGAGATTGCTAGTAAAGTAGCTGGAATGGCGAACCCGAGCACAAGGAGATGAGAAATGAGGTGCGTTTTAGAAACCTTTCAAAATCACACGGTGTACCATTTTCTGGGTTTCTCATGCATGTTTTCGATGTAGGAAGATGGCATTGAACCTGGAGATTTGGGACCCATGGGATGGGTACCACGCCGTATTACTTTAAAGGGTCTGCGTTGGCTCACCCAACCTCACCCAACCTCTCAGCCCCAAGAGTGTCCACCCTTAGGTCTCATCCAGCTGTGGGTCTAGATATGTTCAATCCAGGTTGCATCACAGCCCCTGAACGAATTGGGTAAGAATTTCTCTCTCTTTCACTGTCTTTGTTTTACGGGTTTTTAAAAGTAATTTATTTTTATAATGGGGTTTAGCTGCTTTTCACGGCTGTGTTTATGCGGCTTTACACCCACTTGACACACTTCCAGAGAGATATCAATACATAGGTTTTAAGATTCTTACTAGTCAGATATATACTTGTGCGGTGAATAGGGGGTGTTGTGTCCAGTTCACTGAGCAAGGAGTAGGTCTTGTCTATTACATATTGGGTGTATGGAACGGTATCTCAGCTAATTTGAAACCCTTGTTTTATGCATCACACCACCTCACCTTTCCCGTTAAGCAGCCATAGTGTGTTTTCTAAACGTGTGACTCTGTTCTCTTTTGTAATTCAGTTCAAGTGTAGCAGTTTTTACATTCCCTCTATACGTGATAGCTTATGATAAGTGTCTTTTTCTGTGTGACTTATTTCACTTAGAGTCGTCGTACCTAAATCCACTCATCATGCTGCTATTAGCCTTATGACATTGATTTCATGGCTGAGTGATATTCCATTGTACATAAGGACCACAACTTCTTTATCCATTTTTCTCTTCCCTGGGATATTTAAGGTGTCATGAAGTGGAGGTTCTTGTCAACAGAGCAGCCCTAAACTTTGGGGTGCCTGTGTCTTGCTGATTTTTAGTTTTCCCAATTTATACGCCCATGAGTGGAAGTGCCCTATGCTCCATAAGCTGTGTTTTTTCGATGTTTAAGGCCACACCGTACACTTCTCCAGAGTGGCTGCTAGCAATTTACATCCCGCCCATCAGTGTAGCAAGGCTCCTATTTCTCCATGGCCTGTCCTGCTTTTGTGGTTTTGACACTTTTTTCAGCATGGCCCTTTTGACCGATTCGAAGCGAGACTCCTTGTAGTGCTGATTTGCCTTTACATGTTGCTTGGTTGGCCAAAAAGGGCCTATGCGTTTTTTCCTGAATATATTCAGGAAAAAAAGCATACGCCCTTTTTGGCCAAGGGCATCATTGTCCACGTTTTGCCGCTTTTCATGTGCTTTAAAGGCGATTCGAATCTACCTCCTGAAACCTGTTTCCTGCAATTCTGCCTTGCTTTCAAATCCTCTTCGTTGCCTTCCCTCAGTATATTTGTGGACGAGAGTTATCATTTATAACTCTGCAGGGTTGTGAATTGCAGTGCCCATGTGCTCCATTTTTCAACTGGCTTTTTTGGGAGCTGGCCGCAGAAGCGCGGGATTGCCTCAGGCCCTATTCTGGTTCCGGGTGGCAGGCTGAGCCTGTGGTTATTTCTTCTTCCTGATGAGAAAATAGAGTGACCTGTGCCTGTCCCAACATCTAGATCTAGTCTCTCATTGGCTGCCCCTCTTCCTGTTCATCCTCAGGACAAATTGCAACCTGTACGGAACAGGAGGTTAAAGGTGCTGATTCTCCAAGTAGGGAGATTGCTAGTGAAGTAGCTGGAATGCCGAACCCGAGCACAAGGAGATGAGAAATGAGGTGCGTTTTAGAAACCTTTCAAAACCACACGGTGTACCATTTTCTGGGTTCCTCATGCAAGTTTTCGATGTAGGAAGATGCCCTTGAACCTGGAGATTTGGGACCCATGGGATGGGTACCACGCAGTATTACCTTAAAGGGTCTGCGTTGGCTCACCCAACCTCACCAAACCTCTCAGCCCCAAGAATGTCCACCCTTATGTCTCATCCAGCTGTGGGTCTAGATATGGTCAATCCAGGTTGCGTCACAGCCCCTGAATGAATTTTTAAGAATTTCTGTCTCTTTCACTGTCTTTGTTTCATGGGTTTTTAAAACTAATTTATTTTTATAATGGGGTTTAGCTGCTTTTCACGGCTGTGTTTATGCGGCTTTACACCCACTTGACACACTTCCAGAGAGATATCAATACATAGGTTTTAAGATTCTTACTAGTCACATATATTCTTGTGCGGTGAATAGGGGGTGTTGAGTCCAGTTCACTGAGCAAGGAGTAGGTCTTGTCTATTACGTATTGCGTGTATGGAACGGTATCTGAGCTAATTTGAAACCCTTGTTTTATGCATCACCCCACCTCACCTTTCCCGTTAAGCAACCATAGTTTTTTTTCTAAATTTGTGACTTTGTTCTGTTTTGTAATTCAGTTAAAATGTAGCGGTTTTTACATTCCCTGTATAAGTTATAGCTTTTGATAAGTGTCTTTTTCTGTGTGACTTATTTCACTTAGAATCGTCGTACCTAAGTCCACCCATTTGCTTCTACTAGCATTATGACATTGATTTCATGGCTGAGTGATATTCCATTGTACATAAGGACCACAACTTCTTTATCCATTTTTCTCTTTCCTGGGATATTTAAGGTGTCATGAAGTGGAGGTTCTTGTCAACAGAGCAGCCCTAAACTTTGGGGTGCCTGTGTCTTGCTGATTTTCAGTTTTCAAAATTTATACGCCCATGAGTGGACGTGCCCTATGCTCCCTAAGCTGTGTTTTTTCGATGTTTCAGGCCTCACCGTACACTTCTCCAGAGTGGCTGTTGGCAATTTACATCCCGCCCATCAGCGTAGCAAGGCTCCAATTTCTCCATGGCCTGTCCTGCATTTGTGGTTTTGACACTTTTATCAGCATGGCCCTTTTGATGGATGGGAAGCGAAACTTCTTTGTAGCCCTGATTTGCTTTCCAGGTTGCTTGGTTGGCCAAAAAGGGCGTATGCGTTTTTTCTGAATATATTCAGGAAAAAACGCATACGCCCTTTTTGGCCAAGGGCATCATTGTCCACGTTTTGCCGCTTTTCATGTGCTTTAAAGGCGATTCGAATCTACCTCCTGAAATCTGTTTCCTGCAGTTCTGCCTTGCTTTCAAATCCTCTTCGTTGCCTTCCCTCAATATATTTGTGGACGAGAATTATCATTTATATGTCTGCAGGTTTGTGAATTGCAGTGTCCCTGAGCTCCATTTTTCAACTCGCTTTTTTGGGATCTGTCCGCAAAAGCGCGGGATTGCCTCAGGCCCTATTCTGGTTCCGGGTGGCAGGCTGAGACTGTGGTTATTTCTTCTTCCTGATGGGAAAATAGAGTGACCTGTGCCTGTCCCAACACCTAGATCTAGTCTCTCATTGGTTGCCCCTCTTCCCGTTCATCCTCAGAACAAATTGCAACCTGTACGGAACAGGAGGTTAAAGGTGCTGATTCTCCAAGTAGGGAGATTGCTAGTAAAGTAGCTGAAATGGCGAACCCGAGCACAAGGAGATGAGAAATGAGGTGCGTTTTAGAAACCTTTCAAAATCACACGGTGTACCATCTTCTGGGTTTCTCATGCATGTTTTCCATGTAGGAAGATGACCTTGAACCTGGAGATTTGGGACCCATGGGATGGGTGCCACGCAGTATTACTTTAAAGGGTCTGCGTTGGCTCACCCAACCTCACCAAACCTCTCAGCCCCAAGAATGTCCACCCTTATGTCTCATCCAGCTGTGGGTCTAGATATGGTCAATCCAGGTTGCGTCACAGCCCCCGAATGAATTTTGTAAGAATTTCTGTCTCTTTCACTGTCTTTGTTTCATGGGTTTTTAAAACTAATTTATTTTTATAATGGGGTTTAGCTGCTTTTCACGGCTGTGTTTATGCGGCTTTACACCCACTTGACACACTTCCAGAGAGATATCAATACATAGGTTGTACGTTTCTTACTAGTCAGATATATACTTGTGCGGTGAATAGGGGATCTTGAGTCCACTTCACTGAGCAAGGAGTAGGTCTTTTCTATTACATATTCGGTGTATGGAACGGTATCTGAGCTAATATGAAACCCTTGTTTTATGCATCACACCACCTCACCTTTCACTTTAAGCAGCCATAGTGTGTTTTCTAAACGTCTGACTCTGTTCTCTTTTGTAATTCAGTTCAAGTGTAGAAGTTTTTACATTCCCTCTATAAGTGATAGCTTATGATAAGTGTCTTTTTCTGTGTGACTAATTTCACTTAGAGTCGTCGTACCTAAATCCACTCATCATGCTGCTACTAGCCTTATGACAATGATTTCATGGCTGAGTGATATTCCATTCTACATAAGGACCACAACTTCTTTATCCATTTTTCTCTTTCCTGGGATATTTAAGGTGTCATGAAGTGGAGGTTCTTGTCAACAGAGCAGCCCTAAACTTTGGGGTGCCTGTGTCTTGCTGATTTTTAGTTTTCCCAATTTATACGCCCATGAGTGGATGTGCCCTATGCTCCCTAAGCTGTGTTTTTTCGATGTTTCAGGACACACCGTACACTTCTCCAGAGTGGCTGTTGGCAATTTACATCCCGCCCATCAGCGTAGCAAGGCTCCAATTTCTCCATGGCCTGTCCTGCATTTGTGGTTTTGACACTTTTATCAGCATGGCCCTTTTGACGGATGGGAAGCGAGACTTCTTTGTAGCGCTGATTTGACTTTCCAGGTTGCTTGGTTGGCCAAAAAGGGCGTATGCGTTTTTTCCTGAATATATTCAGGAAAAAACGCATACGCCCTTTTTGGCCAAGGGCATCATTGTCCACGTTTTGCCGCTTTTCATGTGCTTTAAAGGCGATTCGAATCTACCTCCTGAAACCTGTTTCCTGCAATTCTGCCTTGCTTTCAAATCCTCTTCGTTGCCTTCCCTCAATATATTTGTGGACGAGAGTTATCATTTATAACTCTGCAGGGTTGTGAATTGCAGTGCCCATGTGCTCCATTTTTCAACTGGCTTTTTTGGGAGCTGGCCGCAGAAGCGCGGGATTGCCTCAGGCCCTATTCTGGTTCCGGGTGGCAGGCTGAGCCTGTGGTTATTTCTTCTTCCTGATGTGAAAATAGAGTGACCTGTGCCTGTCCCAACACCTAGATCTAGTCTCTCATTGGCTGCCCCTCTTCCCGTTCATCCTCAGGACAAATTGCAACCTGTACGGAACAGGAGGTTAAAGGTGCTGATTCTCCAATAGGGAGATTGCTAGTGAAGTAGCTGGAATGGCGAACCCGAGCACAAGGAGATGACAAATGAGGTGCGTTTTAGAAACCTTTCAAAATCACACGGTGTACCATCTTCTGGGTTCCTCATGCAAGTTTTCGATGTAGGAAGATGCCCTTGAACCTGGAGATTTGGGACCCATGGGATGGGTACCACGCAGTATTACCTTAAAGGGTCTGCGTTGGCTCACCCAACCTCACCAAACCTCTCAGCCCCAAGAATGTCCACCCTTATGTCTCATCCAGCTGTGGGTCTAGATATGGTCAATCCAGGTTGCGTCACAGCCCCTGAATGAATTTTGTAAGAATTTCTGTCTCTTTCACTGTCTTTGTTTCATGGGTTTTTAAAACTAATTTATTTTTATAATGGGGTTTAGCTGCTTTTCACGGCTGTGTTTATGCGGCTTTACACCCACTTGACACACTTCCAGAGAGATATCAATACATAGGTTTTAAGATTCTTACTAGTCACATATATTCTTGTGCGGTGAATAGGGGGTGTTGAGTCCAGTTCACTGAGCAAGGAGTAGGTCTTGTCTATTACGTATTGGGTGTATGGAACGGTATCTGAGCTAATTTGAAACCCTTGTATTATGCATCACCCCACCTCACCTTCCCCGTTAAGCAACCATAGTTTTTTTTCTAAATGTGTGACTTTGTTCTGTTTTCTAATTCAGTTCAAATGTAGCGGTTTTTACATTCTCTGTATAAGTTGTAGCTTTTGATAAGTGTCTTTTTCTGTGTGATTTATTTCACTTAGAATCGTCGTACCTAAGTCCACCCATCTTGCTTCTACTAGCCTTATGACATTGATTTCATGGCTGAGTGATATTCCATTGTACATAAGGACCACAACTTCTTTATCCATTTTTCTCTTTCCTGGGATATTTAAGGTGTCATGAAGTGGAGGTTCTTGTCAACAGAGCAGCCCTAAACTTTGGGGTGCCTGTGTCTTGCTGATTTTTAGTTTTCAAAATTTATACGCCCATGAGTGGACGTGCCCTATGCTCCCTAAGCTGTGTTTTTTCGATGTTTCAGGCCTCACCGTACACTTCTCCAGAGTGGCTGTTGGCAATTAACATCCCGCCCGTCAGCGTAGCAAGGCTCCAATTTCTCCATGGCCTGTCCTGCATTTGTGGTTTTGACACTTTTATCAGCATGGCCCTTTTGACGGATGGGAAGCGAGACTTCTTTGTAGCGCTGATTTGCCTTTCCAGGTTGCTTGGTTGGCCAAAAAGGGCGTATGCGTTTTTTCCTGAATATATTCAGGAAAAAACGCATACGCCCTTTTTGGCCAAGGTCATCATTGTCAACGTTTTGCCGCTTTTCATGTGCTTTAAAGGCGATTCGAATCTACCTCCTGAAATCTGTTTCCTGCAGTTCTGCCTTGCTTTCAAATCCTCTTCGTTGCTTTCCCTCAATATATTTGTGGACGAGAATTATCATTTATAAGTCTGCAGGTTTGTGAATTGCAGTGTCCCTGAGGTCCATTTTTCAACTCGCTTTTTTGGGATCTGGCCGCAAAAGCGCGGGATTGCCTCAGGCCCTATTCTGGTTCCGGGTGGCAGGCTGAGCCTGTGGTATTTTCTTCTTCCTGATGGGAAAATAGAGTGACCTGTGCCTGTCCCAACACCTAGATCTAGTCTCTCATTGGTTGCCCCTCTTCCCGTTCATCCTCAGAACAAATTGCAACCTGTACGGAACAGGAGGTTAAAGGTGCTGATTCTCCAAGTAGGGAGATTGCTAGGAAAGTAGCTGGAATGGCGAACCCGAGCACAAGGAGATGAGAAATGAGGTGCGTTTTAGAAACCTTTCAAAATCACACGGTGTACCATTTTCTGGGTTTCTCATGCATGTTTTCGATATAGGAAGATGGCCTTGAACCTGGACATTTGGGACCCATGGGATGGGTACCACGCAGTATTACTTTAAAGGGTCTGCGTTGGCTCACCCAACCTCACCCAACCTCTCAGCCCCAAGAGTGTCCACCCTTAGGTCTCATCCAGCTGTGGGTCTAGATATGTTCAATCCAGGTTGCATCACAGCCCCTGAACGAATTGGGTAAGAATTTCTCTCTCTTTCACTGTCTTTGTTTTACGGGTTTTTAAAAGTAATTTATTTTTATAATGGGGTTTAGCTGCTTTTCACGGCTGTGTTTATGCGGCTTTACACCCACTTGACACACTTCCAGAGAGATATCAATACATAGGTTTTAAGATTCTTACTAGTCAGATATATACTTGTGCGGTGAATAGGGGGTGTTGTGTCCAGTTCACTGGGCAAGGAGTAGGTCTTGTCTATTACATATTGGGTGTATGGAACGGTATCTCAGCTAATTTGAAACCCTTGTTTTATGCATCACACCACCTCACCTTTCCCGTTAAGCAGCCATAGTGTGTTTTCTAAACGTGTGACTCTGTTCTCTTTTGTAATTCAGTTCAAGTGTAGCAGTTTTTACATTCCCTCTATACGTGATAGCTTATGATAAGTGTCTTTTTCTGTGTGACTTATTTCACTTAGAGTCGTCGTACCTAAATCCACTCATCATGCTGCTATTAGCCTTATGACATTGATTTCATGGCTGAGTGATATTCCATTGTACATAAGGACCACAACTTCTTTATCCATTTTTCTCTTCCCTGGGATATTTAAGGTGTCATGAAGTGGAGGTTCTTGTCAACAGAGCAGCCCTAAACTTTGGGGTGCCTGTGTCTTGCTGATTTTTAGTTTTCAAAATTTATACGCCCATGAGTGGACGTGCCCTATGCTCCCTAAGCTGTGTTTTTTCGATGTTTCAGGCCTCACCGTACACTTCTCCAGAGTGGCTGTTGGCAATTAACATCCCGCCCGTCAGCGTAGCAAGGCTCCAATTTCTCCATGGCCTGTCCTGCATTTGTGGTTTTGACACTTTTATCAGCATGGCCCTTTTGACGGATGGGAAGCGAGACTTCTTTGTAGCGCTGATTTGCCTTTCCAGGTTGCTTGGTTGGCCAAAAAGGGCGTATGCGTTTTTTCCTGAATATATTCAGGAAAAAACGCATACGCCCTTTTTGGCCAAGGTCATCATTGTCAACGTTTTGCCGCTTTTCATGTGCTTTAAAGGCGATTCGAATCTACCTCCTGAAATCTGTTTCCTGCAGTTCTGCCTTGCTTTCAAATCCTCTTCGTTGCTTTCCCTCAATATATTTGTGGACGAGAATTATCATTTATAAGTCTGCAGGTTTGTGAATTGCAGTGTCCCTGAGGTCCATTTTTCAACTCGCTTTTTTGGGATCTGGCCGCAAAAGCGCGGGATTGCCTCAGGCCCTATTCTGGTTCCGGGTGGCAGGCTGAGCCTGTGGTATTTTCTTCTTCCTGATGGGAAAATAGAGTGACCTGTGCCTGTCCCAACACCTAGATCTAGTCTCTCATTGGTTGCCCCTCTTCCCGTTCATCCTCAGAACAAATTGCAACCTGTACGGAACAGGAGGTTAAAGGTGCTGATTCTCCAAGTAGGGAGATTGCTAGGAAAGTAGCTGGAATGGCGAACCCGAGCACAAGGAGATGAGAAATGAGGTGCGTTTTAGAAACCTTTCAAAATCACACGGTGTACCATTTTCTGGGTTTCTCATGCATGTTTTCGATATAGGAAGATGGCCTTGAACCTGGACATTTGGGACCCATGGGATGGGTACCACGCAGTATTACTTTAAAGGGTCTGCGTTGGCTCACCCAACCTCACCCAACCTCTCAGCCCCAAGAGTGTCCACCCTTAGGTCTCATCCAGCTGTGGGTCTAGATATGTTCAATCCAGGTTGCATCACAGCCCCTGAACGAATTGGGTAAGAATTTCTCTCTCTTTCACTGTCTTTGTTTTACGGGTTTTTAAAAGTAATTTATTTTTATAATGGGGTTTAGCTGCTTTTCACGGCTGTGTTTATGCGGCTTTACACCCACTTGACACACTTCCAGAGAGATATCAATACATAGGTTTTAAGATTCTTACTAGTCAGATATATACTTGTGCGGTGAATAGGGGGTGTTGTGTCCAGTTCACTGGGCAAGGAGTAGGTCTTGTCTATTACATATTGGGTGTATGGAACGGTATCTCAGCTAATTTGAAACCCTTGTTTTATGCATCACACCACCTCACCTTTCCCGTTAAGCAGCCATAGTGTGTTTTCTAAACGTGTGACTCTGTTCTCTTTTGTAATTCAGTTCAAGTGTAGCAGTTTTTACATTCCCTCTATACGTGATAGCTTATGATAAGTGTCTTTTTCTGTGTGACTTATTTCACTTAGAGTCGTCGTACCTAAATCCACTCATCATGCTGCTATTAGCCTTATGACATTGATTTCATGGCTGAGTGATATTCCATTGTACATAAGGACCACAACTTCTTTATCCATTTTTCTCTTCCCTGGGATATTTAAGGTGTCATGAAGTGGAGGTTCTTGTCAACAGAGCAGCCCTAAACTTTGTGGTGCCTGTGTCTTGCTGATTTTTAGTTTTCCCAATTTATACGCCCATGAGTGGAAGTGCCCTATGCTCCATAAGCTGTGTTTTTTCGATGTTTAAGGCCACACCGTACACTTCTCCAGAGTGGCTGCTAGCAATTTACATCCCGCCCATCAGTGTAGCAAGGCTCCTATTTCTCCATGGCCTGTCCTGCTTTTGTGGTTTTGACACTTTTTTCAGCATGGCCCTTTTGACCGATTCGAAGCGAGACTCCTTGTAGTGCTGATTTGCCTTTACATGTTGCTTGGTTGGCCAAAAAGGGCCTATGCGTTTTTTCCTGAATATATTCAGGAAAAAAAGCATACGCCCTTTTTGGCCAAGGGCATCATTGTCCACGTTTTGCCGCTTTTCATGTGCTTTAAAGGCGATTCGAATCTACCTCCTGAAACCTGTTTCCTGCAATTCTGCCTTGCTTTCAAATCCTCTTCGTTGCCTTCCCTCAGTATATTTGTGGACGAGAGTTATCATTTATAACTCTGCAGGGTTGTGAATTGCAGTGCCCATGTGCTCCATTTTTCAACTGGCTTTTTTGGGAGCTGGCCGCAGAAGCGCGGGATTGCCTCAGGCCCTATTCTGGTTCCGGGTGGCAGGCTGAGCCTGTGGTTATTTCTTCTTCCTGATGAGAAAATAGAGTGACCTGTGCCTGTCCCAACATCTAGATCTAGTCTCTCATTGGCTGCCCCTCTTCCTGTTCATCCTCAGGACAAATTGCAACCTGTACGGAACAGGAGGTTAAAGGTGCTGATTCTCCAAGTAGGGAGATTGCTAGTGAAGTAGCTGGAATGCCGAACCCGAGCACAAGGAGATGAGAAATGAGGTGCGTTTTAGAAACCTTTCAAAACCACACGGTGTACCATTTTCTGGGTTCCTCATGCAAGTTTTCGATGTAGGAAGATGCCCTTGAACCTGGAGATTTGGGACCCATGTGATGGGTACCACGCAGTATTACCTTAAAGGGTCTGCGTTGGCTCACCCAACCTCACCAAACCTCTCAGCCCCAAGAATGTCCACCCTTATGTCTCATCCAGCTGTGGGTCTAGATATGGTCAATCCAGGTTGCGTCACAGCCCCTGAATGAATTTTTAAGAATTTCTGTCTCTTTCACTGTCTTTGTTTCATGGGTTTTTAAAACTAATTTATTTTTATAATGGGGTTTAGCTGCTTTTCACGGCTGTGTTTATGCGGCTTTACACCCACTTGACACACTTCCAGAGAGATATCAATACATAGGTTTTAAAATTCTTACTAGTCACATATATTCTTGTGCGGTGAATAGGGGGTGTTGAGTCCAGTTCACTGAGCAAGGAGTAGGTCTTGTCTATTACGTATTGGGTGTATGGAACGGTATCTGAGCTAATTTGAAACCCTTGTTTTATGCATCACCCCACCTCACCTTTCCCGTTAAGCAACCATAGATTTTTTTCTAAATGTGTGACTTTGTTCTGTTTTGTAATTCAGTTCAAATGTAGCGGTTTTTACATTCCCTGTATAAGTTATAGCTTTTGATAAGTGTCCTTTTCTGTGTGACTTATTTCACTTAGAATCGTCGTACCTAAGTCCACCCATCTTGCTTCTACTAGCCTTATGACATTGATTTCATGGCTGAGTGATATTCCATTGTACATAAGGACCACAACTTCTTTATCCATTTTTCTCTTTCCTGGGATATTTAAGGTGTCATGAAGTGGAGGTTCTTGTCAACAGAGCAGCCCTAAACTTTGGGGTGCCTGTGTCTTGCTGATTTTTAGTTTTCAAAATTTATACGCCCATGAGTGGAAGTGCCCTATGCTCCCTAAGCTGTGTTTTTTCGATGTTTCAGGCCTCACCGTACACTTCTCCAGAGTGGCTGTTGGCAATTTACATCCCGCCCATCAGCGTAGCAAGGCTCCAATTTCTCCATGGCCTGTCCTGCATTTGTGGTTTTGACACTTTTATCAGCATGGCCCTTTTGACTGATGGGAAGCGAGACTTCTTTGTAGCGCTGATTTGACTTTCCAGGTTGCTTGGTTGGCCAAAAAGGGCGTATGCGTTTTTTCCTGAATATATTCAGGAAAAAACGCATACGCCCTTTTTGGCCAAGGGCATCATTGTCCACGTTTTGCCGCTTTTCATGTGCTTTAAAGGCGATTCGAATCTACCTCCTGAAACCTGTTTCCTGCAATTCTGCCTTGCTTTCAATTCCTCTTTGTTGCCTTCCCTCAATATATTTGTGGACGAGAGTTATCATTTATAATTCTGCAGGGTTGTGAATTGCAGTGCCCATGTGCTCCATTTTTCAACTGGCTTTTTTGGGAGCTGGCCGCAGAAGCGCGGGATTGCCTCAGGCCCTATTCTGGTTCCGGGTGGCAGGCTGAGCCTGTGGTTATTTCTTCTTCCTGATGAGAAAATAGAGTGACCTGAGCCTGTCCCAACACCTAGATCTAGTCTCTCATTGGCTGCCCCTCTTCCCGTTCATCCTCAGGACAAATTGCAACCTGTACGGAACAGGAGGTTAAAGGTGCTGATTCTCCAAGTAGGGAGATTGCTAGTGAAGTAGCTGGAATGGCGAACCCGAGCACAAGGAGATGACAAATGAGGTGCGTTTTAGAAACCTTTCAAAATCACACGGTGTACCATCTTCTGGGTTCCTCATGCAAGTTTTCGATGTAGGAAGATGCCCTTGAACCTGGAGATTTGGGACCCATGGGATGGGTACCACGCAGTATTACCTTAAAGGGTCTGCGTTGGCTCACCCAACCTCACCAAACCTCTCAGCCCCAAGAATGTCCACCCTTATGTCTCATCCAGCTGTGGGTCTAGAAATGGTCAATCCAGGTTGCGTCACAGCCCCTGAATGAATTTTGTAAGAATTTCTGTCTCTTTCACTGTCTTTGTTTCATGGGTTTTTAAAACTAATTTATTTTTATAATGGGGTTTAGCTGCTTTTCACGGCTGTGTTTATGCGGCTTTACACCCACTTGACACACTTCCAGAGAGATATCAATACATAGGTTTTAAGATTCTTACTAGTCACATATATTCTTGTGCGGTGAATAGGGGGTGTTGAGTCCAGTTCACTGAGCAAGGAGTAGGTCTTGTCTATTACGTATTGCGTGTATGGAACGGTATCTGAGCTAATTTGAAACCCTTGTTTTATGCATCACCCCACCTCACCTTTCCCGTTAAGCAACCATAGTTTTTTTTCTAAATTTGTGACTTTGTTCTGTTTTGTAATTCAGTTAAAATGTAGCGGTTTTTACATTCCCTGTATAAGTTATAGCTTTTGATAAGTGTCTTTTTCTGTGTGACTTATTTCACTTAGAATCGTCGTACCTAAGTCCACCCATCTTGCTTCTACTAGCATTATGACATTGATTTCATGGCTGAGTGATATTCCATTGTACATAAGGACCACAACTTCTTTATCCATTTTTCTCTTTCCTGGGATATTTAAGGTGTCATGAAGTGGAGGTTCTTGTCAACAGAGCAGCCCTAAACTTTGGGGTGCCTGTGTCTTGCTGATTTTCAGTTTTCAAAATTTATACGCCCATGAGTGGACGTGCCCTATGCTCCCTAAGCTGTGTTTTTTCGATGTTTCAGGCCTCACCGTACACTTCTCCAGAGTGGCTGTTGGCAATTTACATCCCGCCCATCAGCGTAGCAAGGCTCCAATTTCTCCATGGCCTGTCCTGCATTTGTGGTTTTGACACTTTTATCAGCATGGCCCTTTTGATGGATGGGAAGCGAAACTTCTTTGTAGCGCTGATTTGCTTTCCAGGTTGCTTGGTTGGCCAAAAAGGGCGTATGCGTTTTTTCTGAATATATTCAGGAAAAAACGCATACGCCCTTTTTGGCCAAGGGCATCATTGTCCACGTTTTGCCGCTTTTCATGTGCTTTAAAGGCGATTCGAATCTACCTCCTGAAATCTGTTTCCTGCAGTTCTGCCTTGCTTTCAAATCCTCTTCGTTGCCTTCCCTCAATATATTTGTGGACGAGAATTATCATTTATAAGTCTGCAGGTTTGTGAATTGCAGTGTCCCTGAGCTCCATTTTTCAACTCGCTTTTTTGGGATCTGTCCGCAAAAGCGCGGGATTGCCTCAGGCCCTATTCTGGTTCCGGGTGGCAGGCTGAGACTGTGGTTATTTCTTCTTCCTGATGGGAATATAGAGTGACCTGTGCCTGTCCCAACACCTAGATCTAGTCTCTCATTGGTTGCCCCTCTTCCCGTTCATCCTCAGAACAAATTGCAACCTGTACGGAACAGGAGGTTAAAGGTGCTGATTCTCCAAGTAGGGAGATTGCTAGTAAAGTAGCTGAAATGGCGAACCCGAGCACAAGGAGATGAGAAATGAGGTGTGTTTTAGAAACCTTTCAAAATCACACGGTGTACCATCTTCTGGGTTTCTCATGCATGTTTTCCATGTAGGAAGATGACCTTGAACCTGGAGATTTGGGACCCATGGGATGGGTACCACGCAGTATTACTTTAAAGGGTCTGCGTTGGCTCACCCAACCTCACCAAACCTCTCAGCCCCAAGAATGTCCACCCTTATGTCTCATCCAGCTGTGGGTCTAGGTATGGTCAATCCAGGTTGCGTCACAGCCCCCGAATGAATTTTGTAAGAATTTCTGTCTCTTTCACTGTCTTTGTTTCATGGGTTTTTAAAACTAATTTATTTTTATAATGGGGTTTAGCTGCTTTTCACGGCTGTGTTTATGCAGCTTTACACCCACTTGACTCACTTCCAGAGAGATATCAATACATAGGTTGTAAGTTTCTTACTAGTCAGATATATACTTGTGCGGTGAATAGGGGATCTTGAGTCCACTTCACTGAGCAAGGAGTAGGTCTTTTCTATTACATATTCGGTGTATGGAACGGTATCTGAGCTAATATGAAACCCTTGTTTTATGCATCACACCACCTCACCTTTCACTTTAAGCAGCCATAGTGTGTTTTCTAAACGTCTGACTCTGTTCTCTTTTGTAATTCAGTTCAAGTGTAGAAGTTTTTACATTCCCTCTATAAGTGATAGCTTATGATAAGTGTCTTTTTCTGTGTGACTAATTTCACTTAGAGTCGTCGTACCTAAATCCACTCATCATGCTGCTACTAGCCTTATGACAATGATTTCATGGCTGAGTGATATTCCATTGTACATAAGGACCACAACTTCTTTATCCATTTTTCTCTTTCCTGGGATATTTAAGGTGTCATGAAGTGGAGGTTCTTGTCAACAGAGCAGCCCTAAACTTTGGGGTGCCTGTGTCTTGCTGATTTTTAGTTTTCAAAATTTATGTGCCCATGAGTGGATGTGCCCTATGCTCCCTAAGCTGTGTTTTTTCGATGTTTCAGGACACACCGTACACTTCTCCAGAGTGGCTGTTGGCAATTTACATCCCGCCCATCAGTGTAGCAAGGCTCCAATTTCTCCATGGCCTGTCCTGCATTTGTGGTTTTGACACTTTTATCAGCATGGCCCTTTTGACGGATGGGAAGCGAGACTTCTTTGTAGCGCTGATTTGCCTTTCCAGGTTGCTTGGTTGGCCAAAAAGGGCGTATGCGTTTTTTCCTGAATATATTCAGGAAAAAACGCATACGCCCTTTTTGGCCAAGGGCATCATTGTCCACGTTTTGCCGCTTTTCATGTGCTTTAAAGGCGATTCGAATCTACCTCCTGAAACCTGTTTCCTGCAATTCTGCCTTGCTTTCAAATCCTCTTCGTTGCCTTCCCTCAATATATTTGTGGACGAGAGTTATCATTTATAACTCTGCAGGGTTGTGAATTGCAGTGCCCATGTGCTCCATTTTTCAACTGGCTTTTTTGGGAGCTGGCCGCAGAAGCGCGGGATTGCCTCAGGCCCTATTCTGGTTCCGGGTGGCAGGCTGAGCCTGTGGTTATTTCTTCTTCCTGATGTGAAAATAGAGTGACCTGTGCCTGTCCCAACACCTAGATCTAGTCTCTCATTGGCTGCCCCTCTTCCCGTTCATCCTCAGGACAAATTGCAACCTGTACGGAACAGGAGGTTAAAGGTGCTGATTCTCCAAGTAGGGAGATTGCTAGTGAAGTAGCTGGAATGGCGAACCCGAGCACAAGGAGATGACAAATGAGGTGCGTTTTAGAAACCTTTCAAAATCACACGGTGTACCATCTTCTGGGTTCCTCATGCAAGTTTTCGATGTAGGAAGATGCCCTTGAACCTGGAGATTTGGGACCCATGGGATGGGTACCACGCAGTATTACCTTAAAGGGTCTGCGTTGGCTCACCCAACCTCACCAAACCTCTCAGCCCCAAGAATGTCCACCCTTATGTCTCATCCAGCTGTGGGTCTAGATATGGTCAATCCAGGTTGCGTCACAGCCCCTGAATGAATTTTGTAAGAATTTCTGTCTCTTTCACTGTCTTTGTTTCATGGGTTTTTAAAACTAATTTATTTTTATAATGGGGTTTAGCTGCTTTTCACGGCTGTGTTTATGCGGCTTTACACCCACTTGACACACTTCCAGAGAGATATCAATACATAGGTTTTAAGATTCTTACTAGTCACATATAATCTTGTGCGGTGAATAGGGGGTGTTGAGTCCAGTTCACTGAGCAAGGAGTAGGTATGTCTATTACGTATTGGGTGTATGGAACGGTATCTGAGCTAATTTGAAACCCTTGTATTATGCATCACCCCACCTCACCTTCCCCGTTAAGCAACCATAGTTTTTTTTCTAAATGTGTGACTTTGTTCTGTTTTCTAATTCAGTTCAAATGTAGCGGTTTTTACATTCTCTGTATAAGTTGTAGCTTTTGATAAGTGTCTTTTTCTGTGTGATTTATTTCACTTAGAATCGTCGTACCTAAGTCCACCCATCTTGCTTCTACTAGCCTTATGACATTGATTTCATGGCTGAGTGATATTCCATTGTACATATGGACCACAACTTCTTTATCCATTTTTCTCTTTCCTGGGATATTTAAGGTGTCATGAAGTGGAGGTTCTTGTCAACAGAGCAGCCCTAAACTTTGGGGTGCCTGTGTCTTGCTGATTTTTAGTTTTCAAAATTTATACGCCCATGAGTGGACGTGCCCTATGCTCCCTAAGCTGTGTTTTTTCGATGTTTCAGGCCTCACCGTACACTTCTCCAGAGTGGCTGTTGGCAATTAACATCCCGCCCGTCAGCGTAGCAAGGCTCCAATTTCTCCATGGCCTGTCCTGCATTTGTGGTTTTGACACTTTTATCAGCATGGCCCTTTTGACGGATGGGAAGCGAGACTTCTTTGTAGCGCTGATTTGCCTTTCCAGGTTGCTTGGTTGGCCAAAAAGGGCGTATGCGTTTTTTCCTGAATATATTCAGGAAAAAACGCATACGCCCTTTTTGGCCAAGGTCATCATCGTCAACGTTTTGCCGCTTTTCATGTGCTTTAAAGGCGATTCGAATCTACCTCCTGAAATCTGTTTCCTGCAGTTCTGCCTTGCTTTCAAATCCTCTTCGTTGCTTTCCCTCAATATATTTGTGGACGAGAATTATCATTTATAAGTCTGCAGGTTTGTGAATTGCAGTGTCCCTGAGGTCCATTTTTGAACTCGCTTTTTTGGGATCTGGCCGCAAAAGCGCGGGATTGCCTCAGGCCCTATTCTGGTTCCAGGTGGCAGGCTGAGCCTGTGGTATTTTCTTCTTCCTGATGGGAAAATAGAGTGACCTGTGCCTGTCCCAACACCTAGATCTAGTCTCTCATTGGTTGCCCCTCTTCCCGTTCATCCTCAGAACAAATTGCAACCTGTACGGAACAGGAGGTTAAAGGTGCTGATTCTCCAAGTAGGGAGATTGCTAGGAAAGTAGCTGGAATGGCGAACCCGAGCACAAGGAGATGAGAAATGAGGTGCGTTTTAGAAACCTTTCAAAATCACACGGTGTACCATTTTCTGGGTTTCTCATGCATGTTTTCGATGTAGGAAGATGGCCTTGAACCTGGAGATTTGGGACCCATGGGATGGGTACCACGCAGTATTACTTTAAAGGGTCTGCGTTGGCTCACCCAACCTCACCCAACCTCTCAGCCCCAAGAGTGTCCACCCTTAGGTCTCATCCAGCTGTGGGTCTAGATATGTTCAATCCAGGTTGCATCACAGCCCCTGAACGAATTGGGTAAGAATTTCTCTCTCTTTCACTGTCTTTGTTTTACGGGTTTTTAAAAGTAATTTATTTTTATAATGGGGTTTAGCTGCTTTTCACGGCTGTGTTTATGCGGCTTTACTCCCACTTGACACACTTCCAGAGAGATATCAATACATAGGTTTTAAGATTCTTACTAGTCAGATATATACTTGTGCGGTGAATAGGGGGTGTTGTGTCCAGTTCACTGAGCAAGGAGTAGGTCTTGTCTATTACATATTGGGTGTATGGAACGGTATCTCAGCTAATTTGAAACCCTTGTTTTATGAATCACACCACCTCACCTTTCCCGTTAAGCAGCCATAGTGTGTTTTCTAAACGTGTGACTCTGTTCTCTTTTGTAATTCAGTTCAAGTGTAGCAGTTTTTACATTCCCTCTATACGTGATAGCTTATGATAAGTGTCTTTTTCTGTGTGACTTATTTCACTTAGAGTCGTCGTACCTAAATCCACTCATCATGCTGCTATTAGCCTTATGACATTGATTTCATGGCTGAGTGATATTCCATTGTACATAAGGACCACAACTTCTTTATCCATTTTTCTCTTCCCTGGGATATTTAAGGTGTCATGAAGTGGAGGTTCTTGTCAACAGAGCAGCCCTAAACTTTGGGGTGCCTGTGTCTTGCTGATTTTTAGTTTTCCCAATTTATACGCCCATGAGTGGAAGTGCCCTATGCTCCATAAGCTGTGTTTTTTCGATGTTTAAGGCCACACCGTACACTTCTCCAGAGTGGCTGCTAGCAATTTACATCCCGCCCATCAGTGTAGCAAGGCTCCTATTTCTCCATGGCCTGTCCTGCTTTTGTGGTTTTGACACTTTTTTCAGCATGGCCCTTTTGACCGATTCGAAGCGAGACTCCTTGTAGTGCTGATTTGCCTTTACATGTTGCTTGGTTGGCCAAAAAGGGCCTATGCGTTTTTTCCTGAATATATTCAGGAAAAAACGCATACGCCCTTTTTGGCCAAGGGCATCATTGTCCACGTTTTGCCGCTTTTCATGTGCTTTAAAGGCGATTCGAATCTACCTCCTGAAACCTGTTTCCTGCAATTCTGCCTTGCTTTCAAATCCTCTTCGTTGCCTTCCCTCAGTATATTTGTGGACGAGAGTTATCATTTATAACTCTGCAGGGTTGTGAATTGCAGTGCCCATGTGCTCCATTTTTCAACTGGCTTTTTTGGGAGCTGGCCGCAGAAGCGCGGGATTGCCTCAGGCCCTATTCTGGTTCCGGGTGGCAGGCTGAGCCTGTGGTTATTTCTTCTTCCTGATGAGAAAATAGAGTGACCTGTGCCTGTCCCAACATCTAGATCTAGTCTCTCATTGGCTGCCCCTCTTCCTGTTCATCCTCAGGACAAATTGCAACCTGTACGGAACAGGAGGTTAAAGGTGCTGATTCTCCAAGTAGGGAGATTGCTAGTGAAGTAGCTGGAATGCCGAACCCGAGCACAAGGAGATGAGAAATGAGGTGCGTTTTAGAAACCTTTCAAAACCACACGGTGTACCATTTTCTGGGTTCCTCATGCAAGTTTTCGATGTAGGAAGATGCCCTTGAACCTGGAGATGTGGGACCCATGGGATGGGTACCACGCAGTATTACCTTAAAGGGTCTGCGTTGGCTCACCCAACCTCACCAAACCTCTCAGCCCCAAGAATGTCCACCCTTATGTCTCATCCAGCTGTGGGTCTAGATATGGTCAATCCAGGTTGCGTCACAGCCCCTGAATGAATTTTGTAAGAATTTCTGTCTCTTTCACTGTCTTTGTTTCATGGGTTTTTAAAACTAATTTATTTTTATAATGGGGTTTAGCTGCTTTTCACGGCTGTGTTTATGCGGCTTTACACCCACTTGACACACTTCCAGAGAGATATCAATACATAGGTTTTAAGATTCTTACTAGTCACATATATTCTTGTGCGGTGAATAGGGGGTGTTGAGTCCAGTTCACTGAGCAAGGAGTAGGTCTTGTCTATTACGTATTGGGTGTATGGAACGGTATCTGAGCTAATTTGAAACCCTTGTTTTATGCATCACCCCACCTCACCTTTCCCGTTAAGCAACCATAGATTTTTTTCTAAATGTGTGACTTTGTTCTGTTTTGTAATTCAGTTCAAATGTAGCGGTTTTTACATTCCCTGTATAAGTTATAGCTTTTGATAAGTGTCCTTTTCTGTGTGACTTATTTCACTTAGAATCGTCGTACCTAAGTCCACCCATCTTGCTTCTACTAGCCTTATGACATTGATTTCATGGCTGAGTGATATTCCATTGTACATAAGGACCACAACTTCTTTATCCATTTTTCTCTTTCCTGGGATATTTAAGGTGTCATGAAGTGGAGGTTCTTGTCAACAGAGCAGCCCTAAACTTTGGGGTGCCTGTGTCTTGCTGATTTTTAGTTTTCAAAATTTATACGCCCATGAGTGGAAGTGCCCTATGCTCCCTAAGCTGTGTTTTTTCGATGTTTCAGGCCTCACCGTACACTTCTCCAGAGTGGCTGTTGGCAATTTACATCCCGCCCATCAGCGTAGCATGGCTCCAATTTCTCCATGGCCTGTCCTGCATTTGTGGTTTTGACACTTTTATCAGCATGGCCCTTTTGACGAATGGGAAGCGAGACTTCTTTTTAGCGCTGATTTGACTTTCCAGGTTGCTTGGTTGGCCAAAAAGGGCGTATGCGTTTTTTCCTGAATATATTCAGGAAAAAACGCATACGCCCTTTTTGGCCAAGGGCATCATTGTCCACGTTTTGCCGCTTTTCATGTGCTTTAAAGGCGATTCGAATCTACCTCCTGAAACCTGTTTCCTGCAATTCTGCTTGCTTTCAAATCCTCTTCGTTGCCTTCCCTCAATATATTTGTGGACGAGAGTTATCATTTATAACTCTGCAGGGTTGTGAATTGCAGTGCCCATGTGCTCCATTTTTCAACTGGCTTTTTTGGGAGCTGGCCGCAGAAGCGCGGGATTGCCTCAGGCACTATTCTGGTTCCGGGTGGCAGGCTGAGCCTGTGGTTATTTCTTCTTCCTGATGAGAAAATAGAGTGACCTGTGCCTGTCCCAACACCTAGATCTAGTCTCTCATTGGCTGCCCCTCTTCCCGTTCATCCTCAGGACAAATTGCAACCTGTACGGAACAGGAGGTTAAAGGTGCTGATTCTCCAAGTAGGGAGATTGCTAGTGAAGTAGCTGGAATGGCGAACCCGAGCACAAGGAGATGAGAAATGAGGTGCGTTTTAGAAACCTTTCAAAATCACACGGTGTACCATCTTCTGGGTTCCTCATGCAAGTTTTCGGTGTAGGAAGATGCCCTTGAACCTGGAGATTTGGGACCCATGGGATGGGTACCACGCAGTATTACCTTAAAGGGTCTGCGTTGGCTCACCCAACCTCACCAAACCTCTCAGCCCCAAGAATGTCCACCCTTATGTCTCATCCAGCTGTGGGTCTAGAAATGGTCAATCCAGGTTGCGTCACAGCCCCTGAATGAATTTTGTAAGAATTTCTGTCTCTTTCACTGTCTTTGTTTCATGGGTTTTTAAAACTAATTTATTTTTATAATGGGGTTTAGCTGCTTTTCACGGCTGTGTTTATGCGGCCTTACACCCACTTGACACACTTCCAGAGAGATATCAATACATAGGTTTTAAGATTCTTACTAGTCACATATATTCTTGTGCGGTGAATAGGGGGTGTTGAGTCCAGTTCACTGAGCAAGGAGTAGGTCTTGTCTATTACGTATTGCGTGTATGGAACGGTATCTGAGCTAATTTGAAACCCTTGTTTTATGCATCACCCCACCTCACCTTTCCCGTTAAGCAACCATAGTTTTTTTTCTAAATTTGTGACTTTGTTCTGTTTTGTAATTCAGTTAAAATGTAGCGGTTTTTACATTCCCTGTATAAGTTATAGCTTTTGATAAGTGTCTTTTTCTGTGTGACTTATTTCACTTAGAATCCTCGTACCTAAGTCCACCCATCTTGCTTCTACTAGCCTTATGACATTGATTTCATGGCTGAGTGATATTCCATTGTACATAAGGACCACAACTTCTTTATCCATTTTTCTCTTTCCTGGGATATTTAAGGTGTCATGAAGTGGAGGTTCTTGTCAACAGAGCAGCCCTAAACTTTGGGGTGCCTGTGTCTTGCTGATTTTCAGTTTTCAAAATTTATATGCCCATGAGTGGACGTGCCCTATGCTCCCTAAGCTGTGTTTTTTCGATGTTTCAGGCCTCACCGTACACTTCTCCAGAGTGGCTGTTGGCAATTAACATCCCGCCCATCAGCGTAGCAAGGCTCCAATTTCTCCATGGCCTGTCCTGCATTTGTGGTTTTGACACTTTTATCAGCATGGCCCTTTTGACGGATGGGAAGCGAGACTTCTTTGTAGCGCTGATTTGAGTTTCCAGGTTGCTTGGTTGGCCAAAAAGGGCGTATGCGTTTTTTCCTGAATATATTCAGGAAAAAACGCATACGCCCTTTTTGACCAAGGGCATCATTGTCCACGTTTTGCCGCTTTTCATGTGCTTTAAAGGCGATTCGAATCTACCTCCTGAAACCTGTTTCCTGCAATTCTGCCTTGCTTTCAAATCCTCTTCGTTGCCTTCCCTCAATATATTTGTGGACGAGAGTTATCATTTATAACTCTGCAGGGTTGTGAATTGCAGTGCCCATGTGCTCCATTTTTCAACTGGCTTTTTTGGGAGCTGTCCGCAGAAGCGCGGGATTGCCTCAGGCCCTGTTCTGGTTCCGGGTGGCAGGCTGAGCCTGTGGTTATTTCTTCTTCCTGATGAGAAAATAGAGTGACCTGTGCCTGTCCCAACACCTAGATCTAGTCTCTCATTGGCTGCCCCTCTTCCCGTTCATCCTCAGGACAAATTGCAACCTGTACGGAACAGGAGGTTAAAGGTGCTGATTCTCCAAGTAGGGAGATTGCTAGTGAAGTAGCTGGAATGCCGAACCCGAGCACAAGGAGATGAGAAATGAGGTGCGTTTTAGAAACCTTTCAAAACCACACGGTGTACCATTTTCTGGGTTCCTCATGCAAGTTTTCGATGTAGGAAGATGCCCTTGAACCTGGAGATTTGGGACCCATGGGATGGGTACCACGCAGTATTACCTTAAAGGGTCTGCGTTGGCTCACCCAACCTCACCAAACCTCTCAGCCCCAAGAATGTCCACCCTTATGTCTCATCCAGCTGTGGGTCTAGATATGGTCAATCCAGGTTGCGTCACAGCCCCTGAATGAATTTTGTAAGAATTTCTGTCTCTTTCACTGTCTTTGTTTCATGGGTTTTTAAAACTAATTTATTTTTATAATGGGGTTTAGCTGCTTTTCACGGCTGTGTTTATGCGGCTTTACACCCACTTGACACACTTCCAGAGAGATATCAATACATAGGTTTTAAGATTCTTACTAGTCACATATATTCTTGTGCGGTGAATAGGGGGTGTTGAGTTCAGTTCACTGAGCAAGGAGTAGGTCTTGTCTATTACGTATTGGGTGTATGGAACGGTATCTGAGCTAATTTGAAACCCTTGTTTTATGCATCACCCCACCTCACCTTTCCCGTTAAGCAACCATAGATTTTTTTCTAAATGTGTGACTTTGTTCTGTTTTGTAATTCAGTTCAAATGTAGCGGTTTTTACATTCCCTGTATAAGTTATAGCTTTTGATAAGTGTCCTTTTCTGTGTGACTTATTTCACTTAGAATCGTCGTACCTAAGTCCACCCATCTTGCTTCTACTAGCCTTATGACATTGATTTCATGGCTGAGTGATATTCCATTGTACATAAGGACCACAACTTCTTTATCCATTTTTCTCTTTCCTGGGATATTTAAGGTGTCATGAAGTGGAGGTTCTTGTCAACAGAGCAGCCCTAAACTTTGGGGTGCCTGTGTCTTGCTGATTTTTAGTTTTCAAAATTTATACGCCCATGAGTGGAAGTGCCCTATGCTCCCTAAGCTGTGTTTTTTCGATGTTTCAGGCCTCACCGTACACTTCTCCAGAGTGGCTGTTGGCAATTTACATCCCGCCCATCAGCGTAGCATGGCTCCAATTTCTCCATGGCCTGTCCTGCATTTGTGGTTTTGACACTTTTATCAGCATGGCCCTTTTGACGAATGGGAAGCGAGACTTCTTTTTAGCGCTGATTTGACTTTCCAGGTTGCTTGGTTGGCCAAAAAGGGCGTATGCGTTTTTTCCTGAATATATTCAGGAAAAAACGCATACGCCCTTTTTGGCCAAGGGCATCATTGTCCACGTTTTGCCGCTTTTCATGTGCTTTAAAGGCGATTCGAATCTACCTCCTGAAACCTGTTTCCTGCAATTCTGCTTGCTTTCAAATCCTCTTCGTTGCCTTCCCTCAATATATTTGTGGACGAGAGTTATCATTTATAACTCTGCAGGGTTGTGAATTGCAGTGCCCATGTGCTCCATTTTTCAACTGGCTTTTTTGGGAGCTGGCCGCAGAAGCGCGGGATTGCCTCAGGCACTATTCTGGTTCCGGGTGGCAGGCTGAGCCTGTGGTTATTTCTTCTTCCTGATGAGAAAATAGAGTGACCTGTGCCTGTCCCAACACCTAGATCTAGTCTCTCATTGGCTGCCCCTCTTCCCGTTCATCCTCAGGACAAATTGCAACCTGTACGGAACAGGAGGTTAAAGGTGCTGATTCTCCAAGTAGGGAGATTGCTAGTGAAGTAGCTGGAATGGCGAACCCGAGCACAAGGAGATGAGAAATGAGGTGCGTTTTAGAAACCTTTCAAAATCACACGGTGTACCATCTTCTGGGTTCCTCATGCAAGTTTTCGGTGTAGGAAGATGCCCTTGAACCTGGAGATTTGGGACCCATGGGATGGGTACCACGCAGTATTACCTTAAAGGGTCTGCGTTGGCTCACCCAACCTCACCAAACCTCTCAGCCCCAAGAATGTCCACCCTTATGTCTCATCCAGCTGTGGGTCTAGAAATGGTCAATCCAGGTTGCGTCACAGCCCCTGAATGAATTTTGTAAGAATTTCTGTCTCTTTCACTGTCTTTGTTTCATGGGTTTTTAAAACTAATTTATTTTTATAATGGGGTTTAGCTGCTTTTCACGGCTGTGTTTATGCGGCCTTACACCCACTTGACACACTTCCAGAGAGATATCAATACATAGGTTTTAAGATTCTTACTAGTCACATATATTCTTGTGCGGTGAATAGGGGGTGTTGAGTCCAGTTCACTGAGCAAGGAGTAGGTCTTGTCTATTACGTATTGCGTGTATGGAACGGTATCTGAGCTAATTTGAAACCCTTGTTTTATGCATCACCCCACCTCACCTTTCCCGTTAAGCAACCATAGTTTTTTTTCTAAATTTGTGACTTTGTTCTGTTTTGTAATTCAGTTAAAATGTAGCGGTTTTTACATTCCCTGTATAAGTTATAGCTTTTGATAAGTGTCTTTTTCTGTGTGACTTATTTCACTTAGAATCCTCGTACCTAAGTCCACCCATCTTGCTTCTACTAGCCTTATGACATTGATTTCATGGCTGAGTGATATTCCATTGTACATAAGGACCACAACTTCTTTATCCATTTTTCTCTTTCCTGGGATATTTAAGGTGTCATGAAGTGGAGGTTCTTGTCAACAGAGCAGCCCTAAACTTTGGGGTGCCTGTGTCTTGCTGATTTTCAGTTTTCAAAATTTATATGCCCATGAGTGGACGTGCCCTATGCTCCCTAAGCTGTGTTTTTTCGATGTTTCAGGCCTCACCGTACACTTCTCCAGAGTGGCTGTTGGCAATTTACATCCCGCCCATCAGCGTAGCAAGGCTCCAATTTCTCCATGGCCTGTCCTGCATTTGTGGTTTTGACACTTTTATCAGCATGGCCCTTTTGATGGATGGGAAGCGAAACTTCTTTGTAGCGCTGATTTGCGTTTCCAGGTTGCTTGGTTGGCCAAAAAGGGCGTATGCGTTTTTTCTGAATATATTCAGGAAAAAACGCATACGCCCTTTTTGGCCAAGGGCATCATTGTCCACGTTTTGCCGCTTTTCATGTGCTTTAAAGGCGATTCGAATCTACCTCCTGAAATCTGTTTCCTGCAGTTCTGCCTTGCTTTCAAATCCTCTTCGTTGCCTTCCCTCAATATATTTGTGGACGAGAATTATCATTTATAAGTCTGCAGGTTTGTGAATTGCAGTGTCCCTGAGCTCCATTTTTCAACTCGCTTTTTTGGGATCTGTCCGCAAAAGCGCGGGATTGCCTCAGGCCCTATTCTGGTTCCGGGTGGCAGGCTGAGACTGTGGTTATTTCTTCTTCCTGATGGGAAAATAGAGTGACCTGTGCCTGTCCCAACACCTAGATCTAGTCTCTCATTGGTTGCCCCTCTTCCCGTTCATCCTCAGAACAAATTGCAACCTGTACGGAACAGGAGGTTAAAGGTGCTGATTCTCCAAGTAGGGAGATTGCTAGTAAAGTAGCTGAAATGGCGAACCCGAGCACAAGGAGATGAGAAATGAGGTGCGTTTTAGAAACCTTTCAAAATCACACGGTGTACCATCTTCTGGGTTTCTCATGCATGTTTTCGATGTAGGAAGATGGCCTTGAACCTGGAGATTTGGGACCCATGGGATGGGTACCACGCAGTATTAGTTTAAAGGGTCTGCGTTGGCTCACCCAACCTCACCAAACCTCTCAGCCCCAAGAATGTCCACCCTTATGTCTCATCCAGCTGTGGGTCTAGATATGGTCAATCCAGGTTGCGTCACAGCCCCCGAATGAATTTTGTAAGAATTTCTGTCTCTTTCACTGTCTTTGTTTCATGGGTTTTTAAAACTAATTTATTTTTATAATGGGGTTTAGCTGCTTTTCACGGCTGTGTTTATGCAGCTTTACACCCACTTGACACACTTCCAGAGAGATATCAATACATAGGTTGTAAGTTTCTTACTAGTCAGATATATACTTGTGCGGTGAATAGGGGATCTTGAGTCCACTTCACTGAGCAAGGAGTAGGTCTTTTCTATTACATATTCGGTGTATGGAACGGTATCTGAGCTAATATGAAACCCTTGTTTTATGCATCACACCACCTCACCTTTCACTTTAAGCAGCCATAGTGTGTTTTCTAAACGTCTGACTCTGTTCTCTTTTGTAATTCAGTTCAAGTGTAGAAGTTTTTACATTCCCTCTATAAGTGATAGCTTATGATAAGTGTCTTTTTCTGTGTGACTAATTTCACTTAGAGTCGTCGTACCTAAATCCACTCATCATGCTGCTACTAGCCTTATGACAATGATTTCATGGCTGAGTGATATTCCATTCTACATAAGGACCACAACTTCTTTATCCATTTTTCTCTTTCCTGGGATATTTAAGGTGTCATGAAGTGGAGGTTCTTGTCAAGAGAGCAGCCCTAAACTTTGGGGTGCCTGTGTCTTGCTGATTTTTAGTTTTCAAAATTTATGTGCCCATGAGTGGATGTGCCCTATGCTCCCTAAGCTGTGTTTTTTCGATGTTTCAGGACACACCGTACACTTCTCCAGAGTGGCTGTTGGCAATTTACATCCCGCCCATCAGCGTAGCAAGGCTCCAATTTCTCCATGGCCTGTCCTGCATTTGTGGTTTTGACACTTTTATCAGCATGGCCCTTTTGACGGATGGGAAGCGAGACTTCTTTGTAGCGCTGATTTGACTTTCCAGGTTGCTTGGTTGGCCAAAAAGGGCGTATGCGTTTTTTCCTGAATATATTCAGGAAAAAACGCATACGCCCTTTTTGGCCAAGGGCATCATTGTCCACGTTTTGCCGCTTTTCATGTGCTTTAAAGGCGATTCGAATCTACCTCCTGAAACCTGTTTCCTGCAATTCTGCCTTGCTTTCAAATCCTCTTCGTTGCCTTCCCTCAATATATTTGTGGACGAGAGTTATCATTTATAACTCTGCAGGGTTGTGAATTGCAGTGCCCATGTGCTCCATTTTTCAACTGGCTTTTTTGGGAGCTGTCCGCAGAAGCGCGGGATTGCCTCAGGCCCTGTTCTGGTTCCGGGTGGCAGGCTGAGCCTGTGGTTATTTCTTCTTCCTGATGAGAAAATAGAGTGACCTGTGCCTGTCCCAACACCTAGATCTAGTCTCTCATTGGCTGCCCCTCTTCCCGTTCATCCTCAGGACAAATTGCAACCTGTACGGAACAGGAGGTTAAAGGTGCTGATTCTCCAAGTAGGGAGATTGCTAGTGAAGTAGCTGGAATGCCGAACCCGAGCACAAGGAGATGAGAAATGAGGTGCGTTTTAGAAACCTTTCAAAACCACACGGTGTACCATTTTCTGGGTTCCTCATGCAAGTTTTCGATGTAGGAAGATGCCCTTGAACCTGGAGATTTGGGACCCATGGGATGGGTACCACGCAGTATTACCTTAAAGGGTCTGCGTTGGCTCACCCAACCTCACCAAACCTCTCAGCCCCAAGAATGTCCACCCTTATGTCTCATCCAGCTGTGGGTCTAGAAATGGTCAATCCAGGTTGCGTCACAGCCCCTGAATGAATTTTGTAAGAATTTCTGTCTCTTTCACTGTCTTTGTTTCATGGGTTTTTAAAACTAATTTATTTTTATAATGGGGTTTAGCTGCTTTTCACGGCTGTGTTTATGCGGCTTTACACCCACTTGACACACTTCCAGAGAGATATCAATACATAGGTTTTAAGATTCTTACTAGTCACATATATTCTTGTGCGGTGAATAGGGGGTGTTGAGTCCAGTTCACTGAGCAAGGAGTAGGTCTTGTCTATTACGTATTGGGTGTATGGAACGGTATCTGAGCTAATTTGAAACCCTTGTTTTATGCATCACCCCACCTCACCTTTCCCGTTAAGCAACCATAGATTTTTTTCTAAATGTGTGACTTTGTTCTGTTTTGTAATTCAGTTCAAATGTAGCGGTTTTTACATTCCCTGTATAAGTTATAGCTTTTGATAAGTGTCCTTTTCTGTGTGACTTATTTCACTTAGAATCGTCGTACCTAAGTCCACCCATCTTGCTTCTACTAGCCTTATGACATTGATTTCATGGCTGAGTGATATTCCATTGTACATAAGGACCACAACTTCTTTATCCATTTTTCTCTTTCCTGGGATATTTAAGGTGTCATGAAGTGGAGGTTCTTGTCAACAGAGCAGCCCTAAACTTTGGGGTGCCTGTGTCTTGCTGATTTTTAGTTTTCAAAATTTATACGCCCATGAGTGGAAGTGCCCTATGCTCCCTAAGCTGTGTTTTTTCGATGTTTCAGGCCTCACCGTACACTTCTCCAGAGTGGCTGTTGGCAATTTACATCCCGCCCATCAGCGTAGCATGGCTCCAATTTCTCCATGGCCTGTCCTGCATTTGTGGTTTTGACACTTTTATCAGCATGGCCCTTTTGACGAATGGGAAGCGAGACTTCTTTTTAGCGCTGATTTGACTTTCCAGGTTGCTTGGTTGGCCAAAAAGGGCGTATGCGTTTTTTCCTGAATATATTCAGGAAAAAACGCATACGCCCTTTTTGGCCAAGGGCATCATTGTCCACGTTTTGCCGCTTTTCATGTGCTTTAAAGGCGATTCGAATCTACCTCCTGAAACCTGTTTCCTGCAATTCTGCTTGCTTTCAAATCCTCTTCGTTGCCTTCCCTCAATATATTTGTGGACGAGAGTTATCATTTATAACTCTGCAGGGTTGTGAATTGCAGTGCCCATGTGCTCCATTTTTCAACTGGCTTTTTTGGGAGCTGGCCGCAGAAGCGCGGGATTGCCTCAGGCCCTATTCTGGTTCCGGGTGGCAGGCTGAGCCTGTGGTTATTTCTTCTTCCTGATGAGAAAATAGAGTGACCTGTGCCTGTCCCAACACCTAGATCTAGTCTCTCATTGGCTGCCCCTCTTCCCGTTCATCCTCAGGACAAATTGCAACCTGTACGGAACAGGAGGTTAAAGGTGCTGATTCTCCAAGTAGGGAGATTGCTAGTGAAGTAGCTGGAATGGCGAACCCGAGCACAAGGAGATGAGAAATGAGGTGCGTTTTAGAAACCTTTCAAAATCACACGGTGTACCATCTTCTGGGTTCCTCATGCAAGTTTTCGGTGTAGGAAGATGCCCTTGAACCTGGAGATTTGGGACCCATGGGATGGGTACCACGCAGTATTACCTTAAAGGGTCTGCGTTGGCTCACCCAACCTCACCAAACCTCTCAGCCCCAAGAATGTCCACCCTTATGTCTCATCCAGCTGTGGGTCTAGAAATGGTCAATCCAGGTTGCGTCACAGCCCCTGAATGAATTTTGTAAGAATTTCTGTCTCTTTCACTGTCTTTGTTTCATGGGTTTTTAAAACTAATTTATTTTTATAATGGGGTTTAGCTGCTTTTCACGGCTGTGTTTATGCGGCCTTACACCCACTTGACACACTTCCAGAGAGATATCGATACATAGGTTTTAAGATTCTTACTAGTCACATATATTCTTGTGCGGTGAATAGGGGGTGTTGAGTCCAGTTCACTGAGCAAGGAGTAGGTCTTGTCTATTACGTATTGCGTGTATGGAACGGTATCTGAGCTAATTTGAAACCCTTGTTTTATGCATCACCCCACCTCACCTTTCCCGTTAAGCAACCATAGTTTTTTTTCTAAATTTGTGACTTTGTTCTGTTTTGTAATTCAGTTAAAATGTAGCGGTTTTTACATTCCCTGTATAAGTTATAGCTTTTGATAAGTGTCTTTTTCTGTGTGACTTATTTCACTTAGAATCCTCGTACCTAAGTCCACCCATCTTGCTTCTACTAGCCTTATGACATTGATTTCATGGCTGAGTGATATTCCATTGTACATAAGGACCACAACTTCTTTATCCATTTTTCTCTTTCCTGGGATATTTAAGGTGTCATGAAGTGGAGGTTCTTGTCAACAGAGCAGCCCTAAACTTTGGGGTGCCTGTGTCTTGCTGATTTTCAGTTTTCAAAATTTATATGCCCATGAGTGGACGTGCCCTATGCTCCCTAAGCTGTGTTTTTTCGATGTTTCAGGCCTCACCGTACACTTCTCCAGAGTGGCTGTTGGCAATTTACATCCCGCCCATCAGCGTAGCAAGGCTCCAATTTCTCCATGGCCTGTCCTGCATTTGTGGTTTTGACACTTTTATCAGCATGGCCCTTTTGATGGATGGGAAGCGAAACTTCTTTGTAGCGCTGATTTGCGTTTCCAGGTTGCTTGGTTGGCCAAAAAGGGCGTATGCGTTTTTTCTGAATATATTCAGGAAAAAACGCATACGCCCTTTTTGGCCAAGGGCATCATTGTCCACGTTTTGCCGCTTTTCATGTGCTTTAAAGGCGATTCGAATCTACCTCCTGAAATCTGTTTCCTGCAGTTCTGCCTTGCTTTCAAATCCTCTTCGTTGCCTTCCCTCAATATATTTGTGGACGAGAATTATCATTTATAAGTCTGCAGGTTTGTGAATTGCAGTGTCCCTGAGCTCCATTTTTCAACTCGCTTTTTTGGGATCTGTCCGCAAAAGCGCGGGATTGCCTCAGGCCCTATTCTGGTTCCGGGTGGCAGGCTGAGACTGTGGTTATTTCTTCTTCCTGATGGGAAAATAGAGTGACCTGTGCCTGTCCCAACACCTAGATCTAGTCTCTCATTGGTTGCCCCTCTTCCCGTTCATCCTCAGAACAAATTGCAACCTGTACGGAACAGGAGGTTAAAGGTGCTGATTCTCCAAGTAGGGAGATTGCTAGTAAAGTAGCTGAAATGGCGAACCCGAGCACAAGGAGATGAGAAATGAGGTGCGTTTTAGAAACCTTTCAAAATCACACGGTGTACCATCTTCTGGGTTTCTCATGCATGTTTTCGATGTAGGAAGATGGCCTTGAACCTGGAGATTTGGGACCCATGGGATGGGTACCACGCAGTATTAGTTTAAAGGGTCTGCGTTGGCTCACCCAACCTCACCAAACCTCTCAGCCCCAAGAATGTCCACCCTTATGTCTCATCCAGCTGTGGGTCTAGATATGGTCAATCCAGGTTGCGTCACAGCCCCCGAATGAATTTTGTAAGAATTTCTGTCTCTTTCACTGTCTTTGTTTCATGGGTTTTTAAAACTAATTTATTTTTATAATGGGGTTTAGCTGCTTTTCACGGCTGTGTTTATGCAGCTTTACACCCACTTGACACACTTCCAGAGAGATATCAATACATAGGTTGTAAGTTTCTTACTAGTCAGATATATACTTGTGCGGTGAATAGGGGATCTTGAGTCCACTTCACTGAGCAAGGAGTAGGTCTTTTCTATTACATATTCGGTGTATGGAACGGTATCTGAGCTAATATGAAACCCTTGTTTTATGCATCACACCACCTCACCTTTCACTTTAAGCAGCCATAGTGTGTTTTCTAAACGTCTGACTCTGTTCTCTTTTGTAATTCAGTTCAAGTGTAGAAGTTTTTACATTCCCTCTATAAGTGATAGCTTATGATAAGTGTCTTTTTCTGTGTGACTAATTTCACTTAGAGTCGTCGTACCTAAATCCACTCATCATGCTGCTACTAGCCTTATGACAATGATTTCATGGCTGAGTGATATTCCATTCTACATAAGGACCACAACTTCTTTATCCATTTTTCTCTTTCCTGGGATATTTAAGGTGTCATGAAGTGGAGGTTCTTGTCAGGAGAGCAGCCCTAAACTTTGGCGTGCCTGTGTCTTGCTGATTTTTAGTTTTCAAAATTTATGTGCCCATGAGTGGATGTGCCCTATGCTCCCTAAGCTGTGTTTTTTCGATGTTTCAGGACACACCGTACACTTCTCCAGAGTGGCTGTTGGCAATTTACATCCCGCCCATCAGCGTAGCAAGGCTCCAATTTCTCCATGGCCTGTCCTGCATTTGTGGTTTTGACACTTTTATCAGCATGGCCCTTTTGACGGATGGGAAGCGAGACTTCTTTGTAGCGCTGATTTGACTTTCCAGGTTGCTTGGTTGGCCAAAAAGGGCGTATGCGTTTTTTCCTGAATATATTCAGGAAAAAACGCATACGCCCTTTTTGGCCAAGGGCATCATTGTCCACGTTTTGCCGCTTTTCATGTGCTTTAAAGGCGATTCGAATCTACCTCCTGAAACCTGTTTCCTGCAATTCTGCCTTGCTTTCAAATCCTCTTCGTTGCCTTCCCTCAATATATTTGTGGACGAGAGTTATCATTTATAACTCTGCAGGGTTGTGAATTGCAGTGCCCATGTGCTCCATTTTTCAACTGGCTTTTTTGGGAGCTGTCCGCAGAAGCGCGGGATTGCCTCAGGCCCTGTTCTGGTTCCGGGTGGCAGGCTGAGCCTGTGGTTATTTCTTCTTCCTGATGAGAAAATAGAGTGACCTGTGCCTGTCCCAACACCTAGATCTAGTCTCTCATTGGCTGCCCCTCTTCCCGTTCATCCTCAGGACAAATTGCAACCTGTACGGAACAGGAGGTTAAAGGTGCTGATTCTCCAAGTAGGGAGATTGCTAGTGAAGTAGCTGGAATGCCGAACCCGAGCACAAGGAGATGAGAAATGAGGTGCGTTTTAGAAACCTTTCAAAACCACACGGTGTACCATTTTCTGGGTTCCTCATGCAAGTTTTCGATGTAGGAAGATGCCCTTGAACCTGGAGATTTGGGACCCATGGGATGGGTACCACGCAGTATTACCTTAAAGGGTCTGCGTTGGCTCACCCAACCTCACCAAACCTCTCAGCCCCAAGAATGTCCACCCTTATGTCTCATCCAGCTGTGGGTCTAGAAATGGTCAATCCAGGTTGCGTCACAGCCCCTGAATGAATTTTGTAAGAATTTCTGTCTCTTTCACTGTCTTTGTTTCATGGGTTTTTAAAACTAATTTATTTTTATAATGGGGTTTAGCTGCTTTTCACGGCTGTGTTTATGCGGCTTTACACCCACTTGACACACTTCCAGAGAGATATCAATACATAGGTTTTAAGATTCTTACTAGTCACATATATTCTTGTGCGGTGAATAGGGGGTGTTGAGTCCAGTTCACTGAGCAAGGAGTAGGTCTTGTCTATTACGTATTGGGTGTATGGAACGGTATCTGAGCTAATTTGAAACCCTTGTTTTATGCATCACCCCACCTCACCTTTCCCGTTAAGCAACCATAGATTTTTTTCTAAATGTGTGACTTTGTTCTGTTTTGTAATTCAGTTCAAATGTAGCGGTTTTTACATTCCCTGTATAAGTTATAGCTTTTGATAAGTGTCCTTTTCTGTGTGACTTATTTCACTTAGAATCGTCGTACCTAAGTCCACCCATCTTGCTTCTACTAGCCTTATGACATTGATTTCATGGCTGAGTGATATTCCATTGTACATAAGGACCACAACTTCTTTATCCATTTTTCTCTTTCCTGGGATATTTAAGGTGTCATGAAGTGGAGGTTCTTGTCAACAGAGCAGCCCTAAACTTTGGGGTGCCTGTGTCTTGCTGATTTTTAGTTTTCAAAATTTATACGCCCATGAGTGGAAGTGCCCTATGCTCCCTAAGCTGTGTTTTTTCGATGTTTCAGGCCTCACCGTACACTTCTCCAGAGTGGCTGTTGGCAATTTACATCCCGCCCATCAGCGTAGCATGGCTCCAATTTCTCCATGGCCTGTCCTGCATTTGTGGTTTTGACACTTTTATCAGCATGGCCCTTTTGACGGATGGGAAGCGAGACTTCTTTTTAGCGCTGATTTGACTTTCCAGGTTGCTTGGTTGGCCAAAAAGGGCGTATGCGTTTTTTCCTGAATATATTCAGGAAAAAACGCATACGCCCTTTTTGGCCAAGGGCATCATTGTCCACGTTTTGCCGCTTTTCATGTGCTTTAAAGGCGATTCGAATCTACCTCCTGAAACCTGTTTCCTGCAATTCTGCTTGCTTTCAAATCCTCTTCGTTGCCTTCCCTCAATATATTTGTGGACGAGAGTTATCATTTATAACTCTGCAGGGTTGTGAATTGCAGTGCCCATGTGCTCCATTTTTCAACTGGCTTTTTTGGGAGCTGGCCGCAGAAGCGCGGGATTGCCTCAGGCACTATTCTGGTTCCGGGTGGCAGGCTGAGCCTGTGGTTATTTCTTCTTCCTGATGAGAAAATAGAGTGACCTGTGCCTGTCCCAACACCTAGATCTAGTCTCTCATTGGCTGCCCCTCTTCCCGTTCATCCTCAGGACAAATTGCAACCTGTACGGAACAGGAGGTTAAAGGTGCTGATTCTCCAAGTAGGGAGATTGCTAGTGAAGTAGCTGGAATGGCGAACCCGAGCACAAGGAGATGAGAAATGAGGTGCGTTTTAGAAACCTTTCAAAATCACACGGTGTACCATCTTCTGGGTTCCTCATGCAAGTTTTCGGTGTAGGAAGATGCCCTTGAACCTGGAGATTTGGGACCCATGGGATGGGTACCACGCAGTATTACCTTAAAGGGTCTGCGTTGGCTCACCCAACCTCACCAAACCTCTCAGCCCCAAGAATGTCCACCCTTATGTCTCATCCAGCTGTGGGTCTAGAAATGGTCAATCCAGGTTGCGTCACAGCCCCTGAATGAATTTTGTAAGAATTTCTGTCTCTTTCACTGTCTTTGTTTCATGGGTTTTTAAAACTAATTTATTTTTATAATGGGGTTTAGCTGCTTTTCACGGCTGTGTTTATGCGGCCTTACACCCACTTGACACACTTCCAGAGAGATATCGATACATAGGTTTTAAGATTCTTACTAGTCACATATATTCTTGTGCGGTGAATAGGGGGTGTTGAGTCCAGTTCACTGAGCAAGGAGTAGGTCTTGTCTATTACGTATTGCGTGTATGGAACGGTATCTGAGCTAATTTGAAACCCTTGTTTTATGCATCACCCCACCTCACCTTTCCCGTTAAGCAACCATAGTTTTTTTTCTAAATTTGTGACTTTGTTCTGTTTTGTAATTCAGTTAAAATGTAGCGGTTTTTACATTCCCTGTATAAGTTATAGCTTTTGATAAGTGTCTTTTTCTGTGTGACTTATTTCACTTAGAATCCTCGTACCTAAGTCCACCCATCTTGCTTCTACTAGCCTTATGACATTGATTTCATGGCTGAGTGATATTCCATTGTACATAAGGACCACAACTTCTTTATCCATTTTTCTCTTTCCTGGGATATTTAAGGTGTCATGAAGTGGAGGTTCTTGTCAACAGAGCAGCCCTAAACTTTGGGGTGCCTGTGTCTTGCTGATTTTCAGTTTTCAAAATTTATATGCCCATGAGTGGACGTGCCCTATGCTCCCTAAGCTGTGTTTTTTCGATGTTTCAGGCCTCACCGTACACTTCTCCAGAGTGGCTGTTGGCAATTTACATCCCGCCCATCAGCGTAGCAAGGCTCCAATTTCTCCATGGCCTGTCCTGCATTTGTGGTTTTGACACTTTTATCAGCATGGCCCTTTTGATGGATGGGAAGCGAAACTTCTTTGTAGCGCTGATTTGCGTTTCCAGGTTGCTTGGTTGGCCAAAAAGGGCGTATGCGTTTTTTCTGAATATATTCAGGAAAAAACGCATACGCCCTTTTTGGCCAAGGGCATCATTGTCCACGTTTTGCCGCTTTTCATGTGCTTTAAAGGCGATTCGAATCTACCTCCTGAAATCTGTTTCCTGCAGTTCTGCCTTGCTTTCAAATCCTCTTCGTTGCCTTCCCTCAATATATTTGTGGACGAGAATTATCATTTATAAGTCTGCAGGTTTGTGAATTGCAGTGTCCCTGAGCTCCATTTTTCAACTCGCTTTTTTGGGATCTGTCCGCGAAAGCGCGGGATTGCCTCAGGCCCTATTCTGGTTCCGGGTGGCAGGCTGAGACTGTGGTTATTTCTTCTTCCTGATGGGAAAATAGAGTGACCTGTGCCTGTCCCAACACCTAGATCTAGTCTCTCATTGGTTGCCCCTCTTCCCGTTCATCCTCAGAACAAATTGCAACCTGTACGGAACAGGAGGTTAAAGGTGCTGATTCTCCAAGTAGGGAGATTGCTAGTAAAGTAGCTGAAATGGCGAACCCGAGCACAAGGAGATGAGAAATGAGGTGCGTTTTAGAAACCTTTCAAAATCACACGGTGTACCATCTTCTGGGTTTCTCATGCATGTTTTCGATGTAGGAAGATGGCCTTGAACCTGGAGATTTGGGACCCATGGGATGGGTACCACGCAGTATTAGTTTAAAGGGTCTGCGTTGGCTCACCCAACCTCACCAAACCTCTCAGCCCCAAGAATGTCCACCCTTATGTCTCATCCAGCTGTGGGTCTAGATATGGTCAATCCAGGTTGCGTCACAGCCCCCGAATGAATTTTGTAAGAATTTCTGTCTCTTTCACTGTCTTTGTTTCATGGGTTTTTAAAACTAATTTATTTTTATAATGGGGTTTAGCTGCTTTTCACGGCTGTGTTTATGCAGCTTTACACCCACTTGACACACTTCCAGAGAGATATCAATACATAGGTTGTAAGTTTCTTACTAGTCAGATATATACTTGTGCGGTGAATAGGGGATCTTGAGTCCACTTCACTGAGCAAGGAGTAGGTCTTTTCTATTACATATTCGGTGTATGGAACGGTATCTGAGCTAATATGAAACCCTTGTTTTATGCATCACACCACCTCACCTTTCACTTTAAGCAGCCATAGTGTGTTTTCTAAACGTCTGACTCTGTTCTCTTTTGTAATTCAGTTCAAGTGTAGAAGTTTTTACATTCCCTCTATAAGTGATAGCTTATGATAAGTGTCTTTTTCTGTGTGACTAATTTCACTTAGAGTCGTCGTACCTAAATCCACTCATCATGCTGCTACTAGCCTTATGACAATGATTTCATGGCTGAGTGATATTCCATTCTACATAAGGACCACAACTTCTTTATCCATTTTTCTCTTTCCTGGGATATTTAAGGTGTCATGAAGTGGAGGTTCTTGTCAGGAGAGCAGCCCTAAACTTTGGCGTGCCTGTGTCTTGCTGATTTTTAGTTTTCAAAATTTATGTGCCCATGAGTGGATGTGCCCTATGCTCCCTAAGCTGTGTTTTTTCGATGTTTCAGGACACACCGTACACTTCTCCAGAGTGGCTGTTGGCAATTTACATCCCGCCCATCAGCGTAGCAAGGCTCCAATTTCTCCATGGCCTGTCCTGCATTTGTGGTTTTGACACTTTTATCAGCATGGCCCTTTTGACGGATGGGAAGCGAGACTTCTTTGTAGCGCTGATTTGACTTTCCAGGTTGCTTGGTTGGCCAAAAAGGGCGTATGCGTTTTTTCCTGAATATATTCAGGAAAAAACGCATACGCCCTTTTTGGCCAAGGGCATCATTGTCCACGTTTTGCCGCTTTTCATGTGCTTTAAAGGCGATTCGAATCTACCTCCTGAAACCTGTTTCCTGCAATTCTGCCTTGCTTTCAAATCCTCTTCGTTGCCTTCCCTCAATATATTTGTGGACGAGAGTTATCATTTATAACTCTGCAGGGTTGTGAATTGCAGTGCCCATGTGCTCCATTTTTCAACTGGCTTTTTTGGGAGCTGGCCGCAGAAGCGCGGGATTGCCTCAGGCCCTATTCTGGTTCCGGGTGGCAGGCTGAGCCTGTGGTTATTTCTTCTTCCTGATGTGAAAATAGAGTGACCTGTGCCTGTCCCAACACCTAGATCTAGTCTCTCATTGGCTGCCCCTCTTCCCGTTCATCCTCAGGACAAATTGCAACCTGTACGGAACAGGAGGTTAAAGGTGCTGATTCTCCAAGTAGGGAGATTGCTAGTGAAGTAGCTGGAATGGCGAACCCGAGCACAAGGAGATGACAAATGAGGTGCGTTTTAGAAACCTTTCAAAATCACACGGTGTACCATCTTCTGGGTTCCTCATGCAAGTTTTCGATGTAGGAAGATGCCCTTGAACCTGGAGATTTGGGACCCATGGGATGGGTACCACGCAGTATTACCTTAAAGGGTCTGCGTTGGCTCACCCAACCTCACCAAACCTCTCAGCCCCAAGAATGTCCACCCTTATGTCTCATCCAGCTGTGGGTCTAGATATGGTCAATCCAGGTTGCGTCACAGCCCCTGAATGAATTTTGTAAGAATTTCTGTCTCTTTCACTGTCTTTGTTTCATGGGTTTTTAAAACTAATTTATTTTTATAATGGGGTTTAGCTGCTTTTCACGGCTGTGTTTATGCGGCTTTACACCCACTTGACACACTTCCAGAGAGATATCAATACATAGGTTTTAAGATTCTTACTAGTCACATATAATCTTGTGCGGTGAATAGGGGGTGTTGAGTCCAGTTCACTGAGCAAGGAGTAGGTATGTCTATTACGTATTGGGTGTATGGAACGGTATCTGAGCTAATTTGAAACCCTTGTATTATGCATCACCCCACCTCACCTTCCCCGTTAAGCAACCATAGTTTTTTTTCTAAATGTGTGACTTTGTTCTGTTTTCTAATTCAGTTCAAATGTAGCGGTTTTTACATTCTCTGTATAAGTTGTAGCTTTTGATAAGTGTCTTTTTCTGTGTGATTTATTTCACTTAGAATCGTCGTACCTAAGTCCACCCATCTTGCTTCTACTAGCCTTATGACATTGATTTCATGGCTGAGTGATATTCCATTGTACATATGGACCACAACTTCTTTATCCATTTTTCTCTTTCCTGGGATATTTAAGGTGTCATGAAGTGGAGGTTCTTGTCAACAGAGCAGCCCTAAACTTTGGGGTGCCTGTGTCTTGCTGATTTTTAGTTTTCAAAATTTATACGCCCATGAGTGGACGTGCCCTATGCTCCCTAAGCTGTGTTTTTTCGATGTTTCAGGCCTCACCGTACACTTCTCCAGAGTGGCTGTTGGCAATTAACATCCCGCCCGTCAGCGTAGCAAGGCTCCAATTTCTCCATGGCCTGTCCTGCATTTGTGGTTTTGACACTTTTATCAGCATGGCCCTTTTGACGGATGGGAAGCGAGACTTCTTTGTAGCGCTGATTTGCCTTTCCAGGTTGCTTGGTTGGCCAAAAAGGGCGTATGCGTTTTTTCCTGAATATATTCAGGAAAAAACGCATACGCCCTTTTTGGCCAAGGTCATCATCGTCAACGTTTTGCCGCTTTTCATGTGCTTTAAAGGCGATTCGAATCTACCTCCTGAAATCTGTTTCCTGCAGTTCTGCCTTGCTTTCAAATCCTCTTCGTTGCTTTCCCTCAATATATTTGTGGACGAGAATTATCATTTATAAGTCTGCAGGTTTGTGAATTGCAGTGTCCCTGAGGTCCATTTTTGAACTCGCTTTTTTGGGATCTGGCCGCAAAAGCGCGGGATTGCCTCAGGCCCTATTCTGGTTCCAGGTGGCAGGCTGAGCCTGTGGTATTTTCTTCTTCCTGATGGGAAAATAGAGTGACCTGTGCCTGTCCCAACACCTAGATCTAGTCTCTCATTGGTTGCCCCTCTTCCCGTTCATCCTCAGAACAAATTGCAACCTGTACGGAACAGGAGGTTAAAGGTGCTGATTCTCCAAGTAGGGAGATTGCTAGGAAAGTAGCTGGAATGGCGAACCCGAGCACAAGGAGATGAGAAATGAGGTGCGTTTTAGAAACCTTTCAAAATCACACGGTGTACCATTTTCTGGGTTTCTCATGCATGTTTTCGATGTAGGAAGATGGCCTTGAACCTGGAGATTTGGGACCCATGGGATGGGTACCACGCAGTATTACTTTAAAGGGTCTGCGTTGGCTCACCCAACCTCACCCAACCTCTCAGCCCCAAGAGTGTCCACCCTTAGGTCTCATCCAGCTGTGGGTCTAGATATGTTCAATCCAGGTTGCATCACAGCCCCTGAACGAATTGGGTAAGAATTTCTCTCTCTTTCACTGTCTTTGTTTTACGGGTTTTTAAAAGTAATTTATTTTTATAATGGGGTTTAGCTGCTTTTCACGGCTGTGTTTATGCGGCTTTACACCCACTTGACACACTTCCAGAGAGATATCAATACATAGGTTTTAAGATTCTTACTAGTCAGATATATACTTGTGCGGTGAATAGGGGGTGTTGTGTCCAGTTCACTGAGCAAGGAGTAGGTCTTGTCTATTACATATTGGGTGTATGGAACGGTATCTCAGCTAATTTGAAACCCTTGTTTTATGCATCACACCACCTCACCTTTCCCGTTAAGCAGCCATAGTGTGTTTTCTAAACGTGTGACTCTGTTCTCTTTTGTAATTCAGTTCAAGTGTAGCAGTTTTTACATTCCCTCTATACGTGATAGCTTATGATAAGTGTCTTTTTCTGTGTGACTTATTTCACTTAGAGTCGTCGTACCTAAATCCACTCATCATGCTGCTATTAGCCTTATGACATTGATTTCATGGCTGAGTGATATTCCATTGTACATAAGGACCACAACTTCTTTATCCATTTTTCTCTTCCCTGGGATATTTAAGGTGTCATGAAGTGGAGGTTCTTGTCAACAGAGCAGCCCTAAACTTTGGGGTGCCTGTGTCTTGCTGATTTTTAGTTTTCCCAATTTATACGCCCATGAGTGGAAGTGCCCTATGCTCCATAAGCTGTGTTTTTTCGATGTTTAAGGCCACACCGTACACTTCTCCAGAGTGGCTGCTAGCAATTTACATCCCGCCCATCAGTGTAGCAAGGCTCCTATTTCTCCATGGCCTGTCCTGCTTTTGTGGTTTTGACACTTTTTTCAGCATGGCCCTTTTGACCGATTCGAAGCGAGACTCCTTGTAGTGCTGATTTGCCTTTACATGTTGCTTGGTTGGCCAAAAAGGGCCTATGCGTTTTTTCCTGAATATATTCAGGAAAAAACGCATACGCCCTTTTTGGCCAAGGGCATCATTGTCCACGTTTTGCCGCTTTTCATGTGCTTTAAAGGCGATTCGAATCTACCTCCTGAAACCTGTTTCCTGCAATTCTGCCTTGCTTTCAAATCCTCTTCGTTGCCTTCCCTCAGTATATTTGTGGACGAGAGTTATCATTTATAACTCTGCAGGGTTGTGAATTGCAGTGCCCATGTGCTCCATTTTTCAACTGGCTTTTTTGGGAGCTGGCCGCAGAAGCGCGGGATTGCCTCAGGCCCTATTCTGGTTCCGGGTGGCAGGCTGAGCCTGTGGTTATTTCTTCTTCCTGATGAGAAAATAGAGTGACCTGTGCCTGTCCCAACATCTAGATCTAGTCTCTCATTGGCTGCCCCTCTTCCTGTTCATCCTCAGGACAAATTGCAACCTGTACGGAACAGGAGGTTAAAGGTGCTGATTCTCCAAGTAGGGAGATTGCTAGTGAAGTAGCTGGAATGCCGAACCCGAGCACAAGGAGATGAGAAATGAGGTGCGTTTTAGAAACCTTTCAAAACCACACGGTGTACCATTTTCTGGGTTCCTCATGCAAGTTTTCGATGTAGGAAGATGCCCTTGAACCTGGAGATTTGGGACCCATGGGATGGGTACCACGCAGTATTACCTTAAAGGGTCTGCGTTGGCTCACCCAACCTCACCAAACCTCTCAGCCCCAAGAATGTCCACCCTTATGTCTCATCCAGCTGTGGGTCTAGATATGGTCAATCCAGGTTGCGTCACAGCCCCTGAATGAATTTTGTAAGAATTTCTGTCTCTTTCACTGTCTTTGTTTCATGGGTTTTTAAAACTAATTTATTTTTATAATGGGGTTTAGCTGCTTTTCACGGCTGTGTTTATGCGGCTTTACACCCACTTGACACACTTCCAGAGAGATATCAATACATAGGTTTTAAGATTCTTACTAGTCACATATATTCTTGTGCGGTGAATAGGGGGTGTTGAGTCCAGTTCACTGAGCAAGGAGTAGGTCTTGTCTATTACGTATTGGGTGTATGGAACGGTATCTGAGCTAATTTGAAACCCTTGTTTTATGCATCACCCCACCTCACCTTTCCCGTTAAGCAACCATAGATTTTTTTCTAAATGTGTGACTTTGTTCTGTTTTGTAATTCAGTTCAAATGTAGCGGTTTTTACATTCCCTGTATAAGTTATAGCTTTTGATAAGTGTCCTTTTCTGTGTGACTTATTTCACTTAGAATCGTCGTACCTAAGTCCACCCATCTTGCTTCTACTAGCCTTATGACATTGATTTCATGGCTGAGTGATATTCCATTGTACATAAGGACCACAACTTCTTTATCCATTTTTCTCTTTCCTGGGATATTTAAGGTGTCATGAAGTGGAGGTTCTTGTCAACAGAGCAGCCCTAAACTTTGGGGTGCCTGTGTCTTGCTGATTTTTAGTTTTCAAAATTTATACGCCCATGAGTGGAAGTGCCCTATGCTCCCTAAGCTGTGTTTTTTCGATGTTTCAGGCCTCACCGTACACTTCTCCAGAGTGGCTGTTGGCAATTTACATCCCGCCCATCAGCGTAGCATGGCTCCAATTTCTCCATGGCCTGTCCTGCATTTGTGGTTTTGACACTTTTATCAGCATGGCCCTTTTGACGAATGGGAAGCGAGACTTCTTTTTAGCGCTGATTTGACTTTCCAGGTTGCTTGGTTGGCCAAAAAGGGCGTATGCGTTTTTTCCTGAATATATTCAGGAAAAAACGCATACGCCCTTTTTGGCCAAGGGCATCATTGTCCACGTTTTGCCGCTTTTCATGTGCTTTAAAGGCGATTCGAATCTACCTCCTGAAACCTGTTTCCTGCAATTCTGCTTGCTTTCAAATCCTCTTCGTTGCCTTCCCTCAATATATTTGTGGACGAGAGTTATCATTTATAACTCTGCAGGGTTGTGAATTGCAGTGCCCATGTGCTCCATTTTTCAACTGGCTTTTTTGGGAGCTGGCCGCAGAAGCGCGGGATTGCCTCAGGCACTATTCTGGTTCCGGGTGGCAGGCTGAGCCTGTGGTTATTTCTTCTTCCTGATGAGAAAATAGAGTGACCTGTGCCTGTCCCAACACCTAGATCTAGTCTCTCATTGGCTGCCCCTCTTCCCGTTCATCCTCAGGACAAATTGCAACCTGTACGGAACAGGAGGTTAAAGGTGCTGATTCTCCAAGTAGGGAGATTGCTAGTGAAGTAGCTGGAATGGCGAACCCGAGCACAAGGAGATGAGAAATGAGGTGCGTTTTAGAAACCTTTCAAAATCACACGGTGTACCATCTTCTGGGTTCCTCATGCAAGTTTTCGGTGTAGGAAGATGCCCTTGAACCTGGAGATTTGGGACCCATGGGATGGGTACCACGCAGTATTACCTTAAAGGGTCTGCGTTGGCTCACCCAACCTCACCAAACCTCTCAGCCCCAAGAATGTCCACCCTTATGTCTCATCCAGCTGTGGGTCTAGAAATGGTCAATCCAGGTTGCGTCACAGCCCCTGAATGAATTTTGTAAGAATTTCTGTCTCTTTCACTGTCTTTGTTTCATGGGTTTTTAAAACTAATTTATTTTTATAATGGGGTTTAGCTGCTTTTCACGGCTGTGTTTATGCGGCCTTACACCCACTTGACACACTTCCAGAGAGATATCAATACATAGGTTTTAAGATTCTTACTAGTCACATATATTCTTGTGCGGTGAATAGGGGGTGTTGAGTCCAGTTCACTGAGCAAGGAGTAGGTCTTGTCTATTACGTATTGCGTGTATGGAACGGTATCTGAGCTAATTTGAAACCCTTGTTTTATGCATCACCCCACCTCACCTTTCCCGTTAAGCAACCATAGTTTTTTTTCTAAATTTGTGACTTTGTTCTGTTTTGTAATTCAGTTAAAATGTAGCGGTTTTTACATTCCCTGTATAAGTTATAGCTTTTGATAAGTGTCTTTTTCTGTGTGACTTATTTCACTTAGAATCCTCGTACCTAAGTCCACCCATCTTGCTTCTACTAGCCTTATGACATTGATTTCATGGCTGAGTGATATTCCATTGTACATAAGGACCACAACTTCTTTATCCATTTTTCTCTTTCCTGGGATATTTAAGGTGTCATGAAGTGGAGGTTCTTGTCAACAGAGCAGCCCTAAACTTTGGGGTGCCTGTGTCTTGCTGATTTTCAGTTTTCAAAATTTATATGCCCATGAGTGGACGTGCCCTATGCTCCCTAAGCTGTGTTTTTTCGATGTTTCAGGCCTCACCGTACACTTCTCCAGAGTGGCTGTTGGCAATTAACATCCCGCCCATCAGCGTAGCAAGGCTCCAATTTCTCCATGGCCTGTCCTGCATTTGTGGTTTTGACACTTTTATCAGCATGGCCCTTTTGACGGATGGGAAGCGAGACTTCTTTGTAGCGCTGATTTGACTTTCCAGGTTGCTTGGTTGGCCAAAAAGGGCGTATGCGTTTTTTCCTGAATATATTCAGGAAAAAACGCATACGCCCTTTTTGACCAAGGGCATCATTGTCCACGTTTTGCCGCTTTTCATGTGCTTTAAAGGCGATTCGAATCTACCTCCTGAAACCTGTTTCCTGCAATTCTGCCTTGCTTTCAAATCCTCTTCGTTGCCTTCCCTCAATATATTTGTGGACGAGAGTTATCATTTATAACTCTGCAGGGTTGTGAATTGCAGTGCCCATGTGCTCCATTTTTCAACTGGCTTTTTTGGGAGCTGTCCGCAGAAGCGCGGGATTGCCTCAGGCCCTGTTCTGGTTCCGGGTGGCAGGCTGAGCCTGTGGTTATTTCTTCTTCCTGATGAGAAAATAGAGTGACCTGTGCCTGTCCCAACACCTAGATCTAGTCTCTCATTGGCTGCCCCTCTTCCCGTTCATCCTCAGGACAAATTGCAACCTGTACGGAACAGGAGGTTAAAGGTGCTGATTCTCCAAGTAGGGAGATTGCTAGTGAAGTAGCTGGAATGCCGAACCCGAGCACAAGGAGATGAGAAATGAGGTGCGTTTTAGAAACCTTTCAAAACCACACGGTGTACCATTTTCTGGGTTCCTCATGCAAGTTTTCGATGTAGGAAGATGCCCTTGAACCTGGAGATTTGGGACCCATGGGATGGGTACCACGCAGTATTACCTTAAAGGGTCTGCGTTGGCTCACCCAACCTCACCAAACCTCTCAGCCCCAAGAATGTCCACCCTTATGTCTCATCCAGCTGTGGGTCTAGATATGGTCAATCCAGGTTGCGTCACAGCCCCTGAATGAATTTTGTAAGAATTTCTGTCTCTTTCACTGTCTTTGTTTCATGGGTTTTTAAAACTAATTTATTTTTATAATGGGGTTTAGCTGCTTTTCACGGCTGTGTTTATGCGGCTTTACACCCACTTGACACACTTCCAGAGAGATATCAATACATAGGTTTTAAGATTCTTACTAGTCACATATATTCTTGTGCGGTGAATAGGGGGTGTTGAGTTCAGTTCACTGAGCAAGGAGTAGGTCTTGTCTATTACGTATTGGGTGTATGGAACGGTATCTGAGCTAATTTGAAACCCTTGTTTTATGCATCACCCCACCTCACCTTTCCCGTTAAGCAACCATAGATTTTTTTCTAAATGTGTGACTTTGTTCTGTTTTGTAATTCAGTTCAAATGTAGCGGTTTTTACATTCCCTGTATAAGTTATAGCTTTTGATAAGTGTCCTTTTCTGTGTGACTTATTTCACTTAGAATCGTCGTACCTAAGTCCACCCATCTTGCTTCTACTAGCCTTATGACATTGATTTCATGGCTGAGTGATATTCCATTGTACATAAGGACCACAACTTCTTTATCCATTTTTCTCTTTCCTGGGATATTTAAGGTGTCATGAAGTGGAGGTTCTTGTCAACAGAGCAGCCCTAAACTTTGGGGTGCCTGTGTCTTGCTGATTTTTAGTTTTCAAAATTTATACGCCCATGAGTGGAAGTGCCCTATGCTCCCTAAGCTGTGTTTTTTCGATGTTTCAGGCCTCACCGTACACTTCTCCAGAGTGGCTGTTGGCAATTTACATCCCGCCCATCAGCGTAGCATGGCTCCAATTTCTCCATGGCCTGTCCTGCATTTGTGGTTTTGACACTTTTATCAGCATGGCCCTTTTGACGAATGGGAAGCGAGACTTCTTTTTAGCGCTGATTTGACTTTCCAGGTTGCTTGGTTGGCCAAAAAGGGCGTATGCGTTTTTTCCTGAATATATTCAGGAAAAAACGCATACGCCCTTTTTGGCCAAGGGCATCATTGTCCACGTTTTGCCGCTTTTCATGTGCTTTAAAGGCGATTCGAATCTACCTCCTGAAACCTGTTTCCTGCAATTCTGCTTGCTTTCAAATCCTCTTCGTTGCCTTCCCTCAATATATTTGTGGACGAGAGTTATCATTTATAACTCTGCAGGGTTGTGAATTGCAGTGCCCATGTGCTCCATTTTTCAACTGGCTTTTTTGGGAGCTGGCCGCAGAAGCGCGGGATTGCCTCAGGCACTATTCTGGTTCCGGGTGGCAGGCTGAGCCTGTGGTTATTTCTTCTTCCTGATCAGAAAATAGAGTGACCTGTGCCTGTCCCAACACCTAGATCTAGTCTCTCATTGGCTGCCCCTCTTCCCGTTCATCCTCAGGACAAATTGCAACCTGTACGGAACAGGAGGTTAAAGGTGCTGATTCTCCAAGTAGGGAGATTGCTAGTGAAGTAGCTGGAATGGCGAACCCGAGCACAAGGAGATGAGAAATGAGGTGCGTTTTAGAAACCTTTCAAAATCACACGGTGTACCATCTTCTGGGTTCCTCATGCAAGTTTTCGGTGTAGGAAGATGCCCTTGAACCTGGAGATTTGGGACCCATGGGATGGGTACCACGCAGTATTACCTTAAAGGGTCTGCGTTGGCTCACCCAACCTCACCAAACCTCTCAGCCCCAAGAATGTCCACCCTTATGTCTCATCCAGCTGTGGGTCTAGAAATGGTCAATCCAGGTTGCGTCACAGCCCCTGAATGAATTTTGTAAGAATTTCTGTCTCTTTCACTGTCTTTGTTTCATGGGTTTTTAAAACTAATTTATTTTTATAATGGGGTTTAGCTGCTTTTCACGGCTGTGTTTATGCGGCCTTACACCCACTTGACACACTTCCAGAGAGATATCAATACATAGGTTTTAAGATTCTTACTAGTCACATATATTCTTGTGCGGTGAATAGGGGGTGTTGAGTCCAGTTCACTGAGCAAGGAGTAGGTCTTGTCTATTACGTATTGCGTGTATGGAACGGTATCTGAGCTAATTTGAAACCCTTGTTTTATGCATCACCCCACCTCACCTTTCCCGTTAAGCAACCATAGTTTTTTTTCTAAATTTGTGACTTTGTTCTGTTTTGTAATTCAGTTAAAATGTAGCGGTTTTTACATTCCCTGTATAAGTTATAGCTTTTGATAAGTGTCTTTTTCTGTGTGACTTATTTCACTTAGAATCCTCGTACCTAAGTCCACCCATCTTGCTTCTACTAGCCTTATGACATTGATTTCATGGCTGAGTGATATTCCATTGTACATAAGGACCACAACTTCTTTATCCATTTTTCTCTTTCCTGGGATATTTAAGGTGTCATGAAGTGGAGGTTCTTGTCAACAGAGCAGCCCTAAACTTTGGGGTGCCTGTGTCTTGCTGATTTTCAGTTTTCAAAATTTATATGCCCATGAGTGGACGTGCCCTATGCTCACTAAGCTGTGTTTTTTCGATGTTTCAGGCCTCACCGTACACTTCTCCAGAGTGGCTGTTGGCAATTTACATCCCGCCCATCAGCGTAGCAAGGCTCCAATTTCTCCATGGCCTGTCCTGCATTTGTGGTTTTGACACTTTTATCAGCATGGCCCTTTTGATGGATGGGAAGCGAAACTTCTTTGTAGCGCTGATTTGCGTTTCCAGGTTGCTTGGTTGGCCAAAAAGGGCGTATGCGTTTTTTCTGAATATATTCAGGAAAAAACGCATACGCCCTTTTTGGCCAAGGGCATCATTGTCCACGTTTTGCCGCTTTTCATGTGCTTTAAAGGCGATTCGAATCTACCTCCTGAAATCTGTTTCCTGCAGTTCTGCCTTGCTTTCAAATCCTCTTCGTTGCCTTCCCTCAATATATTTGTGGACGAGAATTATCATTTATAAGTCTGCAGGTTTGTGAATTGCAGTGTCCCTGAGCTCCATTTTTCAACTCGCTTTTTTGGGATCTGTCCGCAAAAGCGCGGGATTGCCTCAGGCCCTATTCTGGTTCCGGGTGGCAGGCTGAGACTGTGGTTATTTCTTCTTCCTGATGGGAAAATAGAGTGACCTGTGCCTGTCCCAACACCTAGATCTAGTCTCTCATTGGTTGCCCCTCTTCCCGTTCATCCTCAGAACAAATTGCAACCTGTACGGAACAGGAGGTTAAAGGTGCTGATTCTCCAAGTAGGGAGATTGCTAGTAAAGTAGCTGAAATGGCGAACCCGAGCACAAGGAGATGAGAAATGAGGTGCGTTTTAGAAACCTTTCAAAATCACACGGTGTACCATCTTCTGGGTTTCTCATGCATGTTTTCGATGTAGGAAGATGGCCTTGAACCTGGAGATTTGGGACCCATGGGATGGGTACCACGCAGTATTAGTTTAAAGGGTCTGCGTTGGCTCACCCAACCTCACCAAACCTCTCAGCCCCAAGAATGTCCACCCTTATGTCTCATCCAGCTGTGGGTCTAGATATGGTCAATCCAGGTTGCGTCACAGCCCCCGAATGAATTTTGTAAGAATTTCTGTCTCTTTCACTGTCTTTGTTTCATGGGTTTTTAAAACTAATTTATTTTTATAATGGGGTTTAGCTGCTTTTCACGGCTGTGTTTATGCAGCTTTACACCCACTTGACACACTTCCAGAGAGATATCAATACATAGGTTGTAAGTTTCTTACTAGTCAGATATATACTTGTGCGGTGAATAGGGGATCTTGAGTCCACTTCACTGAGCAAGGAGTAGGTCTTTTCTATTACATATTCGGTGTATGGAACGGTATCTGAGCTAATATGAAACCCTTGTTTTATGCATCACACCACCTCACCTTTCACTTTAAGCAGCCATAGTGTGTTTTCTAAACGTCTGACTCTGTTCTCTTTTGTAATTCAGTTCAAGTGTAGAAGTTTTTACATTCCCTCTATAAGTGATAGCTTATGATAAGTGTCTTTTTCTGTGTGACTAATTTCACTTAGAGTCGTCGTACCTAAATCCACTCATCATGCTGCTACTAGCCTTATGACAATGATTTCATGGCTGAGTGATATTCCATTCTACATAAGGACCACAACTTCTTTATCCATTTTTCTCTTTCCTGGGATATTTAAGGTGTCATGAAGTGGAGGTTCTTGTCAAGAGAGCAGCCCTAAACTTTGGGGTGCCTGTGTCTTGCTGATTTTTAGTTTTCAAAATTTATGTGCCCATGAGTGGATGTGCCCTATGCTCCCTAAGCTGTGTTTTTTCGATGTTTCAGGACACACCGTACACTTCTCCAGAGTGGCTGTTGGCAATTTACATCCCGCCCATCAGCGTAGCAAGGCTCCAATTTCTCCATGGCCTGTCCTGCATTTGTGGTTTTGACACTTTTATCAGCATGGCCCTTTTGACGGATGGGAAGCGAGACTTCTTTGTAGCGCTGATTTGACTTTCCAGGTTGCTTGGTTGGCCAAAAAGGGCGTATGCGTTTTTTCCTGAATATATTCAGGAAAAAACGCATACGCCCTTTTTGGCCAAGGGCATCATTGTCCACGTTTTGCCGCTTTTCATGTGCTTTAAAGGCGATTCGAATCTACCTCCTGAAACCTGTTTCCTGCAATTCTGCCTTGCTTTCAAATCCTCTTCGTTGCCTTCCCTCAATATATTTGTGGACGAGAGTTATCATTTATAACTCTGCAGGGTTGTGAATTGCAGTGCCCATGTGCTCCATTTTTCAACTGGCTTTTTTGGGAGCTGTCCGCAGAAGCGCGGGATTGCCTCAGGCCCTGTTCTGGTTCCGGGTGGCAGGCTGAGCCTGTGGTTATTTCTTCTTCCTGATGAGAAAATAGAGTGACCTGTGCCTGTCCCAACACCTAGATCTAGTCTCTCATTGGCTGCCCCTCTTCCCGTTCATCCTCAGGACAAATTGCAACCTGTACGGAACAGGAGGTTAAAGGTGCTGATTCTCCAAGTAGGGAGATTGCTAGTGAAGTAGCTGGAATGCCGAACCCGAGCACAAGGAGATGAGAAATGAGGTGCGTTTTAGAAACCTTTCAAAACCACACGGTGTACCATTTTCTGGGTTCCTCATGCAAGTTTTCGATGTAGGAAGATGCCCTTGAACCTGGAGATTTGGGACCCATGGGATGGGTACCACGCAGTATTACCTTAAAGGGTCTGCGTTGGCTCACCCAACCTCACCAAACCTCTCAGCCCCAAGAATGTCCACCCTTATGTCTCATCCAGCTGTGGGTCTAGAAATGGTCAATCCAGGTTGCGTCACAGCCCCTGAATGAATTTTGTAAGAATTTCTGTCTCTTTCACTGTCTTTGTTTCATGGGTTTTTAAAACTAATTTATTTTTATAATGGGGTTTAGCTGCTTTTCACGGCTGTGTTTATGCGGCTTTACACCCACTTGACACACTTCCAGAGAGATATCAATACATAGGTTTTAAGATTCTTACTAGTCACATATATTCTTGTGCGGTGAATAGGGGGTGTTGAGTCCAGTTCACTGAGCAAGGAGTAGGTCTTGTCTATTACGTATTGGGTGTATGGAACGGTATCTGAGCTAATTTGAAACCCTTGTTTTATGCATCACCCCACCTCACCTTTCCCGTTAAGCAACCATAGATTTTTTTCTAAATGTGTGACTTTGTTCTGTTTTGTAATTCAGTTCAAATGTAGCGGTTTTTACATTCCCTGTATAAGTTATAGCTTTTGATAAGTGTCCTTTTCTGTGTGACTTATTTCACTTAGAATCGTCGTACCTAAGTCCACCCATCTTGCTTCTACTAGCCTTATGACATTGATTTCATGGCTGAGTGATATTCCATTGTACATAAGGACCACAACTTCTTTATCCATTTTTCTCTTTCCTGGGATATTTAAGGTGTCATGAAGTGGAGGTTCTTGTCAACAGAGCAGCCCTAAACTTTGGGGTGCCTGTGTCTTGCTGATTTTTAGTTTTCAAAATTTATACGCCCATGAGTGGAAGTGCCCTATGCTCCCTAAGCTGTGTTTTTTCGATGTTTCAGGCCTCACCGTACACTTCTCCAGAGTGGCTGTTGGCAATTTACATCCCGCCCATCAGCGTAGCATGGCTCCAATTTCTCCATGGCCTGTCCTGCATTTGTGGTTTTGACACTTTTATCAGCATGGCCCTTTTGACGGATGGGAAGCGAGACTTCTTTTTAGCGCTGATTTGACTTTCCAGGTTGCTTGGTTGGCCAAAAAGGGCGTATGCGTTTTTTCCTGAATATATTCAGGAAAAAACGCATACGCCCTTTTTGGCCAAGGGCATCATTGTCCACGTTTTGCCGCTTTTCATGTGCTTTAAAGGCGATTCGAATCTACCTCCTGAAACCTGTTTCCTGCAATTCTGCTTGCTTTCAAATCCTCTTCGTTGCCTTCCCTCAATATATTTGTGGACGAGAGTTATCATTTATAACTCTGCAGGGTTGTGAATTGCAGTGCCCATGTGCTCCATTTTTCAACTGGCTTTTTTGGGAGCTGGCCGCAGAAGCGCGGGATTGCCTCAGGCACTATTCTGGTTCCGGGTGGCAGGCTGAGCCTGTGGTTATTTCTTCTTCCTGATGAGAAAATAGAGTGACCTGTGCCTGTCCCAACACCTAGATCTAGTCTCTCATTGGCTGCCCCTCTTCCCGTTCATCCTCAGGACAAATTGCAACCTGTACGGAACAGGAGGTTAAAGGTGCTGATTCTCCAAGTAGGGAGATTGCTAGTGAAGTAGCTGGAATGGCGAACCCGAGCACAAGGAGATGAGAAATGAGGTGCGTTTTAGAAACCTTTCAAAATCACACGGTGTACCATCTTCTGGGTTCCTCATGCAAGTTTTCGGTGTAGGAAGATGCCCTTGAACCTGGAGATTTGGGACCCATGGGATGGGTACCACGCAGTATTACCTTAAAGGGTCTGCGTTGGCTCACCCAACCTCACCAAACCTCTCAGCCCCAAGAATGTCCACCCTTATGTCTCATCCAGCTGTGGGTCTAGAAATGGTCAATCCAGGTTGCGTCACAGCCCCTGAATGAATTTTGTAAGAATTTCTGTCTCTTTCACTGTCTTTGTTTCATGGGTTTTTAAAACTAATTTATTTTTATAATGGGGTTTAGCTGCTTTTCACGGCTGTGTTTATGCGGCCTTACACCCACTTGACACACTTCCAGAGAGATATCAATACATAGGTTTTAAGATTCTTACTAGTCACATATATTCTTGTGCGGTGAATAGGGGGTGTTGAGTCCAGTTCACTGAGCAAGGAGTAGGTCTTGTCTATTACGTATTGCGTGTATGGAACGGTATCTGAGCTAATTTGAAACCCTTGTTTTATGCATCACCCCACCTCACCTTTCCCGTTAAGCAACCATAGTTTTTTTTCTAAATTTGTGACTTTGTTCTGTTTTGTAATTCAGTTAAAATGTAGCGGTTTTTACATTCCCTGTATAAGTTATAGCTTTTGATAAGTGTCTTTTTCTGTGTGACTTATTTCACTTAGAATCCTCGTACCTAAGTCCACCCATCTTGCTTCTACTAGCCTTATGACATTGATTTCATGGCTGAGTGATATTCCATTGTACATAAGGACCACAACTTCTTTATCCATTTTTCTCTTTCCTGGGATATTTAAGGTGTCATGAAGTGGAGGTTCTTGTCAACAGAGCAGCCCTAAACTTTGGGGTGCCTGTGTCTTGCTGATTTTCAGTTTTCAAAATTTATATGCCCATGAGTGGACGTGCCCTATGCTCCCTAAGCTGTGTTTTTTCGATGTTTCAGGCCTCACCGTACACTTCTCCAGAGTGGCTGTTGGCAATTTACATCCCGCCCATCAGCGTAGCAAGGCTCCAATTTCTCCATGGCCTGTCCTGCATTTGTGGTTTTGACACTTTTATCAGCATGGCCCTTTTGATGGATGGGAAGCGAAACTTCTTTGTAGCGCTGATTTGCGTTTCCAGGTTGCTTGGTTGGCCAAAAAGGGCGTATGCGTTTTTTCTGAATATATTCAGGAAAAAACGCATACGCCCTTTTTGGCCAAGGGCATCATTGTCCACGTTTTGCCGCTTTTCATGTGCTTTAAAGGCGATTCGAATCTACCTCCTGAAATCTGTTTCCTGCAGTTCTGCCTTGCTTTCAAATCCTCTTCGTTGCCTTCCCTCAATATATTTGTGGACGAGAATTATCATTTATAAGTCTGCAGGTTTGTGAATTGCAGTGTCCCTGAGCTCCATTTTTCAACTCGCTTTTTTGGGATCTGTCCGCAAAAGCGCGGGATTGCCTCAGGCCCTATTCTGGTTCCGGGTGGCAGGCTGAGACTGTGGTTATTTCTTCTTCCTGATGGGAAAATAGAGTGACCTGTGCCTGTCCCAACACCTAGATCTAGTCTCTCATTGGTTGCCCCTCTTCCCGTTCATCCTCAGAACAAATTGCAACCTGTACGGAACAGGAGGTTAAAGGTGCTGATTCTCCAAGTAGGGAGATTGCTAGTAAAGTAGCTGAAATGGCGAACCCGAGCACAAGGAGATGAGAAATGAGGTGCGTTTTAGAAACCTTTCAAAATCACACGGTGTACCATCTTCTGGGTTTCTCATGCATGTTTTCGATGTAGGAAGATGGCCTTGAACCTGGAGATTTGGGACCCATGGGATGGGTACCACGCAGTATTAGTTTAAAGGGTCTGCGTTGGCTCACCCAACCTCACCAAACCTCTCAGCCCCAAGAATGTCCACCCTTATGTCTCATCCAGCTGTGGGTCTAGATATGGTCAATCCAGGTTGCGTCACAGCCCCCGAATGAATTTTGTAAGAATTTCTGTCTCTTTCACTGTCTTTGTTTCATGGGTTTTTAAAACTAATTTATTTTTATAATGGGGTTTAGCTGCTTTTCACGGCTGTGTTTATGCAGCTTTACACCCACTTGACACACTTCCAGAGAGATATCAATACATAGGTTGTAAGTTTCTTACTAGTCAGATATATACTTGTGCGGTGAATAGGGGATCTTGAGTCCACTTCACTGAGCAAGGAGTAGGTCTTTTCTATTACATATTCGGTGTATGGAACGGTATCTGAGCTAATATGAAACCCTTGTTTTATGCATCACACCACCTCACCTTTCACTTTAAGCAGCCATAGTGTGTTTTCTAAACGTCTGACTCTGTTCTCTTTTGTAATTCAGTTCAAGTGTAGAAGTTTTTACATTCCCTCTATAAGTGATAGCTTATGATAAGTGTCTTTTTCTGTGTGACTAATTTCACTTAGAGTCGTCGTACCTAAATCCACTCATCATGCTGCTACTAGCCTTATGACAATGATTTCATGGCTGAGTGATATTCCATTCTACATAAGGACCACAACTTCTTTATCCATTTTTCTCTTTCCTGGGATATTTAAGGTGTCATGAAGTGGAGGTTCTTGTCAACAGAGCAGCCCTAAACTTTGGGGTGCCTGTGTCTTGCTGATTTTTAGTTTTCAAAATTTATGTGCCCATGAGTGGATGTGCCCTATGCTCCCTAAGCTGTGTTTTTTCGATGTTTCAGGACACACCGTACACTTCTCCAGAGTGGCTGTTGGCAATTTACATCCCGCCCATCAGCGTAGCAAGGCTCCAATTTCTCCATGGCCTGTCCTGCATTTGTGGTTTTGACACTTTTATCAGCATGGCCCTTTTGACGGATGGGAAGCGAGACTTCTTTGTAGCGCTGATTTGACTTTCCAGGTTGCTTGGTTGGCCAAAAAGGGCGTATGCGTTTTTTCCTGAATATATTCAGGAAAAAACGCATACGCCCTTTTTGGCCAAGGGCATCATTGTCCACGTTTTGCCGCTTTTCATGTGCTTTAAAGGCGATTCGAATCTACCTCCTGAAACCTGTTTCCTGCAATTCTGCCTTGCTTTCAAATCCTCTTCGTTGCCTTCCCTCAATATATTTGTGGACGAGAGTTATCATTTATAACTCTGCAGGGTTGTGAATTGCAGTGCCCATGTGCTCCATTTTTCAACTGGCTTTTTTGGGAGCTGTCCGCAGAAGCGCGGGATTGCCTCAGGCCCTGTTCTGGTTCCGGGTGGCAGGCTGAGCCTGTGGTTATTTCTTCTTCCTGATGAGAAAATAGAGTGACCTGTGCCTGTCCCAACACCTAGATCTAGTCTCTCATTGGCTGCCCCTCTTCCCGTTCATCCTCAGGACAAATTGCAACCTGTACGGAACAGGAGGTTAAAGGTGCTGATTCTCCAAGTAGGGAGATTGCTAGTGAAGTAGCTGGAATGCCGAACCCGAGCACAAGGAGATGAGAAATGAGGTGCGTTTTAGAAACCTTTCAAAACCACACGGTGTACCATTTTCTGGGTTCCTCATGCAAGTTTTCGATGTAGGAAGATGCCCTTGAACCTGGAGATTTGGGACCCATGGAATGGGTACCACGCAGTATTACCTTAAAGGGTCTGCGTTGGCTCACCCAACCTCACCAAACCTCTCAGCCCCAAGAATGTCCACCCTTATGTCTCATCCAGCTGTGGGTCTAGATATGGTCAATCCAGGTTGCGTCACAGCCCCTGAATGAATTTTGTAAGAATTTCTGTCTCTTTCACTGTCTTTGTTTCATGGGTTTTTAAAACTAATTTATTTTTATAATGGGGTTTAGCTGCTTTTCACGGCTGTGTTTATGCGGCTTTACACCCACTTGACACACTTCCAGAGAGATATCAATACATAGGTTTTAAGATTCTTACTAGTCACATATATTCTTGTGCGGTGAATAGGGGGTGTTGAGTCCAGTTCACTGAGCAAGGAGTAGGTCTTGTCTATTACGTATTGGGTGTATGGAACGGTATCTGAGCTAATTTGAAACCCTTGTTTTATGCATCACCCCACCTCACCTTTCCCGTTAAGCAACCATAGATTTTTTTCTAAATGTGTGACTTTGTTCTGTTTTGTAATTCAGTTCAAATGTAGCGGTTTTTACATTCCCTGTATAAGTTATAGCTTTTGATAAGTGTCCTTTTCTGTGTGACTTATTTCACTTAGAATCGTCGTACCTAAGTCCACCCATCTTGCTTCTACTAGCCTTATGACATTGATTTCATGGCTGAGTGATATTCCATTGTACATAAGGACCACAACTTCTTTATCCATTTTTCTCTTTCCTGGGATATTTAAGGTGTCATGAAGTGGAGGTTCTTGTCAACAGAGCAGCCCTAAACTTTGGGGTGCCTGTGTCTTGCTGATTTTTAGTTTTCAAAATTTATACGCCCATGAGTGGAAGTGCCCTATGCTCCCTAAGCTGTGTTTTTTCGATGTTTCAGGCCTCACCGTACACTTCTCCAGAGTGGCTGTTGGCAATTTACATCCCGCCCATCAGCGTAGCATGGCTCCAATTTCTCCATGGCCTGTCCTGCATTTGTGGTTTTGACACTTTTATCAGCATGGCCCTTTTGACGAATGGGAAGCGAGACTTCTTTTTAGCGCTGATTTGACTTTCCAGGTTGCTTGGTTGGCCAAAAAGGGCGTATGCGTTTTTTCCTGAATATATTCAGGAAAAAACGCATACGCCCTTTTTGGCCAAGGGCATCATTGTCCACGTTTTGCCGCTTTTCATGTGCTTTAAAGGCGATTCGAATCTACCTCCTGAAACCTGTTTCCTGCAATTCTGCTTGCTTTCAAATCCTCTTCGTTGCCTTCCCTCAATATATTTGTGGACGAGAGTTATCATTTATAACTCTGCAGGGTTGTGAATTGCAGTGCCCATGTGCTCCATTTTTCAACTGGCTTTTTTGGGAGCTGGCCGCAGAAGCGCGGGATTGCCTCAGGCACTATTCTGGTTCCGGGTGGCAGGCTGAGCCTGTGGTTATTTCTTCTTCCTGATCAGAAAATAGAGTGACCTGTGCCTGTCCCAACACCTAGATCTAGTCTCTCATTGGCTGCCCCTCTTCCCGTTCATCCTCAGGACAAATTGCAACCTGTACGGAACAGGAGGTTAAAGGTGCTGATTCTCCAAGTAGGGAGATTGCTAGTGAAGTAGCTGGAATGGCGAACCCGAGCACAAGGAGATGAGAAATGAGGTGCGTTTTAGAAACCTTTCAAAATCACACGGTGTACCATCTTCTGGGTTCCTCATGCAAGTTTTCGGTGTAGGAAGATGCCCTTGAACCTGGAGATTTGGGACCCATGGGATGGGTACCACGCAGTATTACCTTAAAGGGTCTGCGTTGGCTCACCCAACCTCACCAAACCTCTCAGCCCCAAGAATGTCCACCCTTATGTCTCATCCAGCTGTGGGTCTAGAAATGGTCAATCCAGGTTGCGTCACAGCCCCTGAATGAATTTTGTAAGAATTTCTGTCTCTTTCACTGTCTTTGTTTCATGGGTTTTTAAAACTAATTTATTTTTATAATGGGGTTTAGCTGCTTTTCACGGCTGTGTTTATGCGGCCTTACACCCACTTGACACACTTCCAGAGAGATATCAATACATAGGTTTTAAGATTCTTACTAGTCACATATATTCTTGTGCGGTGAATAGGGGGTGTTGAGTCCAGTTCACTGAGCAAGGAGTAGGTCTTGTCTATTACGTATTGAGTGTATGGAACGGTATCTGAGCTAATTTGAAACCCTTGTTTTATGCATCACCCCACCTCACCTTTCCCGTTAAGCAACCATAGTTTTTTTTCTAAATTTGTGACTTTGTTCTGTTTTGTAATTCAGTTAAAATGTAGCGGTTTTTACATTCCCTGTATAAGTTATAGCTTTTGATAAGTGTCTTTTTCTGTGTGACTTATTTCACTTAGAATCCTCGTACCTAAGTCCACCCATCTTGCTTCTACTAGCCTTATGACATTGATTTCATGGCTGAGTGATATTCCATTGTACATAAGGACCACAACTTCTTTATCCATTTTTCTCTTTCCTGGGATATTTAAGGTGTCATGAAGTGGAGGTTCTTGTCAACAGAGCAGCCCTAAACTTTGGGGTGCCTGTGTCTTGCTGATTTTCAGTTTTCAAAATTTATATGCCCATGAGTGGACGTGCCCTATGCTCCCTAAGCTGTGTTTTTTCGATGTTTCAGGCCTCACCGTACACTTCTCCAGAGTGGCTGTTGGCAATTTACATCCCGCCCATCAGCGTAGCAAGGCTCCAATTTCTCCATGGCCTGTCCTGCATTTGTGGTTTTGACACTTTTATCAGCATGGCCCTTTTGATGGATGGGAAGCGAAACTTCTTTGTAGCGCTGATTTGCGTTTCCAGGTTGCTTGGTTGGCCAAAAAGGGCGTATGCGTTTTTTCTGAATATATTCAGGAAAAAACGCATACGCCCTTTTTGGCCAAGGGCATCATTGTCCACGTTTTGCCGCTTTTCATGTGCTTTAAAGGCGATTCGAATCTACCTCCTGAAATCTGTTTCCTGCAGTTCTGCCTTGCTTTCAAATCCTCTTCGTTGCCTTCCCTCAATATATTTGTGGACGAGAATTATCATTTATAAGTCTGCAGGTTTGTGAATTGCAGTGTCCCTGAGCTCCATTTTTCAACTCGCTTTTTTGGGATCTGTCCGCAAAAGCGCGGGATTGCCTCAGGCCCTATTCTGGTTCCGGGTGGCAGGCTGAGACTGTGGTTATTTCTTCTTCCTGATGGGAAAATAGAGTGACCTGTGCCTGTCCCAACACCTAGATCTAGTCTCTCATTGGTTGCCCCTCTTCCCGTTCATCCTCAGAACAAATTGCAACCTGTACGGAACAGGAGGTTAAAGGTGCTGATTCTCCAAGTAGGGAGATTGCTAGTAAAGTAGCTGAAATGGCGAACCCGAGCACAAGGAGATGAGAAATGAGGTGCGTTTTAGAAACCTTTCAAAATCACACGGTGTACCATCTTCTGGGTTTCTCATGCATGTTTTCGATGTGGGAAGATGGCCTTGAACCTGGAGATTTGGGACCCATGGGATGGGTACCACGCAGTATTAGTTTAAAGGGTCTGCGTTGGCTCACCCAACCTCACCAAACCTCTCAGCCCCAAGAATGTCCACCCTTATGTCTCATCCAGCTGTGGGTCTAGATATGGTCAATCCAGGTTGCGTCACAGCCCCCGAATGAATTTTGTAAGAATTTCTGTCTCTTTCACTGTCTTTGTTTCATGGGTTTTTAAAACTAATTTATTTTTATAATGGGGTTTAGCTGCTTTTCACGGCTGTGTTTATGCAGCTTTACACCCACTTGACACACTTCCAGAGAGATATCAATACATAGGTTGTAAGTTTCTTACTAGTCAGATATATACTTGTGCGGTGAATAGGGGATCTTGAGTCCACTTCACTGAGCAAGGAGTAGGTCTTTTCTATTACATATTCGGTGTATGGAACGGTATCTGAGCTAATATGAAACCCTTGTTTTATGCATCACACCACCTCACCTTTCACTTTAAGCAGCCATAGTGTGTTTTCTAAACGTCTGACTCTGTTCTCTTTTGTAATTCAGTTCAAGTGTAGAAGTTTTTACATTCCCTCTATAAGTGATAGCTTATGATAAGTGTCTTTTTCTGTGTGACTAATTTCACTTAGAGTCGTCGTACCTAAATCCACTCATCATGCTGCTACTAGCCTTATGACAATGATTTCATGGCTGAGTGATATTCCATTCTACATAAGGACCACAACTTCTTTATCCATTTTTCTCTTTCCTGGGATATTTAAGGTGTCATGAAGTGGAGGTTCTTGTCAACAGAGCAGCCCTAAACTTTGGGGTGCCTGTGTCTTGCTGATTTTTAGTTTTCAAAATTTATGTGCCCATGAGTGGATGTGCCCTATGCTCCCTAAGCTGTGTTTTTTCGATGTTTCAGGACACACCGTACACTTCTCCAGAGTGGCTGTTGGCAATTTACATCCCGCCCATCAGCGTAGCAAGGCTCCAATTTCTCCATGGCCTGTCCTGCATTTGTGGTTTTGACACTTTTATCAGCATGGCCCTTTTGACGGATGGGAAGCGAGACTTCTTTGTAGCGCTGATTTGACTTTCCAGGTTGCTTGGTTGGCCAAAAAGGGCGTATGCGTTTTTTCCTGAATATATTCAGGAAAAAACGCATACGCCCTTTTTGACCAAGGGCATCATTGTCCACGTTTTGCCGCTTTTCATGTGCTTTAAAGGCGATTCGAATCTACCTCCTGAAACCTGTTTCCTGCAATTCTGCCTTGCTTTCAAATCCTCTTCGTTGCCTTCCCTCAATATATTTGTGGACGAGAGTTATCATTTATAACTCTGCAGGGTTGTGAATTGCAGTGCCCATGTGCTCCATTTTTCAACTGGCTTTTTTGGGAGCTGTCCGCAGAAGCGCGGGATTGCCTCAGGCCCTGTTTTGGTTCCGGGTGGCAGGCTGAGCCTGTGGTTATTTCTTCTTCCTGATGAGAAAATAGAGTGACCTGTGCCTGTCCCAACACCTAGATCTAGTCTCTCATTGGCTGCCCCTCTTCCCGTTCATCCTCAGGACAAATTGCAACCTGTACGGAACAGGAGGTTAAAGGTGCTGATCCTCCAAGTAGGGAGAATGCTAGTGAAGTAGCTGGAATGCCGAACCCGAGCACAAGGAGATGAGAAATGAGGTGCGTTTTAGAAACCTTTCAAAACCACACGGTGTACCATTTTCTGGGTTCCTCATGCAAGTTTTCGATGTAGGAAGATGCCCTTGAACCTGGAGATTTGGGACCCATGGGATGGGTACCACGCAGTATTACCTTAAAGGGTCTGCGTTGGCTCACCCAACCTCACCAAACCTCTCAGCCCCAAGAATGTCCACCCTTATGTCTCATCCAGCTGTGGGTCTAGATATGGTCAATCCAGGTTGCGTCACAGCCCCTGAATGAATTTTGTAAGAATTTCTGTCTCTTTCACTGTCTTTGTTTCATGGGTTTTTAAAACTAATTTATTTTTATAATGGGGTTTAGCTGCTTTTCACGGCTGTGTTTATGCGGCTTTACACCCACTTGACACACTTCCAGAGAGATATCAATACATAGGTTTTAAGATTCTTACTAGTCACATATATTCTTGTGCGGTGAATAGGGGGTGTTGAGTCCAGTTCACTGAGCAAGGAGTAGGTCTTGTCTATTACGTATTGGGTGTATGGAACGGTATCTGAGCTAATTTGAAACCCTTGTTTTATGCATCACCCCACCTCACCTTTCCCGTTAAGCAACCATAGATTTTTTTCTAAATGTGTGACTTTGTTCTGTTTTGTAATTCAGTTCAAATGTAGCGGTTTTTACATTCCCTGTATAAGTTATAGCTTTTGATAAGTGTCCTTTTCTGTGTGACTTATTTCACTTAGAATGGTCGTACCTAAGTCCACCCATCTTGCTTCTACTAGCCTTATGACATTGATTTCATGGCTGAGTGATATTCCATTGTACATAAGGACCACAACTTCTTTATCCATTTTTCTCTTTCCTGGGATATTTAAGGTGTCATGAAGTGGAGGTTCTTGTCAACAGAGCAGCCCTAAACTTTGGGGTGCCTGTGTCTTGCTGATTTTTAGTTTTCAAAATTTATACGCCCATGAGTGGAAGTGCCCTATGCTCCCTAAGCTGTGTTTTTTCGATGTTTCAGGCCTCACCGTACACTTCTCCAGAGTGGCTGTTGGCAATTTACATCCCGCCCATCAGCGTAGCATGGCTCCAATTTCTCCATGGCCTGTCCTGCATTTGTGGTTTTGACACTTTTATCAGCATGGCCCTTTTGACGAATGGGAAGCGAGACTTCTTTTTAGCGCTGATTTGACTTTCCAGGTTGCTTGGTTGGCCAAAAAGGGCGTATGCGTTTTTTCCTGAATATATTCAGGAAAAAACGCATACGCCCTTTTTGGCCAAGGGCATCATTGTCCACGTTTTGCCGCTTTTCATGTGCTTTAAAGGCGATTCGAATCTACCTCCTGAAACCTGTTTCCTGCAATTCTGCTTGCTTTCAAATCCTCTTCGTTGCCTTCCCTCAATATATTTGTGGACGAGAGTTATCATTTATAACTCTGCAGGGTTGTGAATTGCAGTGCCCATGTGCTCCATTTTTCAACTGGCTTTTTTGGGAGCTGGCCGCAGAAGCGCGGGATTGCCTCAGGCACTATTCTGGTTCCGGGTGGCAGGCTGAGCCTGTGGTTATTTCTTCTTCCTGATGAGAAAATAGAGTGACCTGTGCCTGTCCCAACACCTAGATCTAGTCTCTCATTGGCTGCCCCTCTTCCCGTTCATCCTCAGGACAAATTGCAACCTGTACGGAACAGGAGGTTAAAGGTGCTGATTCTCCAAGTAGGGAGATTGCTAGTGAAGTAGCTGGAATGGCGAACCCGAGCACAAGGAGATGAGAAATGAGGTGCGTTTTAGAAACCTTTCAAAATCACACGGTGTACCATCTTCTGGGTTCCTCATGCAAGTTTTCGGTGTAGGAAGATGCCCTTGAACCTGGAGATTTGGGACCCATGGGATGGGTACCACGCAGTATTACCTTAAAGGGTCTGCGTTGGCTCACCCAACCTCACCAAACCTCTCAGCCCCAAGAATGTCCACCCTTATGTCTCATCCAGCTGTGGGTCTAGAAATGGTCAATCCAGGTTGCGTCACAGCCCCTGAATGAATTTTGTAAGAATTTCTGTCTCTTTCACTGTCTTTGTTTCATGGGTTTTTAAAACTAATTTATTTTTATAATGGGGTTTAGCTGCTTTTCACGGCTGTGTTTATGCGGCCTTACACCCACTTGACACACTTCCAGAGAGATATCAATACATAGGTTTTAAGATTCTTACTAGTCACATATATTCTTGTGCGGTGAATAGGGGGTGTTGAGTCCAGTTCACTGAGCAAGGAGTAGGTCTTGTCTATTACGTATTGCGTGTATGGAACGGTATCTGAGCTAATTTGAAACCCTTGTTTTATGCATCACCCCACCTCACCTTTCCCGTTAAGCAACCATAGTTTTTTTTCTAAATTTGTGACTTTGTTCTGTTTTGTAATTCAGTTAAAATGTAGCGGTTTTTACATTCCCTGTATAAGTTATAGCTTTTGATAAGTGTCTTTTTCTGTGTGACTTATTTCACTTAGAATCCTCGTACCTAAGTCCACCCATCTTGCTTCTACTAGCCTTATGACATTGATTTCATGGCTGAGTGATATTCCATTGTACATAAGGACCACAACTTCTTTATCCATTTTTCTCTTTCCTGGGATATTTAAGGTGTCATGAAGTGGAGGTTCTTGTCAACAGAGCAGCCCTAAACTTTGGGGTGCCTGTGTCTTGCTGATTTTCAGTTTTCAAAATTTATATGCCCATGAGTGGACGTGCCCTATGCTCCCTAAGCTGTGTTTTTTCGATGTTTCAGGCCTCACCGTACACTTCTCCAGAGTGGCTGTTGGCAATTTACATCCCGCCCATCAGCGTAGCAAGGCTCCAATTTCTCCATGGCCTGTCCTGCATTTGTGGTTTTGACACTTTTATCAGCATGGCCCTTTTGATGGATGGGAAGCGAAACTTCTTTGTAGCGCTGATTTGCGTTTCCAGGTTGCTTGGTTGGCCAAAAAGGGCGTATGCGTTTTTTCTGAATATATTCAGGAAAAAACGCATACGCCCTTTTTGGCCAAGGGCATCATTGTCCACGTTTTGCCGCTTTTCATGTGCTTTAAAGGCGATTCGAATCTACCTCCTGAAATCTGTTTCCTGCAGTTCTGCCTTGCTTTAAAATCCTCTTCGTTGCCTTCCCTCAATATATTTGTGGACGAGAATTATCATTTATAAGTCTGCAGGTTTGTGAATTGCAGTGTCCCTGAGCTCCATTTTTCAACTCGCTTTTTTGGGATCTGTCCGCAAAAGCGCGGGATTGCCTCAGGCCCTATTCTGGTTCCGGGTGGCAGGCTGAGACTGTGGTTATTTCTTCTTCCTGATGGGAAAATAGAGTGACCTGTGCCTGTCCCAACACCTAGATCTAGTCTCTCATTGGTTGCCCCTCTTCCCGTTCATCCTCAGAACAAATTGCAACCTGTACGGAACAGGAGGTTAAAGGTGCTGATTCTCCAAGTAGGGAGATTGCTAGTAAAGTAGCTGAAATGGCGAACCCGAGCACAAGGAGATGAGAAATGAGGTGCGTTTTAGAAACCTTTCAAAATCACACGGTGTACCATCTTCTGGGTTTCTCATGCATGTTTTCGATGTAGGAAGATGGACTTGAACCTGGAGATTTGGGACCCATGGGATGGGTACCACGCAGTATTAGTTTAAAGGGTCTGCGTTGGCTCACCCAACCTCACCAAACCTCTCAGCCCCAAGAATGTCCACCCTTATGTCTCATCCAGCTGTGGGTCTAGATATGGTCAATCCAGGTTGCGTCACAGCCCCCGAATGAATTTTGTAAGAATTTCTGTCTCTTTCACTGTCTTTGTTTCATGGGTTTTTAAAACTAATTTATTTTTATAATGGGGTTTAGCTGCTTTTCACGGCTGTGTTTATGCAGCTTTACACCCACTTGACACACTTCCAGAGAGATATCAATACATAGGTTGTAAGTTTCTTACTAGTCAGATATATACTTGTGCGGTGAATAGGGGATCTTGAGTCCACTTCACTGAGCAAGGAGTAGGTCTTTTCTATTACATATTCGGTGTATGGAACGGTATCTGAGCTAATATGAAACCCTTGTTTTATGCATCACACCACCTCACCTTTCACTTTAAGCAGCCATAGTGTGTTTTCTAAACGTCTGACTCTGTTCTCTTTTGTAATTCAGTTCAAGTGTAGAAGTTTTTACATTCCCTCTATAAGTGATAGCTTATGATAAGTGTCTTTTTCTGTGTGACTAATTTCACTTAGAGTCGTCGTACCTAAATCCACTCATCATGCTGCTACTAGCCTTATGACAATGATTTCATGGCTGAGTGATATTCCATTCTACATAAGGACCACAACTTCTTTATCCATTTTTCTCTTTCCTGGGATATTTAAGGTGTCATGAAGTGGAGGTTCTTGTCAACAGAGCAGCCCTAAACTTTGGGGTGCCTGTGTCTTGCTGATTTTTAGTTTTCAAAATTTATGTGCCCATGAGTGGATGTGCCCTATGCTCCCTAAGCTGTGTTTTTTCGATGTTTCAGGACACACCGTACACTTCTCCAGAGTGGCTGTTGGCAATTTACATCCCGCCCATCAGCGTAGCAAGGCTCCAATTTCTCCATGGCCTGTCCTGCATTTGTGGTTTTGACACTTTTATCAGCATGGCCCTTTTGACGGATGGGAAGCGAGACTTCATTGTAGCGCTGATTTGACTTTCCAGGTTGCTTGGTTGGCCAAAAAGGGCGTATGCGTTTTTTCCTGAATATATTCAGGAAAAAACGCATACGCCCTTTTTGGCCAAGGGCATCATTGTCCACGTTTTGCCGCTTTTCATGTGCTTTAAAGGCGATTCGAATCTACCTCCTGAAACCTGTTTCCTGCAATTCTGCCTTGCTTTCAAATCCTCTTCGTTGCCTTCCCTCAATATATTTGTGGACGAGAGTTATCATTTATAACTCTGCAGGGTTGTGAATTGCAGTGCCCATGTGCTCCATTTTTCAACTGGCTTTTTTGGGAGCTGTCCGCAGAAGCGCGGGATTGCCTCAGGCCCTGTTCTGGTTCCGGGTGGCAGGCTGAGCCTGTGGTTATTTTTTCTTCCTGATGAGAAAATAGAGTGACCTGTGCCTGTCCCAACACCTAGATCTAGTCTCTCATTGGCTGCCCCTCTTCCCGTTCATCCTCAGGACAAATTGCAACCTGTACGGAACAGGAGGTTAAAGGTGCTGATTCTCCAAGTAGGGAGATTGCTAGTGAAGTAGCTGGAATGCCGAACCCGAGCACAAGGAGATGAGAAATGAGGTGCGTTTTAGAAACCTTTCAAAACCACACGGTGTACCATTTTCTGGGTTCCTCATGCAAGTTTTCGATGTAGGAAGATGCCCTTGAACCTGGAGATTTGGGACCCATGGGATGGGTACCACGCAGTATTACCTTAAAGGGTCTGCGTTGGCTCACCCAACCTCACCAAACCTCTCAGCCCCAAGAATGTCCACCCTTATGTCTCATCCAGCTGTGGGTCTAGATATGGTCAATCCAGGTTGCGTCACAGCCCCTGAATGAATTTTGTAAGAATTTCTGTCTCTTTCACTGTCTTTGTTTCATGGGTTTTTAAAACTAATTTATTTTTATAATGGGGTTTAGCTGCTTTTCACGGCTGTGTTTATGCGGCTTTACACCCACTTGACACACTTCCAGAGAGATATCAATACATAGGTTTTAAGATTCTTACTAGTCACATATATTCTTGTGCGGTGAATAGGGGGTGTTGAGTCCAGTTCACTGAGCAAGGAGTAGGTCTTGTCTATTACGTATTGGGTGTATGGAACGGTATCTGAGCTAATTTGAAACCCTTGTTTTATGCATCACCCCACCTCACCTTTCCCGTTAAGCAACCATAGATTTTTTTCTAAATGTGTGACTTTGTTCTGTTTTGTAATTCAGTTCAAATGTAGCGGTTTTTACATTCCCTGTATAAGTTATAGCTTTTGATAAGTGTCCTTTTCTGTGTGACTTATTTCACTTAGAATCGTCGTACCTAAGTCCACCCATCTTGCTTCTACTAGCCTTATGACATTGATTTCATGGCTGAGTGATATTCCATTGTACATAAGGACCACAAATTCTTTATCCATTTTTCTCTTTCCTGGGATATTTAAGGTGTCATGAAGTGGAGGTTCTTGTCAACAGAGCAGCCCTAAACTTTGGGGTGCCTGTGTCTTGCTGATTTTTAGTTTTCAAAATTTATACGCCCATGAGTGGAAGTGCCCTATGCTCCCTAAGCTGTGTTTTTTCGATGTTTCAGGCCTCACCGTACACTTCTCCAGAGTGGCTGTTGGCAATTTACATCCCGCCCATCAGCGTAGCATGGCTCCAATTTCTCCATGGCCTGTCCTGCATTTGTGGTTTTGACACTTTTATCAGCATGGCCCTTTTGACGAATGGGAAGCGAGACTTCTTTTTAGCGCTGATTTGACTTTCCAGGTTGCTTGGTTGGCCAAAAAGGGCGTATGCGTTTTTTCCTGAATATATTCAGGAAAAAACGCATACGCCCTTTTTGGCCAAGGGCATCATTGTCCACGTTTTGCCGCTTTTCATGTGCTTTAAAGGCGATTCGAATCTACCTCCTGAAACCTGTTTCCTGCAATTCTGCTTGCTTTCAAATCCTCTTCGTTGCCTTCCCTCAATATATTTGTGGACGAGAGTTATCATTTATAACTCTGCAGGGTTGTGAATTGCAGTGCCCATGTGCTCCATTTTTCAACTGGCTTTTTTGGGAGCTGGCCGCAGAAGCGCGGGATTGCCTCAGGCACTATTCTGGTTCCGGGTGGCAGGCTGAGCCTGTGGTTATTTCTTCTTCCTGATGAGAAAATAGAGTGACCTGTGCCTGTCCCAACACCTAGATCTAGTCTCTCATTGGCTGCCCCTCTTCCCGTTCATCCTCAGGACAAATTGCAACCTGTACGGAACAGGAGGTTAAAGGTGCTGATTCTCCAAGTAGGGAGATTGCTAGTGAAGTAGCTGGAATGGCGAACCCGAGCACAAGGAGATGAGAAATGAGGTGCGTTTTAGAAACCTTTCAAAATCACACGGTGTACCATCTTCTGGGTTCCTCATGCAAGTTTTCGGTGTAGGAAGATGCCCTTGAACCTGGAGATTTGGGACCCATGGGATGGGTACCACGCAGTATTACCTTAAAGGGTCTGCGTTGGCTCACCCAACCTCACCAAACCTCTCAGCCCCAAGAATGTCCACCCTTATGTCTCATCCAGCTGTGGGTCTAGAAATGGTCAATCCAGGTTGCGTCACAGCCCCTGAATGAATTTTGTAAGAATTTCTGTCTCTTTCACTGTCTTTGTTTCATGGGTTTTTAAAACTAATTTATTTTTATAATGGGGTTTAGCTGCTTTTCACGGCTGTGTTTATGCGGCCTTACACCCACTTGACACACTTCCAGAGAGATATCAATACATAGGTTTTAAGATTCTTACTAGTCACATATATTCTTGTGCGGTGAATAGGGGGTGTTGAGTCCAGTTCACTGAGCAAGGAGTAGGTCTTGTCTATTACGTATTGCGTGTATGGAACGGTATCTGAGCTAATTTGAAACCCTTGTTTTATGCATCACCCCACCTCACCTTTCCCGTTAAGCAACCATAGTTTTTTTTCTAAATTTGTGACTTTGTTCTGTTTTGTAATTCAGTTCAAATGTAGCGGTTTTTACATTCCCTGTATAAGTTATAGCTTTTGATAAGTGTCTTTTTCTGTGTGACTTATTTCACTTAGAATCCTCGTACCTAAGTCCACCCATCTTGCTTCTACTAGCCTTATGACATTGATTTCATGGCTGAGTGATATTCCATTGTACATAAGGACCACAACTTCTTTATCCATTTTTCTCTTTCCGGGGATATTTAAGGTGTCATGAAGTGGAGGTTCTTTTCAACAGAGCAGCCCTAAACTTTGGGGTGCCTGTGTCTTCCTGATTTTCAGTTTTCAATATTTATACGCCCATGAGTGGACGTGCCCTATGCTCCCTAAGCTGTGTTTTTTCGATGTTTCAGGCCTCACCGTACACTTCTCCAGAGTGGCTGTTGGCAATTTACATCCCGCCCATCAGCGTAGCAAGGCTCCAATTTCTCCATGGCCTGTCCTGCATTTGTGGTTTTGACACTTTTATCAGAATGACCCTTTTGACGGATGGGAAGCGAGACTTCTTTGTAGCGCTGATTTGCCTTTCCAGGTTGCTTGGTTGGCCAAAAAGGGCGTATGCGTTTTTTCCTGAATATATTCAGGAAAAAACGCATACGCCCTTTTTGGCCAAGGGCATCATTGTCCACGTTTTGCCGCTTTTCATGTGCTTTAAAGGCGATTCGAATCAACCTCCTGAAATCTGTTTCCTGCAGTTCTGCCTTGCTTTCAAATCCTCTTCGTTGCCTTCCCTCAATATATTTGTGGACGAGAATTATCATTTATAAGTCTGCAGGTTTGTGAATTGCAGTGTCCCTGAGCTCCATTTTTCAACTCGCTTTTTTGGGATCTGTCCGCAAAAGCGCGGGATTGCCTCAGGCCCTATTCTGGTTCCGGGTGGCAGGCTGAGACTGTGGTTATTTCTTCTTCCTGATGGGAAAATAGAGTGACCTGTGCCTGTCCCAACACCTAGATCTAGTCTCTCATTGGTTGCCCCTCTTCCCGTTCATCCTCAGAACAAATTGCAACCTGTATGGAACAGGAGGTTAAAGGTGCTGATTCTCCAAGTAGGGAGATTGCTAGTAAAGTAGCTGAAATGGCGAACCCGAGCACAAGGAGATGAGAAATGAGGTGCGTTTTAGAAACCTTTCAAAATCACACGGTGTACCATCTTCTGGGTTTCTCATGCATGTTTTCGATGTAGGAAGATGACCTTGAACCTGGAGATTTGGGACCCATGGGATGGGTACCACGCAGTATTACTTTAAAGGGTCTGCGTTGGCTCATCCAACCTCACCGAACCTCTCAGCCCCAAGAATGTCCACCCTTATGTCTCATCCAGCAGTGGGTCTAGATATGGTCAATCCAGGTTGCGTCACAGCCCCCGAATGAATTTTGTAAGAATTTCTGTCTCTTTCACTGTCTTTGTTTCATGGGTTTTTAAAACTAATTTATTTTTATAATGGGGTTTAGCTGCTTTTCACGGCTGTGTTTATGCAGCTTTACACCCACTTGACACACTTCCAGAGAGATATCAATACATAGGTTGTAAGTTTCTTACTAGTCAGATATATACTTGTGCGGTGAATAGGGGGTCTTGAGTCCACTTCACTGAGCAAGGAGTAGGTATTTTCTATTACATATTGGGTGTATGGAACGGTATCTGAGCTAATATGAAACCCTTGTTTTATGCATCACACCACCTCACCTTTCACTTTAAGCAGCCATAGTGTGTTTTCTAAACGTCTGACTGTGTTCTCTTTTGTAATTCAGTTCAAGTGTAGAAGTTTTTACATTCCCTCTATAAGTGATAGCTTATGATAAGTGTCTTTTTCTGTGTGACTAATTTCACTTAGAGTCGTCGTACCTAAATCCACTCATCATGCTGCTACTAGCCTTATGACAATGATTTCATGGCTGAGTGACATTCCATTGTACATAAGGACCACAACTTCTTTATCCATTTTTCTCTTTCCTGGGATATTTAAGGTGTCATGAAGTGGAGGTTCTTGTCAACAGAGCAGCCCTAAACTTTGGGGTGCCTGTGTCTTGCTGATTTTTAGTTTTCAAAATTTATGTGCCCATGAGTGGATGTGCCCTATGCTCCCTAAGCTGTGTTTTTTCGATGTTTCAGGACAAACCCTACACTTCTCCAGAGTGGCTGTTGGCAATTTACATCCCGACCATCAGCGTAGCAAGGCTCCAATTTCTCCATGGCCTGTCCTGCATTTGTGGTTTTGACACTTTTATCAGCATGGCCCTTTTGACGGATGGGAAGCGAGACTTCTTTGTAGCGCTGATTTGACTTTCCAGGTTGCTTGGTTGGCCAAAAAGGGCGTATGCGTTTTTTCCTGAATATATTCAGGAAAAAACGCATACGCCCTTTTTGGCCAAGGGCATCATTGTCCACGTTTTGCCGCTTTTCATGTGCTTTAAAGGCGATTCGAATCTACCTCCTGAAACCTGTTTCCTGCAATTCTGCCTTGCTTTCAATTCCTCTTCGTTGTCTTCCCTCAGTATATTTGTGGACGAGAGTTATCATTTATAACTCTGCAGGGTTGTGAATTGCAGTGCCCATGTGCTCCATTTTTCAACTGGCTTTTTTGGGAGCTGGCCGCAGAAGCGCGGGATTGCCTCAGGCCCTATTCTGGTTCCGGGTGGCAGGCTGAGCCTGTGGTTATTTCTTCTTCCTGATGAGAAAATAGAGTGACCTGTGCCTGTCCCAACACCTTGATCTAGTCTCTCATTGGCTGCCCCTCTTCCCGTTCATCCTCAGGACAAATTGCAACCTGTACGGAACAGGAGGTTAAAGGTGCTGATTCTCCAATTAGGGAGATTGCTAGTGAAGTAGCTGGAATGGCGAACCCGAGCACAAGGAGATGAGAAATGAGGTGCGTTTTAGAAACCTTTCAAAATCACACGGTGTACCATCTTCTGGGTTCCTCATGCAAGTTTTCGATGTAGGAAGATGCCCTTGAACCTGGAGATTTGGGACCCATGGGATGGGTACCACGCAGTATTACCTTAAAGGGTCTGCGTTGGCTCACCCAACCTCACCAAACCTCTCAGCCCCAAGAATGTCCACCCTTATGTCTCATCCAGCTGTGGGTCTAGATATGGTCAATCCAGGTTGCGTCACAGCCCCTGAATGAATTTTGTAAGAATTTCTGTCTCTTTCACTGTCTTTGTTTCATGGGTTTTTAAAACTAATTTATTTTTATAATGGGGTTTAGCTGCTTTTCACGGCTGTGTTTATGCGGCTTTACACCCACTTGACACACTTCCAGAGAGATATCAATACATAGGTTTTAAGATTCTTACTAGTCACATATATTCTTGTGCGGTGAATAGGGGGTGTTCAGTCCAGTTCACTGAGCAAGGAGTAGGTCTTGTCTATTACGTATTGGGTGTATGGAACGGTATCTGAGCTAATTTGAAACCCTTGTTTTATGCATCACCCCACCTCACCTTCCCCGTTAAGCAACCATAGTTTTTTTTCTAAATGTGTGACTTTGTTCTGTTTTCTAATTCAGTTCAAATGTAGCGGTTTATACATTCCCTGTATAAGTTATAGCTTTTGATAAGTGTCTTTTTCTGTGTGATTTATTTCACTTAGAATCGTCGTACCTAAGTCCACCCATCTTGCTTCTACTAGCCTTATGACATTGATTTCATGGCTGAGTGATATTCCATTGTACATAAGGACCACAACTTCTTTATCCATTTTTCTCTTTCCTGGGATATTTAAGGTGTCATGAAGTGGAGGTTCTTGTCAACAGAGCAGCCCTAAACTTTGGGGTGCCTGTGTCTTGCTGATTTTTAGTTTTCAAAATTTATACGCCCATAAGTGGACGTGCCCTATGCTCCCTAAGCTGTGTTTTTTCGATGTTTCAGGCCTCACCGTACACTTCTCCAGAGTGGCTGTTGGCAATTTACATCCCGCCCATCAGCGTAGCAAGGCTCCAATTTCTCCATGGCCTGTCCTGCATTTGTGGTTTTGACACTTTTATCAGCATGGCCCTTTTGACGGATGGGAAGCGAGACTTCTTTGTAGCGCTGATTTGCCTTTCCAGGTTGCTTGGTTGGCCAAAAAGGGCGTATGCGTTTTTTCCTGAATATATTCAGGAAAAAACGCATACGCCCTTTTTGGCCAAGGGCATCATTGTCCACGTTTTGCCGCTTTTCATGTGCTTTAAAGGCGATTCGAATCTACCTCCTGAAACCTGTTTCCTGCAATTCTGCCTTGCTTTCAAATCCTCTTCGTTGCCTTCCCTCAATATATTTGTGGACGAGAGTTATCATTTATAACTCTGCAGGGTTGTGAATTGCAGTGCCCATGTGCTCCATTTTTCAACTGGCTTTTTTGGGAGCTGGCCGCAGAAGCGCGGGATTGCCTCAGGCCCTATTCTGGTTCCGGGTGGCAGGCTGAGCCTGTGGTTATTTCTTCTTCCTGATGTGAAAGTAGAGTGACCTGTGCCTGTCCCAACACCTAGATCTAGTCTCTCATTGGCTGCCCCTCTTCTCGTTCATCCTCAGGACAAATTGCAACCTGTACGGAACAGGAGGTTAAAGTTGCTGATTCTCCAAGTAGGGAGATTGCTAGTGAAGTAGCTGGAATGGCGAACCCGAGCACAAGGAGATGAGAAATGAGGTGCGTTTTAGAAACCTTGCAAAATCACACGGTGTACCATCTTCTGGGTTCCTCATGCAAGTTTTCGATGTAGGAAGATGCCCTTGAACCTGGAGATTTGGGACCCAAGGGATGGGTACCACTCAGTATTACCTTAAAGGATCTGCGTTGGCTCACCCAACCTCACCAAACCTCTCAGCCCCAAGAATGTCCACCCTTATGTCTCATCCAGCTGTGGGTCTAGATATGGTCAATCCAGGTTGCGTCACAGCCACTGAATGAATTTTGTAAGAATTTCTGTCTCTTCCACTGTCTTTGTTTCATGGGTTTTTAAAACTAATTTATTTTTATAATGGGGTTTAGCTGCTTTTCACGGCTGTGTTTATGCGGCTTTACACCCACTTGACACACTTCCAGAGAGATATCAATACATAGGTTTTAAGATTCTTACTAGTCACATATATTCTTGTGCGGTGAATAGGGGGTGTTGAGTCCAGTTCACTGAGCAAGGAGTAGGTCTTGTCTATTACGTATTGGGTGTATGGAACGGTATCTCAGCTAATTTGAAACCCTTTTATTATGCATCACCCCACCTCACCTTCCCCGTTAAGCAACCATAGTTTTTTTTCTAAATGTGTGACTTTGTTCTGTTTTCTAATTCAGTTCAAATGTAGCGGTTTTTACATTCCCTGTATAAGTTATAGCTTTTGATAAGTGTCTTTTTCTGTGTGATTTATTTCACTTAGAATCGTCATACCTAAGTCCACCCATCTTGCTTCTACTAGCCTTATGACATTGATTTCATGGCTGAGTGATATTCCATTGTACATAAGGACCACAACTTCTTTATCCATTTTTCTCTTTCCTGGGATATTTAAGGTGTCATGAAGTGGAGGTTCTTGTCAACAGAGCAGCCCTAAACTTTGGGGTGCCTGTGTCTTGCTGATTTTTAGTTTTCAAAATTTATACGCCCATGAGTGGACGTGCCCTATGCTCCCTAAGCTGTGTTTTTTCGATGTTTCAGGCCTCACCGTACACTTCTCCAGAGTGGCTGTTGGCAATTTACATCCCGCCCGTCAGCGTAGCAAGGCTCCAATTTCTCCATGGCCTGTCCTGCATTTGTGGTTTTGACACATTTATCAGCATGGCCCTTTTGACCGATGGGAAGCGAGACTTCTTTGTAGCGCTGATTTGCCTTTCCAGGTTGCTTGGTTGGCCAAAAAGGGCGTATGCGTTTTTTCCTGAATATATTCAGGAAAAAACGCATACGCCCTTTTTGGCCAAGGGCATCATTGTCCACGTTTTGCCGCTTTTCATGTGCTTTAAAGGCGATTCGAATCTACCTCCTGAAACCTGTTTCTTGCAATTCTGCCTTGCTTTCAATTCCTCTTCGTTGCCTTCCCTCAATATATTTGTGGACGAGAGTTATCATTTATAACTCTGCAGGGTTGTGAATTGCAGTGCCCATGTGCTCCATTTTTCAACTGGCTTTTTTGGGAGCTGGCCGCAGAAGCTTGGGATTGCCTCAGGCCCTATTCTGGTTCCGGGTGGCAGGCTGAGCCTGTGGTTATTTCTTCTTCCTGATGAGAAAATAGAGTGACCTGTGCCTGTCCCAACACCTAGATCTAGTCTCTCATTGGCTGCCCCTCTTCCCGTTCATCCTCAGGACAAATTGCAACCTGTACGGAACAGGAGGTTAAAGGTGCTGATTCTCCAAGTAGGGAGATTGCTAGTGAAGTAGCTGGAATGGCGAACCGGAGCACAAGGGGATGAGAAATGAGGTGCGTTTTAGAAACCTTTCAAAATCACACGGTGTACCATCTTCTGGGTTCCTCATGCAAGTTTTCGATGTAGGAAGATGCCCTTGAACCTGGAGATTTGGGACCCATGGGATGGGTACCACGCAGTATTACCTTAAAGGGTCTGCGTTGGCTCACCCAACCTCACCAAACCTCTCAGCCCCAAGAATGTCCACCCTTATGTCTCATCCAGCTGTGGGTCTAGATATGGTCAATCCAGGTTGCGTCACAGCCCCTGAATGAATTTTGTAAGAATTTCTGTCTCTTTCACTGTCTTTGTTTCATGGGTTTTTAAAACTAATTTATTTTTATAATGGGGTTTAGCTGCTTTTCACGGCTGTGTTTATGCGGCTTTACACCCACTTGACACACTTCCAGAGAGATATCAATACATAGGTTTTAAGATTCTTACTAGTCACATATATTCTTGTGCGGTGAATAGGGGGTGTTGAGTCCAGTTCACTGAGCAAGGAGTAGGTCTTGTCTATTACGTATTGCGTGTATGGAACGGTATCTGAGCTAATTTGAAACCCTTGTTTTATGCATCACCCCACCTCACCTTTCCCGTTAAGCAACCATAGTTTTTTTTTCTAAATGTGTGACTTTGTTCTGTTTTGTAATTCAGTTCAAATGTAGCGGTTTTTACATTCCCTGTATAAGTTATAGCTTTTGATAAGTGTCTTTTTCTGTGTGACTTATTTCACTTAGAATCGTCGTACCTAAGTCCACCCATCTTGCTTCTACTAGCCTTATGACATTGATTTCATGGCTGAGTGATATTCCATTGTACATAAGGACCACAACTTCTTTATCCATTTTTCTCTTTCCTGGGATATTTAAGGTGTCATGAAGTGGAGGTTCTTGTCAAAAGAGCAGCCCTAAACTTTGGGGTGCCTGTGTCTTGCTGATTTTCAGTTTTCAAAATTTATACGCCCATGAGTGGACGTGCCCTATGCTCCATAAGCTGTGTTTTTTCGATGTTTCAGGCCTCACCGTACACTTCTCCAGAGTGGCTGTTGGCAATTTACATCCCGCCCATCAGCGTAGCAAGGCTCCAATTTCTCCATGGCCTGTCCTGCATTTGTGGTTTTGACACTTTTATCAGAATGGCCCTTTTGACGGATGGGAAGCGAGACTTCTTTGTAGCGCTGATTTGCCTTTCCAGGTTGCTTGGTTGGCCAAAAAGGGCGTATGCGTTTTTTCCTGAATATATTCAGGAAAAAACGCATACGCCCTTTTTGGCCAAGGGCATCATTGTCCACGTTTTGCCGCTTTTCATGTGCTTTAAAGGCGATTCGAATCTACCTCCTGAAATCTGTTTCCTGCAGTTCTGCCTTGCTTTCAAATCCTCTTCGTTGCCTTCCCTCAATATATTTGTGGACGAGAATTATCATTTATAAGTCTGCATGTTTGTGAATTGCAGTGTCCCTGAGCTCCATTTTTCAACTCGCTTTTTTGGGATCTGTCCGCAAAAGCGCGGGATTGCCTCAGGCCCTATTCTGGTTCCGGGTGGCAGGCTGAGACTGTGGTTATTTCTTCTTCCTGATGGGAAAATAGAGTGACCTGTGCCTGTCCCAACACCTAGATCTAGTCTCTCATTGGTTGCCCCTCTTCCCGTTCATCCTCAGAACAAATTGCAACCTGTACGGAACAGGAGGTTAAAGGTGCTGATTCTCCAAGTAGGGGGTTTGCTAGTAAAGTAGCTGAAATGGCGAACCCGAGCACAAGGAGATGAGAAATGAGGTGCGGTTTAGAAACCTTTCAAAATCACACGGTGTACCATCTTCTGGGTTTCTCATGCATGTTTTCGATGTGGGAAGATGACCTTGAACCTGGAGATTTGGGACCCATGGGATGGTTACCACGCAGTATTACTTTAAAGGGTCTGCGTTGGCTCACCCAACCTCACCAAACCTCTCAGCCCCAAGAATGTCCACCCTTATGTCTCATCCAGCAGTGGGTCTAGATATGGTCAATCCAGGTTGCGTCACAGCCCCCGAATGAATTTTGTAAGAATTTCTGTCTCTTTCACTGTCTTTGTTTCATGGGTTTTTAAAACTAATTTATTTTCATAATGGGGTTTAGCTGCTTTTCACGGCTGTGTTTATGCAGCTTTACACCCACTTGACACACTTCCAGAGAGATATCAATACATAGGTTGTAAGTTTCTTACTAGTCAGATATATACTTGTGCGGTGAATAGGGGGTCTTGAGTCCACTTCACTGAGCAAGGAGTAGGTCTTTTCTATTACATATTGGGTGTATGGAACGGTATCTGAGCTAATATGAAACCCTTGTTTTATGCATCACACCACCTCACCTTTCACTATAAGCAGCCATAGTGTGTTTTCTAAACGTCTGACTCTGTTCTCTTTTGTAATTCAGTTCAAGTGTAGAAGTTTTTACATTCCCTCTATAAGTGATAGCTTATGATAAGTGTCTTTTTCTGTGTGACTAATTTCACTTAGAGTTGTCGTACCTAAATCCACTCATCATGCTGCTACTAGCCTTATGACAATGATTTCATGGCTGAGTGATATTCCATTGTACATAAGGACCACAACTTCTTTATCCATTTTTCTCTTTCCTGGGATATTTAAGGTGTCATGAAGTGGAGGTTCTTGTCAAGAGAGCAGCCCTAAACTTTGGGGTGCCTGTGTCTTGCTGATTTTTAGTTTTCAAAATTTATGTGCCCATGAGTGGACGTGCCCTATGCTCCCTAAGCTGTGTTTTTTCGATGTTTCAGGACAAACCCTACAGTTCTCCAGAGTGGCTGTTGGCAATTTACGTCCCGCCCATCAGCGTAGCAAGGCTCCAATTTCTCCATGGCCTGTCCTGCATTTGTGGTTTTGACACTTTTATCAGCATGACCCTTTTGACGGATGGGAAGTGAGACTTCTTTGTAGCGCTGATTTGCCTTTCCAGGTTGCTTGGTTGGCTAAAAAGGGCGTATGCGTGTTTTCCTGAATATATTCAGGAAAACACGCATACGCCCTTTTTGGCCAAGGGCATCATTGTCCACGTTTTGCCGCTTTTCATGTGCTTTAAAGGCGATTCGAATCTACCTCCTGAAACCTGTTTCCTGCAATTCTGCCTTGCTTTCAAATCCTCTTCGTTGCCTTCCCTCAGTATATTTGTGGACGAGAGTTATCATTTATAACTCTGCAGGGTTGTGAATTGCAGTGCCCATGTGCTCCATTTTTCAACTGGCTTTTTTGGGAGCTGGCCGCAGAAGCGCGGGATTGCCTCAGGCCCTATTCTGGTTCCGGGTGGCAGGCTGAGCCTGTGGTTATTTCTTCTTCCTGATGTGAAAATAGAGTGACCTGTGCCTGTCCCAACACCTAGATCTAGTCTCTCATTGGCTGCCCCTCTTCCCGTTCATCCTCAGGACAAATTGCAACCTGTACGGAACAGGAGGTTAAAGGTGCTGATTCTCCAAGTAGGGAGATTGCTAGTGAAGTAGCTGGAATGGCGAACCCGAGCACAAGGAGATGAGAAATGAGGTGCGTTTTAGAAACCTTTCAAAATCACACGGTGTACCATCTTCTGGGTTCCTCATGCAAGTTTTCGATGTAGGAAGATGCCCTTGAACCTGGAGATTTGGGACCCATGGGATGGGTACCACGCAGTATTACCTTAAAGGGTCTGCGTTGGCTCACCGAACCTCACCAAACCTCTCAGCCCCAAGAATGTCCACCCTTATGTCTCATCCAGCAGTGGGTCTAGATATGGTCAATCCAGGTTGCGTCACAGCCCCTGAATGAATTTTGTAAGAATTTCTGTCTCTTTCACTGTCTTTGTTTCATGGGTTTTTAAAACTAATTTATTTTTATAATGGGGTTTAGCTGCTTTTCACGGCTGTGTTTATGCGGCTTTACACCCACTTGACACACTTCCAGAGAGATATCAATACATAGGTTTTAAGATTCTTACTAGTCACATATATTCTTGTGCGGTGAATAGGGGGTGTTCAGTCCAGTTCACTGAGCAAGGAGTAGGTCTTGTCTATTACGTATTGGGTGTATGGAACGGTATCTGAGCTAATTTGAAACCCTTGTTTTATGCATCACCCCACCTCACCTTCCCCGTTAAGCAACCATAGTTTTTTTTCTAAATGTGTGACTTTGTTCTGTTTTCTAATTCAGTTCAAATGTAGCGGTTTATACATTCCCTGTATAAGTTATAGCTTTTGATAAGTGTCTTTTTCTGTGTGATTTATTTCACTTAGATTGGTCGTACCTAAGTCCACCCATCTTGCTTCTACTAGCCTTATGACATTGATTTCATGGCTGAGTGATATTCCATTGTACATAAGGACCACAACTTCTTTATCCATTTTTCTCTTTCCTGGGATATTTAAGGTGTCATGAAGTGGAGGTTCTTGTCAACAGAGCAGCCCTAAACTTTGGGGTGCCTGTGTCTTGCTGATTTTTAGTTTTCAAAATTTATACGCCCATGAGTGGACGTGCCCTATGCTCCCTAAGCTGTGTTTTTTCGATGTTTCAGGCCTCACCGTACACTTCTCCAGAGTGGCTGTTGGCAATTTACATCCCGCCCATCAGCGTAGCAAGCCTCCAATTTCTCCATGGCCTGTCCTGCATTTGTGGTTTTGACACTTTTATCAGAATGGCCCTTTTGACGGATGGGAAGCGAGACTTCTTTGTAGCGCTGATTTGCCTTTCCAGGTTGCTTGGTTGGCCAAAAAGGGCGTATGCGTTTTTTCCTGAATATATTCAGGAAAAAACGCATACGCCCTTTTTGGCCAAGGGCATCATTGTCCACGTTTTGCCGCTTTTCATGTGCTTTAAAGGCGATTCGAATCAACCTCCTGAAATCTGTTTCCTGCAGTTCTGCCTTGCTTTCAAATCCTCTTCGTTGCCTTCCCTCAATATATTTGTGGACGAGAATTATCATTTATAAGTCTGCAGGTTTGTGAATTGCAGTGTCCCTGAGCTCCATTTTTCAACTCGCTTTTTTGGGATCTGTCCGCAAAAACGCGGGATTGCCTCAGGCCCTATTCTGGTTCCGGGTGGCAGGCTGAGACTGTGGTTATTTCTTCTTCCTGATGGGAAAATAGAGTGACCTGTGCCTGTCCCAACACCTAGATCTAGTCTCTCATTGGTTGCCCCTCTTCCCGTTCATCCTCAGAACCAATTGCAACCTGTATGGAACAGGAGGTTAAAGGTGCTGATTCTCCAAGTAGGGAGATTGCTAGTAAAGTAGCTGAAATGGCGAACCCGAGCACAAGGAGATGAGAAATGAGGTGCGTTTTAGAAACCTTTCAAAATCACACGGTGTACCATCTTCTGGGTTTCTCATGCATGTTTTCGATGTAGGAAGATGACCTTGAACCTGGAGATTTGGGACCCATGGGATGGGTACCACGCAGTATTACTTTAAAGGGTCTGCGTTGGCTCACCCAACCTCACCGAACCTCTCAGCCCCAAGAATGTCCACCCTTATGTCTCATCCAGCAGTGGGTCTAGATATGGTCAATCCAGGTTGCGTCACAGCCCCCGAATGAATTTTGTAAGAATTTCTGTCTCTTTCACTGTCTTTGTTTCATGGGTTTTTAAAACTAATTTATTTTTATAATGGGGTTTAGCTGCTTTTCACGGCTGTGTTTATGCAGCTTTACACCCACTTGACACACTTCCAGAGAGATATCAATACATAGGTTGTAAGTTTCTTACTAGTCAGATATATACTTGTGCGGTGAATAGGGGGTCTTGAGTCCACTTCACTGAGCAAGGAGTAGGTCTTTTCTATTACATATTGGGTGTATGGAACGGTATCTGAGCTAATATGAAACCCTTGTTTTATGCATCACACCACCTCACCTTTCACTTTAAGCAGCCATAGTGTGTTTTCTAAACGTCTGACTGTGTTCTCTTTTGTAATTCAGTTCAAGTGTAGAAGTTTTTACATTCCCTCTATAAGTGATAGCTTATGATAAGTGTCTTTTTCTGTGTGACTAATTTCACTTAGAGTCGTCGTACCTAAATCCACTCATCATGCTGCTACTAGCCTTATGACAATGATTTCATGGCTGAGTGACATTCCATTGTACATAAGGACCACAACTTCTTTATCCATTTTTCTCTTTCCTGGGATATTTAAGGTGTCATGAAGTGGAGGTTCTTGTCAACAGAGCAGCCCTAAACTTTGGGGTGCCTGTGTCTTGCTGATTTTTAGTTTTCAAAATTTATGTGCCCATGAGTGGATGTGCCCTATGCTCCCTAAGCTGTGTTTTTTCGATGTTTCAGGACAAACCCTACACTTCTCCAGAGTGGCTGTTCGCAATTTACATCCCGCCCATCAGCGTAGCAAGGCTCCAATTTCTCCATGGCCTGTTCTGCATTTGTGGTTTTGACACTTTTATCAGCATGGCCCTTTTGACGGATGGGAAGCGAGACATCTTTGTAGCGCTGATTTGTCTTTCCAGGTTGCTTGGTTGGCCAAAAAGGGCGTATGCGTTTTTTCCTGAATATATTCAGGAAAAAACGCATACGCCCTTTTTGGCCAAGGGCATCATTGTCCACGTTTTGCCGCTTTTCATGTGCTTTAAAGGCGATTCGAATCTACCTCCTGAAACCTGTTTCCTGCAATTCTGCCTTGCTTTCAAATCCTCTTCGTTGCCTTCCCTCAATATATTTGTGGACGAGAGTTATCATTTATAACTCTGCAGGGTTGTGAATTGCAGTGCCCATGTGCTCCATTTTTCAACTGGCTTTTTTGGGAGCTGGCCGCAGAAGCGCGGGATTGCCTCAGGCCCTATTCTGGTTCCGGGTGGCAGGCTGAGCCTGTGGTTATTTCTTCTTCCTGATGTGAAAGTAGAGTGACCTGTGCCTGTCCCAACACCTAGATCTAGTCTCTCATTGGCTGCCCCTCTTCTCGTTCATCCTCAGGACAAATTGCAACCTGTACGGAACAGGAGGTTAAAGTTGCTGATTCTCCAAGTAGGGAGATTGCTAGTGAAGTAGCTGGAATGGCGAACCCGAGCACAAGGAGATGAGAAATGAGGTGCGTTTTAGAAACCTTGCAAAATCACACGGTGTACCATCTTCTGGGTTCCTCATGCAAGTTTTCGATGTAGGAAGATGCCCTTGAACCTGGAGATTTGGGACCCAAGGGATGGGTACCACGCAGTATTACCTTAAAGGATCTGCGTTGGCTCACCCAACCTCACCAAACCTCTCAGCCCCAAGAATGTCCACCCTTATGTCTCATCCAGCTGTGGGTCTAGATATGGTCAATCCAGGTTGCGTCACAGCCACTGAATGAATTTTGTAAGAATTTCTGTCTCTTCCACTGTCTTTGTTTCATGGGTTTTTAAAACTAATTTATTTTTATAATGGGGTTTAGCTGCTTTTCACGGCTGTGTTTATGCGGCTTTACACCCACTTGACACACTTCCAGAGAGATATCAATACATAGGTTTTAAGATTCTTACTAGTCACATATATTCTTGTGCGGTGAATAGGGGGTGTTGAGTCCAGTTCACTGAGCAAGGAGTAGGTCTTGTCTATTACGTATTGGGTGTATGGAACGGTATCTCAGCTAATTTGAAACCCTTTTATTATGCATCACCCCACCTCACCTTCCCCGTTAAGCAACCATAGTTTTTTTTCTAAATGTGTGACTTTGTTCTGTTTTCTAATTCAGTTCAAATGTAGCGGTTTTTACATTCCCTGTATAAGTTATAGCTTTTGATAAGTGTCTTTTTCTGTGTGATTTATTTCACTTAGAATCGTCATACCTAAGTCCACCCATCTTGCTTCTACTAGCCTTATGACATTGATTTCATGGCTGAGTGATATTCCATTGTACATAAGGACCACAACTTCTTTATCCATTTTTCTCTTTCCTGGGATATTTAAGGTGTCATGAAGTGGAGGTTCTTGTCAACAGAGCAGCCCTAAACTTTGGGGTGCCTGTGTCTTGCTGATTTTTAGTTTTCAAAATTTATACGCCCATGAGTGGACGTGCCCTATGCTCCCTAAGCTGTGTTTTTTCGATGTTTCAGGCCTCACCGTACACTTCTCCAGAGTGGCTGTTGGCAATTTACATCCCGCCCGTCAGCGTAGCAAGGCTCCAATTTCTCCATGGCCTGTCCTGCATTTGTGGTTTTGACACATTTATCAGCATGGCCCTTTTGACCGATGGGAAGCGAGACTTCTTTGTAGCGCTGATTTGCCTTTCCAGGTTGCTTGGTTGGCCAAAAAGGGCGTATGCGTTTTTTCCTGAATATATTCAGGAAAAAACGCATACGCCCTTTTTGGCCAAGGGCATCATTGTCCACGTTTTGCCGCTTTTCATGTGCTTTAAAGGCGATTCGAATCTACCTCCTGAAACCTGTTTCCTGCAATTCTGCCTTGCTTTCAAATCCTCTTCGTTGCCTTCCCTCAGTATATTTGTGGACGAGAGTTATCATTTATAACTCTGCAGGGTTGTGAATTGCAGTGCCCATGTGCTCCATTTTTCAACTGGCTTTTTTGGGAGCTGGCCGCAGAAGCGCGGGATTGCCTCAGGCCCTATTCTGGTTCCGGGTGGCAGGCTGAGCCTGTGGTTATTTCTTCTTCCTGATGAGAAAATAGAGTGACCTGTGCCTGTCCCAACACCTAGATCTAGTCTCTCATTGGCTGCCCCTCTTCCCGTTCATCCTCAGGACAAATTGCAACCTGTACGGAACAGGAGGTTAAAGGTGCTGATTCTCCAAGTAGGGAGATTGCTAGTGAAGTAGCTGGAATGGCGAACCCGAGCACAAGGGGATGAGAAATGAGGTGCGTTTTAGAAACCTTTCAAAATCACACGGTGTACCATCTTCTGGGTTCCTCATGCAAGTTTTCGATGTAGGAAGATGCCCTTGAACCTGGAGATTTGGGACCCATGGGATGGGTACCACGCAGTATTACCTTAAAGGGTCTGCGTTGGCTCACCCAACCTCACCAAACCTCTCAGCCCCAAGAATGTCCACCCTTATGTCTCATCCAGCTGTGGGTCTAGATATGGTCAATCCAGGTTGCGTCACAGCCCCTGAATGAATTTTGTAAGAATTTCTGTCTCTTTCACTGTCTTTGTTTCATGGGTTTTTAAAACTAATTTATTTTTATAATGGGGTTTAGCTGCTTTTCACGGCTGTGTTTATGCGGCTTTACACCCACTTGACACACTTCCAGAGAGATATCAATACATAGGTTTTAAGATTCTTACTAGTCACATATATTCTTGTGCGGTGAATAGGGGGTGTTGAGTCCAGTTCACTGAGCAAGGAGTAGGTCTTGTCTATTACGTATTGCGTGTATGGAACGGTATCTGAGCTAATTTGAAACCCTTGTTTTATGCATCACCCCACCTCACCTTTCCCGTTAAGCAACCATAGTTTTTTTTTCTAAATGTGTGACTTTGTTCTGTTTTGTAATTCAGTTCAAATGTAGCGGTTTTTACATTCCCTGTATAAGTTATAGCTTTTGATAAGTGTCTTTTTCTGTGTGACTTATTTCACTTAGAATCGTCGTACCTAAGTCCACCCATCTTGCTTCTACTAGCCTTATGACATTGATTTCATGGCTGAGTGATATTCCATTGTACATAAGGACCACAACTTCTTTATCCATTTTTCTCTTTCCTGGGATATTTAAGGTGTCATGAAGTGGAGGTTCTTGTCAAAAGAGCAGCCCTAAACTTTGGGGTGCCTGTGTCTTGCTGATTTTCAGTTTTCAAAATTTATACGCCCATGAGTGGACGTGCCCTATGCTCCCTAAGCTGTGTTTTTTCGATGTTTCAGGCCTCACCGTACACTTCTCCAGAGTGGCTGTTGGCAATTTACATCCCGCCCATCAGCGTAGCAAGGCTCCAATTTCTCCATGGCCTGTCCTGCATTTGTGGTTTTGACACTTTTATCAGAATGGCCCTTTTGACGGATGGGAAGCGAGACTTCTTTGTAGCGCTGATTTGCCTTTCCAGGTTGCTTGGTTGGCCAAAAAGGGCGTATGCGTTTTTTCCTGAATATATTCAGGAAAAAACGCATACGCCCTTTTTGGCCAAGGGCATCATTGTCCACGTTTTGCCGCTTTTCATGTGCTTTAAAGGCGATTCGAATCTACCTCCTGAAATCTGTTTCCTGCAGTTCTGCCTTGCTTTCAAATCCTCTTCGTTGCCTTCCCTCAATATATTTGTGGACGAGAATTATCATTTATAAGTCTGCATGTTTGTGAATTGCAGTGTCCCTGAGCTCCATTTTTCAACTCGCTTTTTTGGGATCTGTCCGCAAAAGCGCGGGATTGCCTCAGGCCCTATTCTGGTTCCGGGTGGCAGGCTGAGACTGTGGTTATTTCTTCTTCCTGATGGGAAAATAGAGTGACCTGTGCCTGTCCCAACACCTAGATCTAGTCTCTCATTGGTTGCCCCTCTTCCCGTTCATCCTCAGAACAAATTGCAACCTGTACGGAACAGGAGGTTAAAGGTGCTGATTCTCCAAGTAGGGGGTTTGCTAGTAAAGTAGCTGAAATGGCGAACCCGAGCACAAGGAGATGAGAAATGAGGTGCGGTTTAGAAACCTTTCAAAATCACACGGTGTACCATCTTCTGGGTTTCTCATGCATGTTTTCGATGTGGGAAGATGACCTTGAACCTGGAGATTTGGGACCCATGGGATGGGTACCACGCAGTATTACTTTAAAGGGTCTGCGTTGGCTCACCCAACCTCACCAAACGTCTCAGCCCCAAGAATGTCCACCCTTATGTCTCATCCAGCAGTGGGTCTAGATATGGTCAATCCAGGTTGCGTCACAGCCCCCGAATGAATTTTGTAAGAATTTCTGTCTCTTTCACTGTCTTTGTTTCATGGGTTTTTAAAACTAAATTATTTTTATAATGGGGTTTAGCTGCTTTTCACGGCTGTGTTTATGCAGCTTTACACCCACTTGACACACTTCCAGAGAGATATCAATACATAGGTTGTAAGTTTCTTACTAGTCAGATATATACTTGTGCGGTGAATAGGGGGTCTTGAGTCCACTTCACTGAGCAAGGAGTAGGTCTTTTCTATTACATATTGGGTGTATGGAACGGTATCTGAGCTAATATGAAACCCTTGTTTTATGCATCACACCACCTCACCTTTCACTATAAGCTGCCATAGTGTGTTTTCTAAACGTCTGACTCTGTTCTCTTTTGTAATTCAGTTCAAGTGTAGAAGTTTTTACATTCCCTCTATAAGTGATAGCTTATGATAAGAGTCTTTTTCTGTGTGACTAATTTCACTTAGAGTCGTCGTACCTAAATCCACTCATCATGCTGCTACTAGCCTTATGACAATGATTTCATGGCTGAGTGATATTCCATTGTACATAAGGACCACAACTTCTTTATCCATTTTTCTCTTTCCTGGGATATTTAAGGTGTCATGAAGTGGAGGTTCTTGTCAACAGAGCAGCCCTAAACTTTGGGGTGCCTGTGTCTTGCTGATTTTTAGTTTTCAAAATTTATGTGCCCATGAGTGGATGTGCCCTATGCTCCCTAAGCTGTGTTTTTTCGATGTTTCAGGACAAACCCTACACTTCTCCAGAGTGGCTGTTGGCAATTTACGTCCCGCCCATCAGCGTAGCAAGGCTCCAATTTCTCCATGGCCTGTCCTGCATTTGTGGTTTTGACACTTTTATCAGCATGGCCCTTTTGACGGATGGGAAGCGAGACTTCTTTGTAGCGCTGATTTGCCTTTCCAGGTTGCTTGGTTGGCTAAAAAGGGCGTATGCGTGTTTTCCTGAATATATTCAGGAAAACACGCATACGCCCTTTTTGGCCAAGGGCATCATTGTCCACGTTTTGCCGCTTTTCATGTGCTTTAAAGGCGATTCGAATCTACCTCCTGAAACCTGTTTCCTGCAATTCTGCCTTGCTTTCAAATCCTCTTCGTTGCCTTCCCTCAGTATATTTGTGGACGAGAGTTATCATTTATAACTCTGCAGGGTTGTGAATTGCAGTGCCCATGTGCTCCATTTTTCAACTGGCTTTTTTGGGAGCTGGCCGCAGAAGCGCGGGATTGCCTCAGGCCCTATTCTGGTTCCGGGTGGCAGGCTGAGCCTGTGGTTATTTCTTCTTCCTGATGTGAAAATAGAGTGACCTGTGCCTGTCCCAACACCTAGATCTAGTCTCTCATTGGCTGCCCCTCTTCCCGTTCATCCTCAGGACAAATTGCAACCTGTACGGAACAGGAGGTTAAAGGTGCTGATTCTCCAAGTAGGGAGATTGCTAGTGAAGTAGCTGGAATGGCGAACCCGAGCACAAGGAGATGAGAAATGAGGTGCGTTTTAGAAACCTTTCAAAATCACACGGTGTACCATCTTCTGGGTTCCTCATGCAAGTTTTCGATGTAGGAAGATGCCCTTGAACCTGGAGATTTGGGACCAAAGGGATGGGTACCACTCAGTATTACCTTAAAGGGTCTGCGTTGGCTCACCCAACCTCACCAAACCTCTCAGCCCCAAGAATGACCACCCTTATGTCTCATCCAGCTGTGGGTCTAGATATGGTCAATCCAGGTTGCGTCACAGCCACTGAATGAATTTTGTAAGAATTTCTGTCTCTTTCACTGTCTTTGTTTCCTGGGTTTTTAAAACTAATTTATTTTTATAATGGGGTTTAGCTGCTTTTCACGGCTGTGTTTATGCGGCTTTACACCCACTTGACACACTTCCAGAGAGATATCAATACATAGGTTTTAAGATTCTTACTAGTCACATATATTCTTGTGCGGTGAAGAGGGGGTGTTGAGACCAGTTCACTGAGCAAGGAGTAGGTCTTGTCTATTACGTATTGGGTGTATGGAACGGTATCTGATCTAATTTGAAACCCTTGGTTTATGCATTACCCCACCTCACCTTTCCCGTTAAGCAACCATAGATTTTTTTCTAAATGTGTGACTTTGTTCTGTTTTGTAATTCAGTTCAAATGTAGCGGTTTTTACATTCCCTGTATAAGTTATAGCTTTTGATAAGTGTCTTTTTCTGTGTGACTTATTTCACTTAGAATCGTCGTACCTAAGTCCACCCATCTTGCTTCTACTAGCCTTATGACATTGATTTCATGGCTGAGTGATATTCCATTGTACATAAGGACCACAACTTCTTTATCCATTTTTCTCTTTCCTGGGATATTTAAGGTGTCATGAAGTGGAGGTTCTTGTCAACAGAGCAGCCCTAAACTTTGGAGTGCCTGTGTCTTGCTGATTTTTAGTTTTCAAAATTTATACGCCCATGAGTGGAAGTGCCCTATGCTCCCTAAGCTGTTTTTTTTCGATGTTTCAGGCCTCACCGTACACTTCTCCAGAGTGGCTGTTGGCAATTTACATCCCGCCCATCAGCGTAGCAAGCCTCCAATTTCTCCATGGCCTGTCCTGCATTTGTGGTTTTTACACTTTTAGCAGCATGGCCCTTTTGACGGATGGGAAGCGAGACTTCTTTGTAGCGCTGATTTGCCTTTCCAGGTTGCTTGGTTGGCCAAAAAGGGCGTATGCGTTTTTTCCTGAATATATTCAGGAAAAAACGCATACGCCCTTTTTGGCCAAGGGCATCATTGTCCACGTTTTGCCGCTTTTCATGTGCTTTAAAGGCGATTCGAATCTACCTCCTGAAACCTGTTTCCTGCAATTCTGCCTTGCTTTCAAATCCTCTTCGTTGCCTTCCCTCAGTATATTTGTGGACGAGAGTTATCATTTATAACTCTGCAGGGTTGTGAATTGCAGTGCCCATGTGCTCCATTTTTCAACTGGCTTTTTTGGGAGCTGGCCGCAGAAGCGCGGGATTGCCTCAGGCCCTATTCTGGTTCCGGGTGGCAGGCTGAGCCTGTGGTTATTTCTTCTTCCTGATGTGAAAATAGAGTGACCTGTGCCTGTCCCAACACCTAGATCTAGTCTCTCATTGGCTGCCCCTCTTCCCGTTCATCCTCAGGACAAATTGCAACCTGTACGGAACAGGAGGTTAAAGGTGCTGATTCTCCAAGTAGGGAGATTGCTAGTGAAGTAGCTGGAATGGCGAACCCGAGCACAAGGAGATGACAAATGAGGTGCGTTTTAGAAACCTTTCAAAATCACACGGTGTACCATCTTCTGGGTTCCTCATGCAAGTTTTCGATGTAGGAAGATGCCCTTGAACCTGGAGATTTGGGACCCATGGGATGGGTACCACGCAGTATTACCTTAAAGGGTCTGCGTTGGCTCACCGAACCTCACCAAACCTCTCAGCCCCAAGAATGTCCACCCTTATGTCTCATCCAGCTGTGGGTCTAGATATGGTCAATCCAGGTTGCGTCACAGCCCCTGAATGAATTTTGTAAGAATTTCTGTCTCTTTCACTGTCTTTGTTTCATGGGTTTTTAAAACTAATTTATTTTTATAATGGGGTTTAGCTGCTTTTCACGGCTGTGTTTATGCGGCTTTACACCCACTTGACACACTTCCAGAGAGATATCAATACATAGGTTTTAAGATTCTTACTAGTCACATATATTCTTGTGCGGTGAATAGGGGGTGTTCAGTCCAGTTCACTGAGCAAGGAGTAGGTCTTGTCTATTACGTATTGGGTGTATGGAACGGTATCTGAGCTAATTTGAAACCCTTGTTTTATGCATCACCCCACCTCACCTTCCCCGTTAAGCAACCATAGTTTTTTTTCTAAATGTGTGACTTTGTTCTGTTTTCTAATTCAGTTCAAATGTAGCGGTTTATACATTCCCTGTATAAGTTATAGCTTTTGATAAGTGTCTTTTTCTGTGTGATTTATTTCACTTAGAATCGTCGTACCTAAGTCCACCCATCTTGCTTCTACTAGCCTTATGACATTGATTTCATGGCTGAGTGATATTCCATTGTACATAAGGACCACAACTTCTTTATCCATTTTTCTCTTTCCTGGGATATTTAAGGTGTCATGAAGTGGAGGTTCTTGTCAACAGAGCAGCCCTAAACTTTGGGGTGCCTGTGTCTTGCTGATTTTTAGTTTTCAAAATTTATACGCCCATGAGTGGACGTGCCCTATGCTCCCTAAGCTGTGTTTTTTCGATGTTTCAGGCCTCACCGTACACTTCTCCAGAGTGGCTGTTGGCAATTTACATCCCGCCCATCAGCGTAGCAAGCCTCCAATTTCTCCATGGCCTGTCCTGCATTTGTGGTTTTGACACTTTTATCAGAATGGCCCTTTTGACGGATGGGAAGCGAGACTTCTTTGTAGCGCTGATTTGCCTTTCCAGGTTGCTTGGTTGGCCAAAAAGGGCGTATGCGTTTTTTCCTGAATATATTCAGGAAAAAACGCATACGCCCTTTTTGGCCAAGGGCATCATTGTCCACGTTTTGCCGCTTTTCATGTGCTTTAAAGGCGATTCGAATCAACCTCCTGAAATCTGTTTCCTGCAGTTCTGCCTTGCTTTCAAATCCTCTTCGTTGCCTTCCCTCAATATATTTGTGGACGAGAATTATCATTTATAAGTCTGCAGGTTTGTGAATTGCAGTGTCCCTGAGCTCCATTTTTCAACTCGCTTTTTTGGGATCTGTCCGCAAAAACGCGGGATTGCCTCAGGCCCTATTCTGGTTCCGGGTGGCAGGTTGAGACTGTGGTTATTTCTTCTTCCTGATGGGAAAATAGAGTGACCTGTGCCTGTCCCAACACCTAGATCTAGTCTCTCATTGGTTGCCCCTCTTCCCGTTCATCCTCAGAACAAATTGCAACCTGTATGGAACAGGAGGTTAAAGGTGCTGATTCTCCAAGTAGGGAGATTGCTAGTAAAGTAGCTGAAATGGCGAACCCGAGCACAAGGAGATGAGAAATGAGGTGCGTTTTAGAAACCTTTCAAAATCACACGGTGTACCATCTTCTGGGTTTCTCATGCATGTTTTCGATGTAGGAAGATGACCTTGAACCTGGAGATTTGGGACCCATGGGATGGGTACCACGCAGTATTACTTTAAAGGGTCTGCGTTGGCTCACCCAACCTCACCGAACCTCTCAGCCCCAAGAATGTCCACCCTTATGTCTCATCCAGCAGTGGGTCTAGATATGGTCAATCCAGGTTGCGTCACAGCCCCCGAATGAATTTTGTAAGAATTTCTGTCTCTTTCACTGTCTTTGTTTCATGGGTTTTTAAAACTAATTTATTTTTATAATGGGGTTTAGCTGCTTTTCACGGCTGTGTTTATGCAGCTTTACACCCACTTGACACACTTCCAGAGAGATATCAATACATAGGTTGTAAGTTTCTTACTAGTCAGATATATACTTGTGCGGTGAATAGGGGGTCTTGAGTCCACTTCACTGAGCAAGGAGTAGGTCTTTTCTATTACATATTGGGTGTATGGAACGGTATCTGAGCTAATATGAAACTCTTGTTTTATGCATCACACCACCTCACCTTTCACTTTAAGCAGCCATAGTGTGTTTTCTAAACGTCTGACTGTGTTCTCTTTTGTAATTCAGTTCAAGTGTAGAAGTTTTTACATTCCCTCTATAAGTGATAGCTTATGATAAGTGTCTTTTTCTGTGTGACTAATTTCACTTAGAGTCGTCGTACCTAAATCCACTCATCATGCTGCTACTAGCCTTATGACAATGATTTCATGGCTGAGTGACATTCCATTGTACATAAGGACCACAACTTCTTTATCCATTTTTCTCTTTCCTGGGATATTTAAGGTGTCATGAAGTGGAGGTTCTTGTCAACAGAGCAGCCCTAAACTTTGGGGTGCCTGTGTCTTGCTGATTTTTAGTTTTCAAAATTTATGTGCCCATGAGTGGATGTGCCCTATGCTCCCTAAGCTGTGTTTTTTCGATGTTTCAGGACAAACCCTACACTTCTCCAGAGTGGCTGTTCGCAATTTACATCCCGCCCATCAGCGTAGCAAGGCTCCAATTTCTCCATGGCCTGTTCTGCATTTGTGGTTTTGACACTTTTATCAGCATGGCCCTTTTGACGGATGGGAAGCGAGACATCTTTGTAGCGCTGATTTGTCTTTCCAGGTTGCTTGGTTGGCCAAAAAGGGCGTATGCGTTTTTTCCTGAATATATTCAGGAAAAAACGCATACGCCCTTTTTGGCCAAGGGCATCATTGTCCACGTTTTGCCGCTTTTCATGTGCTTTAAAGGCGATTCGAATCTACCTCCTGAAACCTGTTTCCTGCAATTCTGCCTTGCTTTCAAATCCTCTTCGTTGCCTTCCCTCAATATATTTGTGGACGAGAGTTATCATTTATAACTCTGCAGGGTTGTGAATTGCAGTGCCCATGTGCTCCATTTTTCAACTGGCTTTTTTGGGAGCTGGCCGCAGAAGCGCGGGATTGCCTCAGGCCCTATTCTGGTTCCGGGTGGCAGGCTGAGCCTGTGGTTATTTCTTCTTCCTGATGTGAAAGTAGAGTGACCTGTGCCTGTCCCAACACCTAGATCTAGTCTCTCATTGGCTGCCCCTCTTCTCGTTCATCCTCAGGACAAATTGCAACCTGTACGGAACAGGAGGTTAAAGTTGCTGATTCTCCAAGTAGGGAGATTGCTAGTGAAGTAGCTGGAATGGCGAACCCGAGCACAAGGAGATGAGAAATGAGGTGCGTTTTAGAAACCTTGCAAAATCACACGGTGTACCATCTTCTGGGTTCCTCATGCAAGTTTTCGATGTAGGAAGATGCCCTTGAACCTGGAGATTTGGGACCCAAGGGATGGGTACCACGCAGTATTACCTTAAAGGATCTGCGTTGGCTCACCCAACCTCACCAAACCTCTCAGCCCCAAGAATGTCCACCCTTATGTCTCATCCAGCTGTGGGTCTAGATATGGTCAATCCAGGTTGCGTCACAGCCACTGAATGAATTTTGTAAGAATTTCTGTCTCTTCCACTGTCTTTGTTTCATGGGTTTTTAAAACTAATTTATTTTTATAATGGGGTTTAGCTGCTTTTCACGGCTGTGTTTATGCGGCTTTACACCCACTTGACACACTTCCAGAGAGATATCAATACATAGGTTTTAAGATTCTTACTAGTCACATATATTCTTGTGCGGTGAATAGGGGGTGTTGAGTCCAGTTCACTGAGCAAGGAGTATGTCTTGTCTATTACGTATTGGGTGTATGGAACGGTATCTCAGCTAATTTGAAACCCTTTTATTATGCATCACCCCACCTCACCTTCCCCGTTAAGCAACCATAGTTTTTTTTCTAAATGTGTGACTTTGTTCTGTTTTCTAATTCAGTTCAAATGTAGCGGTTTTTACATTCCCTGTATAAGTTATAGCTTTTGATAAGTGTCTTTTTCTGTGTGATTTATTTCACTTAGAATCGTCATACCTAAGTCCACCCATCTTGCTTCTACTAGCCTTATGACATTGATTTCATGGCTGAGTGATATTCCATTGTACATAAGGACCACAACTTCTTTATCCATTTTTCTCTTTCCTGGGATATTTAAGGTGTCATGAAGTGGAGGTTCTTGTCAACAGAGCAGCCCTAAACTTTGGGGTGCCTGTGTCTTGCTGATTTTTAGTTTTCAAAATTTATACGCCCATGAGTGGACGTGCCCTATGCTCCCTAAGCTGTGTTTTTTCGATGTTTCAGGCCTCACCGTACACTTCTCCAGAGTGGCTGTTGGCAATTTACATCCCGCCCGTCAGCGTAGCAAGGCTCCAATTTCTCCATGGCCTGTCCTGCATTTGTGGTTTTGACACATTTATCAGCATGGCCCTTTTGACCGATGGGAAGCGAGACTTCTTTGTAGCGCTGATTTGCCTTTCCAGGTTGCTTGGTTGGCCAAAAAGGGCGTATGCGTTTTTTCCTGAATATATTCAGGAAAAAACGCATACGCCCTTTTTGGCCAAGGGCATCATTGTCCACGTTTTGCCGCTTTTCATGTGCTTTAAAGGCGATTCGAATCTACCTCCTGAAACCTGTTTCCTGCAATTCTGCCTTGCTTTCAAATCCTCTTCGTTGCCTTCCCTCAGTATATTTGTGGACGAGAGTTATCATTTATAACTCTGCAGGGTTGTGAATTGCAGTGCCCATGTGCTCCATTTTTCAACTGGCTTTTTTGGGAGCTGGCCGCAGAAGCGCGGGATTGCCTCAGGCCCTATTCTGGTTCCGGGTGGCAGGCTGAGCCTGTGGTTATTTCTTCTTCCTGATGGGAAAATAGAGTGACCTGTGCCTGTCCCAACACCTAGATCTAGTCTCTCATTGGCTGCCCCTCTTCCCGTTCATCCTCAGGACAAATTGCAACCTGTACGGAACAGGAGGTTAAAGGTGCTGATTCTCCAAGTAGGGAGATTGCTAGTGAAGTAGCTGGAATGGCGAACCCGAGCACAAGGGGATGAGAAATGAGGTGCGTTTTAGAAACCTTTCAAAATCACACGGTGTACCATCTTCTGGGTTCCTCATGCAAGTTTTCGATGTAGGAAGATGCCCTTGAACCTGGAGATTTGGGACCCATGGGATGGGTACCACGCAGTATTACCTTAAAGGGTCTGCGTTGGCTCACCCAACCTCACCAAACCTCTCAGCCCCAAGAATGTCCACCCTTATGTCTCATCCAGCTGTGGGTCTAGATATGGTCAATCCAGGTTGCGTCACAGCCCCTGAATGAATTTTGTAAGAATTTCTGTCTCTTTCACTGTCTTTGTTTCATGGGTTTTTAAAACTAATTTATTTTTATAATGGGGTTTAGCTGCTTTTCACGGCTGTGTTTATGCGGCTTTACACCCACTTGACACACTTCCAGAGAGATATCAATACATAGGTTTTAAGATTCTTACTAGTCACATATATTCTTGTGCGGTGAATAGGGGGTGTTGAGTCCAGTTCACTGAGCAAGGAGTAGGTCTTGTCTATTACGTATTGCGTGTATGGAACGGTATCTGAGCTAATTTGAAACCCTTGTTTTATGCATCACCCCACCTCACCTTTCCCGTTAAGCAACCATAGTTTTTTTTTCTAAATGTGTGACTTTGTTCTGTTTTGTAATTCAGTTCAAATGTAGCGGTTTTTACATTCCCTGTATAAGTTATAGCTTTTGATAAGTGTCTTTTTCTGTGTGACTTATTTCACTTAGAATCGTCGTACCTAAGTCCACCCATCTTGCTTCTACTAGCCTTATGACATTGATTTCATGGCTGAGTGATATTCCATTGTACATAAGGACCACAACTTCTTTATCCATTTTTCTCTTTCCTGGGATATTTAAGGTGTCATGAAGTGGAGGTTCTTGTCAAAAGAGCAGCCCTAAACTTTGGGGTGCCTGTGTCTTGCTGATTTTCAGTTTTCAAAATTTATACGCCCATGAGTGGACGTGCCCTATGCTCCCTAAGCTGTGTTTTTTCGATGTTTCAGGCCTCACCGTACACTTCTCCAGAGTGGCTGTTGGCAATTTACATCCCGCCCATCAGCGTAGCAAGGCTCCAATTTCTCCATGGCCTGTCCTGCATTTGTGGTTTTGACACTTTTATCAGAATGGCCCTTTTGACGGATGGGAAGCGAGACTTCTTTGTAGCGCTGATTTGCCTTTCCAGGTTGCTTGGTTGGCCAAAAAGGGCGTATGCGTTTTTTCCTGAATATATTCAGGAAAAAACGCATACGCCCTTTTTGGCCAAGGGCATCATTGTCCACGTTTTGCCGCTTTTCATGTGCTTTAAAGGCGATTCGAATCTACCTCCTGAAATCTGTTTCCTGCAGTTCTGCCTTGCTTTCAAATCCTCTTCGTTGCCTTCCCTCAATATATTTGTGGACGAGAATTATCATTTATAAGTCTGCATGTTTGTGAATTGCAGTGTCCCTGAGCTCCATTTTTCAACTCGCTTTTTTGGGATCTGTCCGCAAAAGCGCGGGATTGCCTCAGGCCCTATTCTGGTTCCGGGTGGCAGGCTGAGACTGTGGTTATTTCTTCTTCCTGATGGGAAAATAGAGTGACCTGTGCCTGTCCCAACACCTAGATCTAGTCTCTCATTGGTTGCCCCTCTTCCCGTTCATCCTCAGAACAAATTGCAACCTGTACGGAACAGGAGGTTAAAGGTGCTGATTCTCCAAGTAGGGGGTTTGCTAGTAAAGTAGCTGAAATGGCGAACCCGAGCACAAGGAGATGAGAAATGAGGTGCGGTTTAGAAACCTTTCAAAATCACACGGTGTACCATCTTCTGGGTTTCTCATGCATGTTTTCGATGTGGGAAGATGACCTTGAACCTGGAGATTTGGGACCCATGGGATGGGTACCACGCAGTATTACTTTAAAGGGTCTGCGTTGGCTCACCCAACCTCACCAAACGTCTCAGCCCCAAGAATGTCCACCCTTATGTCTCATCCAGCAGTGGGTCTAGATATGGTCAATCCAGGTTGCGTCACAGCCCCCGAATGAATTTTGTAAGAATTTCTGTCTCTTTCACTGTCTTTGTTTCATGGGTTTTTAAAACTAATTTATTTTTATAATGGGGTTTAGCTGCTTTTCACGGCTGTGTTTATGCAGCTTTACACCCACTTGACACACTTCCAGAGAGATATCAATACATAGGTTGTAAGTTTCTTACTAGTCAGATATATACTTGTGCGGTGAATAGGGGGTCTTGAGTCCACTTCACTGAGCAAGGAGTAGGTCTTTTCTATTACATATTGGGTGTATGGAACGGTATCTGAGCTAATATGAAACCCTTGTTTTATGCATCACACCACCTCACCTTTCACTATAAGCTGCCATAGTGTGTTTTCTAAACGTCTGACTCTGTTCTCTTTTGTAATTCAGTTCAAGTGTAGAAGTTTTTACATTCCCTCTATAAGTGATAGCTTATGATAAGAGTCTTTTTCTGTGTGACTAATTTCACTTAGAGTCGTCGTACCTAAATCCACTCATCATGCTGCTACTAGCCTTATGACAATGATTTCATGGCTGAGTGATATTCCATTGTACATAAGGACCACAACTTCTTTATCCATTTTTCTCTTTCCTGGGATATTTAAGGTGTCATGAAGTGGAGGTTCTTGTCAACAGAGCAGCCCTAAACTTTGGGGTGCCTGTGTCTTGCTGATTTTTAGTTTTCAAAATTTATGTGCCCATGAGTGGATGTGCCCTATGCTCCCTAAGCTGTGTTTTTTCGATGTTTCAGGACAAACCCTACACTTCTCCAGAGTGGCTGTTCGCAATTTACATCCCGCCCATCAGCGTAGCAAGGCTCCAATTTCTCCATGGCCTGTTCTGCATTTGTGGTTTTGACACTTTTATCAGCATGGCCCTTTTGACGGATGGGAAGCGAGACATCTTTGTAGCGCTGATTTGTCTTTCCAGGTTGCTTGGTTGGCCAAAAAGGGCGTATGCGTTTTTTCCTGAATATATTCAGGAAAAAACGCATACGCCCTTTTTGGCCAAGGGCATCATTGTCCACGTTTTGCCGCTTTTCATGTGCTTTAAAGGCGATTCGAATCTACCTCCTGAAACCTGTTTCCTGCAATTCTGCCTTGCTTTCAAATCCTCTTCGTTGCCTTCCCTCAGTATATTTGTGGACGAGAGTTATCATTTATAACTCTGCAGGGTTGTGAATTGCAGTGCCCATGTGCTCCATTTTTCAACTGGCTTTTTTGGGAGCTGGCCGCAGAAGCGCGGGATTGCCTCAGGCCCTATTCTGGTTCCGGGTGGCAGGCTGAGCCTGTGGTTATTTCTTCTTCCTGATGAGAAAATAGAGTGACCTGTGCCTGTCCCAACACCTAGATCTAGTCTCTCATTGGCTGCCCCTCTTCCCGTTCATCCTCAGGACAAATTGCAACCTGTACGGAACAGGAGGTTAAAGGTGCTGATTCTCCAAGTAGGGAGATTGCTAGTGAAGTAGCTGGAATGGCGAACCCGAGCACAAGGGGATGAGAAATGAGGTGCGTTTTAGAAACCTTTCAAAATCACACGGTGTACCATCTTCTGGGTTCCTCATGCAAGTTTTCGATGTAGGAAGATGCCCTTGAACCTGGAGATTTGGGACCCATGGGATGGGTACCACGCAGTATTACCTTAAAGGGTCTGCGTTGGCTCACCCAACCTCACCAAACCTCTCAGCCCCAAGAATGTCCACCCTTATGTCTCATCCAGCTGTGGGTCTAGATATGGTCAATCCAGGTTGCGTCACAGCCCCTGAATGAATTTTGTAAGAATTTCTGTCTCTTTCACTGTCTTTGTTTCATGGGTTTTTAAAACTAATTTATTTTTATAATGGGGTTTAGCTGCTTTTCACGGCTGTGTTTATGCGGCTTTACACCCACTTGACACACTTCCAGAGAGATATCAATACATAGGTTTTAAGATTCTTACTAGTCACATATATTCTTGTGCGGTGAATAGGGGGTGTTGAGTCCAGTTCACTGAGCAAGGAGTAGGTCTTGTCTATTACGTATTGCGTGTATGGAACGGTATCTGAGCTAATTTGAAACCCTTGTTTTATGCATCACCCCACCTCACCTTTCCCGTTAAGCAACCATAGTTTTTTTTTCTAAATGTGTGACTTTGTTCTGTTTTGTAATTCAGTTCAAATGTAGCGGTTTTTACATTCCCTGTATAAGTTATAGCTTTTGATAAGTGTCTTTTTCTGTGTGACTTATTTCACTTAGAATCGTCGTACCTAAGTCCACCCATCTTGCTTCTACTAGCCTTATGACATTGATTTCATGGCTGAGTGATATTCCATTGTACATAAGGACCACAACTTCTTTATCCATTTTTCTCTTTCCTGGGATATTTAAGGTGTCATGAAGTGGAGGTTCTTGTCAAAAGAGCAGCCCTAAACTTTGGGGTGCCTGTGTCTTGCTGATTTTCAGTTTTCAAAATTTATACGCCCATGAGTGGACGTGCCCTATGCTCCCTAAGCTGTGTTTTTTCGATGTTTCAGGCCTCACCGTACACTTCTCCAGAGTGGCTGTTGGCAATTTACATCCCGCCCATCAGCGTAGCAAGGCTCCAATTTCTCCATGGCCTGTCCTGCATTTGTGGTTTTGACACTTTTATCAGAATGGCCCTTTTGACGGATGGGAAGCGAGACTTCTTTGTAGCGCTGATTTGCCTTTCCAGGTTGCTTGGTTGGCCAAAAAGGGCGTATGCGTTTTTTCCTGAATATATTCAGGAAAAAACGCATACGCCCTTTTTGGCCAAGGGCATCATTGTCCACGTTTTGCCGCTTTTCATGTGCTTTAAAGGCGATTCGAATCTACCTCCTGAAATCTGTTTCCTGCAGTTCTGCCTTGCTTTCAAATCCTCTTCGTTGCCTTCCCTCAATATATTTGTGGACGAGAATTATCATTTATAAGTCTGCATGTTTGTGAATTGCAGTGTCCCTGAGCTCCATTTTTCAACTCGCTTTTTTGGGATCTGTCCGCAAAAGCGCGGGATTGCCTCAGGCCCTATTCTGGTTCCGGGTGGCAGGCTGAGACTGTGGTTATTTCTTCTTCCTGATGGGAAAATAGAGTGACCTGTGCCTGTCCCAACACCTAGATCTAGTCTCTCATTGGTTGCCCCTCTTCCCGTTCATCCTCAGAACAAATTGCAACCTGTACGGAACAGGAGGTTAAAGGTGCTGATTCTCCAAGTAGGGGGTTTGCTAGTAAAGTAGCTGAAATGGCGAACCCGAGCACAAGGAGATGAGAAATGAGGTGCGGTTTAGAAACCTTTCAAAATCACACGGTGTACCATCTTCTGGGTTTCTCATGCATGTTTTCGATGTGGGAAGATGACCTTGAACCTGGAGATTTGGGACCCATGGGATGGGTACCACGCAGTATTACTTTAAAGGGTCTGCGTTGGCTCACCCAACCTCACCAAACGTCTCAGCCCCAAGAATGTCCACCCTTATGTCTCATCCAGCAGTGGGTCTAGATATGGTCAATCCAGGTTGCGTCACAGCCCCCGAATGAATTTTGTAAGAATTTCTGTCTCTTTCACTGTCTTTGTTTCATGGGTTTTTAAAACTAATTTATTTTTATAATGGGGTTTAGCTGCTTTTCACGGCTGTGTTTATGCAGCTTTACACCCACTTGACACACTTCCAGAGAGATATCAATACATAGGTTGTAAGTTTCTTACTAGTCAGATATATACTTGTGCGGTGAATAGGGGGTCTTGAGTCCACTTCACTGAGCAAGGAGTAGGTCTTTTCTATTACATATTGGGTGTATGGAACGGTATCTGAGCTAATATGAAACCCTTGTTTTATGCATCACACCACCTCACCTTTCACTATAAGCTGCCATAGTGTGTTTTCTAAACGTCTGACTCTGTTCTCTTTTGTAATTCAGTTCAAGTGTAGAAGTTTTTACATTCCCTCTATAAGTGATAGCTTATGATAAGAGTCTTTTTCTGTGTGACTAATTTCACTTAGAGTCGTCGTACCTAAATCCACTCATCATGCTGCTACTAGCCTTATGACAATGATTTCATGGCTGAGTGATATTCCATTGTACATAAGGACCACAACTTCTTTATCCATTTTTCTCTTTCCTGGGATATTTAAGGTGTCATGAAGTGGAGGTTCTTGTCAACAGAGCAGCCCTAAACTTTGGGGTGCCTGTGTCTTGCTGATTTTTAGTTTTCAAAATTTATGTGCCCATGAGTGGATGTGCCCTATGCTCCCTAAGCTGTGTTTTTTCGATGTTTCAGGACAAACCCTACACTTCTCCAGAGTGGCTGTTGGCAATTTACGTCCCGCCCATCAGCGTAGCAAGGCTCCGATTTCTCCATGGCCTGTCCTGCATTTGTGGTTTTGACACTTTTATCAGCATGGCCCTTTTGACGGATGGGAAGCGAGACTTCTTTGTAGCGCTGATTTGCCTTTCCAGGTTGCTTGGTTGGCTAAAAAGGGCGTATGCGTGTTTTCCTGAATATATTCAGGAAAACACGCATACGCCCTTTTTGGCCAAGGGCATCATTGTCCACGTTTTGCCGCTTTTCATGTGCTTTAAAGGCGATTCGAATCTACCTCCTGAAACCTGTTTCCTGCAATTCTGCCTTGCTTTCAAATCCTCTTCGTTGCCTTCCCTCAGTATATTTGTGGACGAGAGTTATCATTTATAACTCTGCAGGGTTGTGAATTGCAGTGCCCATGTGCTCCATTTTTCAACTGGCTTTTTTGGGAGCTGGCCGCAGAAGCGCGGGATTGCCTCAGGCCCTATTCTGGTTCCGGGTGGCAGGCTGAGCCTGTGGTTATTTCTTCTTCCTGATGTGAAAATAGAGTGACCTGTGCCTGTCCCAACACCTAGATCTAGTCTCTCATTGGCTGCCCCTCTTCCCGTTCATCCTCAGGACAAATTGCAACCTGTACGGAACAGGAGGTTAAAGGTGCTGATTCTCCAAGTAGGGAGATTGCTAGTGAAGTAGCTGGAATGGCGAACCCGAGCACAAGGAGATGAGAAATGAGGTGCGTTTTAGAAACCTTTCAAAATCACACGGTGTACCATCTTCTGGGTTCCTCATGCAAGTTTTCGATGTAGGAAGATGCCCTTGAACCTGGAGATTTGGGACCAAAGGGATGGGTACCACTCAGTATTACCTTAAAGGGTCTGCGTTGGCTCACCCAACCTCACCAAACCTCTCAGCCCCAAGAATGACCACCCTTATGTCTCATCCAGCTGTGGGTCTAGATATGGTCAATCCAGGTTGCGTCACAGCCACTGAATGAATTTTGTAAGAATTTCTGTCTCTTTCACTGTCTTTGTTTCCTGGGTTTTTAAAACTAATTTATTTTTATAATGGGGTTTAGCTGCTTTTCACGGCTGTGTTTATGCGGCTTTACACCCACTTGACACACTTCCAGAGAGATATCAATACATAGGTTTTAAGATTCTTACTAGTCACATATATTCTTGTGCGGTGAAGAGGGGGTGTTGAGACCAGTTCACTGAGCAAGGAGTAGGTCTTGTCTATTACGTATTGGGTGTATGGAACGGTATCTGATCTAATTTGAAACCCTTGGTTTATGCATTACCCCACCTCACCTTTCCCGTTAAGCAACCATAGATTTTTTTCTAAATGTGTGACTTTGTTCTGTTTTGTAATTCAGTTCAAATGTAGCGGTTTTTACATTCCCTGTATAAGTTATAGCTTTTGATAAGTGTCTTTTTCTGTGTGACTTATTTCACTTAGAATCGTCGTACCTAAGTCCACCCATCTTGCTTCTACTAGCCTTATGACATTGATTTCATGGCTGAGTGATATTCCATTGTACATAAGGACCACAACTTCTTTATCCATTTTTCTCTTTCCTGGGATATTTAAGGTGTCATGAAGTGGAGGTTCCTGTCAACAGAGCAGCCCTAAACTTTGGAGTGCCTGTGTCTTGCTGATTTTTAGTTTTCAAAATTTATACGCCCATGAGTGGAAGTGCCCTATGCTCCCTAAGCTGTTTTTTTTCGATGTTTCAGGCCTCACCGTACACTTCTCCAGAGTGGCTGTTGGCAATTTACATCCCGCCCATCAGCGTAGCAAGCCTCCAATTTCTCCATGGCCTGTCCTGCATTTGTGGTTTTTACACTTTTACCAGCATGGCCCTTTTGACGGATGGGAAGCGAGACTTCTTTGTAGCGCTGATTTGCCTTTCCAGGTTGCTTGGTTGGCCAAAAAGGGCGTATGCGTTTTTTCCTGAATATATTCAGGAAAAAACGCATACGCCCTTTTTGGCCAAGGGCATCATTGTCCACGTTTTGCCGCTTTTCATGTGCTTTAAAGGCGATTCGAATCTACCTCCTGAAACCTGTTTCCTGCAATTCTGCCTTGCTTTCAAATCCTCTTCGTTGCCTTCCCTCAGTATATTTGTGGACGAGAGTTATCATTTATAACTCTGCAGGGTTGTGAATTGCAGTGCCCATGTGCTCCATTTTTCAACTGGCTTTTTTGGGAGCTGGCCGCAGAAGCGCGGGATTGCCTCAGGCCCTATTCTGGTTCCGGGTGGCAGGCTGAGCCTGTGGTTATTTCTTCTTCCTGATGAGAAAATAGAGTGACCTGTGCCTGTCCCAACACCTAGATCTAGTCTCTCATTGGCTGCCCCTCTTCCCGTTCATTCTCAGGACAAATTGCAACCTGTACGGAACAGGAGGTTAAAGGTGCTGATTCTCCAAGTAGGGAGATTGCTAGTGAAGTAGCTGGAATGGCGAACCCGAGCACAAGGGGATGAGAAATGAGGTGCGTTTTAGAAACCTTTCAAAATCACACGGTGTACCATCTTCTGGGTTCCTCATGCAAGTTTTCGATGTAGGAAGATGCCCTTGAACCTGGAGATTTGGGACCCATGGGATGGGTACCACGCAGTATTACCTTAAAGGGTCTGCGTTGGCTCACCCAACCTCACCAAACCTCTCAGCCCCAAGAATGTCCACCCTTATGTCTCATCCAGCTGTGGGTCTAGATATGGTCAATCCAGGTTGCGTCACAGCCCCTGAATGAATTTTGTAAGAATTTCTGTCTCTTTCACTGTCTTTGTTTCATGGGTTTTTAAAACTAATTTATTTTTATAATGGGGTTTAGCTGCTTTTCACGGCTGTGTTTATGCGGCTTTACACCCACTTGACACACTTCCAGAGAGATATCAATACATAGGTTTTAAGATTCTTACTAGTCACATATATTCTTGTGCGGTGAATAGGGGGTGTTGAGTCCAGTTCACTGAGCAAGGAGTAGGTCTTGTCTATTACGTATTGCGTGTATGGAACGGTATCTGAGCTAATTTGAAACCCTTGTTTTATGCATCACCCCACCTCACCTTTCCCGTTAAGCAACCATAGTTTTTTTTTCTAAATGTGTGACTTTGTTCTGTTTTGTAATTCAGTTCAAATGTAGCGGTTTTTACATTCCCTGTATAAGTTATAGCTTTTGATAAGTGTCTTTTTCTGTGTGACTTATTTCACTTAGAATCGTCGTACCTAAGTCCACCCATCTTGCTTCTACTAGCCTTATGACATTGATTTCATGGCTGAGTGATATTCCATTGTACATAAGGACCACAACTTCTTTATCCATTTTTCTCTTTCCTGGGATATTTAAGGTGTCATGAAGTGGAGGTTCTTGTCAAAAGAGCAGCCCTAAACTTTGGGGTGCCTGTGTCTTGCTGATTTTCAGTTTTCAAAATTTATACGCCCATGAGTGGACGTGCCCTATGCTCCCTAAGCTGTGTTTTTTCGATGTTTCAGGCCTCACCGTACACTTCTCCAGAGTGGCTGTTGGCAATTTACATCCCGCCCATCAGCGTAGCAAGGCTCCAATTTCTCCATGGCCTGTCCTGCATTTGTGGTTTTGACACTTTTATCAGAATGGCCCTTTTGACGGATGGGAAGCGAGACTTCTTTGTAGCGCTGATTTGCCTTTCCAGGTTGCTTGGTTGGCCAAAAAGGGCGTATGCGTTTTTTCCTGAATATATTCAGGAAAAAACGCATACGCCCTTTTTGGCCAAGGGCATCATTGTCCACGTTTTGCCGCTTTTCATGTGCTTTAAAGGCGATTCGAATCTACCTCCTGAAATCTGTTTCCTGCAGTTCTGCCTTGCTTTCAAATCCTCTTCGTTGCCTTCCCTCAATATATTTGTGGACGAGAATTATCATTTATAAGTCTGCATGTTTGTGAATTGCAGTGTCCCTGAGCTCCATTTTTCAACTCGCTTTTTTGGGATCTGTCCGCAAAAGCGCGGGATTGCCTCAGGCCCTATTCTGGTTCCGGGTGGCAGGCTGAGACTGTGGTTATTTCTTCTTCCTGATGGGAAAATAGAGTGACCTGTGCCTGTCCCAACACCTAGATCTAGTCTCTCATTGGTTGCCCCTCTTCCCGTTCATCCTCAGAACAAATTGCAACCTGTACGGAACAGGAGGTTAAAGGTGCTGATTCTCCAAGTAGGGGGTTTGCTAGTAAAGTAGCTGAAATGGCGAACCCGAGCACAAGGAGATGAGAAATGAGGTGCGGTTTAGAAACCTTTCAAAATCACACGGTGTACCATCTTCTGGGTTTCTCATGCATGTTTTCGATGTGGGAAGATGACCTTGAACCTGGAGATTTGGGACCCATGGGATGGGTACCACGCAGTATTACTTTAAAGGGTCTGCGTTGGCTCACCCAACCTCACCAAACGTCTCAGCCCCAAGAATGTCCACCCTTATGTCTCATCCAGCAGTGGGTCTAGATATGGTCAATCCAGGTTGCGTCACAGCCCCCGAATGAATTTTGTAAGAATTTCTGTCTCTTTCACTGTCTTTTTTTCATGGGTTTTTAAAACTAATTTATTTTTATAATGGGGTTTAGCTGCTTTTCACGGCTGTGTTTATGCAGCTTTACACCCACTTGACACACTTCCAGAGAGATATCAATACATAGGTTGTAAGTTTCTTACTAGTCAGATATATACTTGTGCGGTGAATAGGGGGTCTTGAGTCCACTTCACTGAGCAAGGAGTAGGTCTTTTCTATTACATATTGGGTGTATGGAACGGTATCTGAGCTAATATGAAACCCTTGTTTTATGCATCACACCACCTCACCTTTCACTATAAGCTGCCATAGTGTGTTTTCTAAACGTCTGACTCTGTTCTCTTTTGTAATTCAGTTCAAGTGTAGAAGTTTTTACATTCCCTCTATAAGTGATAGCTTATGATAAGAGTCTTTTTCTGTGTGACTAATTTCACTTAGAGTCGTCGTACCTAAATCCACTCATCATGCTGCTACTAGCCTTATGACAATGATTTCATGGCTGAGTGATATTCCATTGTACATAAGGACCACAACTTCTTTATCCATTTTTCTCTTTCCTGGGATATTTAAGGTGTCATGAAGTGGAGGTTCTTGTCAACAGAGCAGCCCTAAACTTTGGGGTGCCTGTGTCTTGCTGATTTTTAGTTTTCAAAATTTATGTGCCCATGAGTGGATGTGCCCTATGCTCCCTAAGCTGTGTTTTTTCGATGTTTCAGGACAAACCCTACACTTCTCCAGAGTGGCTGTTGGCAATTTACGTCCCGCCCATCAGCGTAGCAAGGCTCCAATTTCTCCATGGCCTGTCCTGCATTTGTGGTTTTGACACTTTTATCAGCATGGCCCTTTTGACGGATGGGAAGCGAGACTTCTTTGTAGCGCTGATTTGCCTTTCCAGGTTGCTTGGTTGGCTAAAAAGGGCGTATGCGTGTTTTCCTGAATATATTCAGGAAAACACGCATACGCCCTTTTTGGCCAAGGGCATCATTGTCCACGTTTTGCCGCTTTTCATGTGCTTTAAAGGCGATTCGAATCTACCTCCTGAAACCTGTTTCCTGCAATTCTGCCTTGCTTTCAAATCCTCTTCGTTGCCTTCCCTCAGTATATTTGTGGACGAGAGTTATCATTTATAACTCTGCAGGGTTGTGAATTGCAGTGCCCATGTGCTCCATTTTTCAACTGGCTTTTTTGGGAGCTGGCCGCAGAAGCGCGGGATTGCCTCAGGCCCTATTCTGGTTCCGGGTGGCAGGCTGAGCCTGTGGTTATTTCTTCTTCCTGATGTGAAAATAGAGTGACCTGTGCCTGTCCCAACACCTAGATCTAGTCTCTCATTGGCTGCCCCTCTTCCCGTTCATCCTCAGGACAAATTGCAACCTGTACGGAACAGGAGGTTAAAGGTGCTGATTCTCCAAGTAGGGAGATTGCTAGTGAAGTAGCTGGAATGGCGAACCCGAGCACAAGGAGATGAGAAATGAGGTGCGTTTTAGAAACCTTTCAAAATCACACGGTGTACCATCTTCTGGGTTCCTCATGCAAGTTTTCGATGTAGGAAGATGCCCTTGAACCTGGAGATTTGGGACCAAAGGGATGGGTACCACTCAGTATTACCTTAAAGGGTCTGCGTTGGCTCACCCAACCTCACCAAACCTCTCAGCCCCAAGAATGACCACCCTTATGTCTCATCCAGCTGTGGGTCTAGATATGGTCAATCCAGGTTGCGTCACAGCCACTGAATGAATTTTGTAAGAATTTCTGTCTCTTTCACTGTCTTTGTTTCCTGGGTTTTTAAAACTAATTTATTTTTATAATGGGGTTTAGCTGCTTTTCACGGCTGTGTTTATGCGGCTTTACACCCACTTGACACACTTCCAGAGAGATATCAATACATAGGTTTTAAGATTCTTACTAGTCACATATATTCTTGTGCGGTGAAGAGGGGGTGTTGAGACCAGTTCACTGAGCAAGGAGTAGGTCTTGTCTATTACGTATTGGGTGTATGGAACGGTATCTGATCTAATTTGAAACCCTTGGTTTATGCATTACCCCACCTCACCTTTCCCGTTAAGCAACCATAGATTTTTTTCTAAATGTGTGACTTTGTTCTGTTTTGTAATTCAGTTCAAATGTAGCGGTTTTTACATTCCCTGTATAAGTTATAGCTTTTGATAAGTGTCTTTTTCTGTGTGACTGATTTCACTTAGAATCGTCGTACCTAAGTCCACCCATCTTGCTTCTACTAGCCTTATGACATTGATTTCATGGCTGAGTGATATTCCATTGTACATAAGGACCACAACTTCTTTATCCATTTTTCTCTTTCCTGGGATATTTAAGGTGTCATGAAGTGGAGGTTCTTGTCAACAGAGCAGCCCTAAACTTTGGGGTGCCTGTGTCTTGCTGATTTTTAGTTTTCAAAATTTATACGCCCATGAGTGGAAGTGCCCTATGCTCCCTAAGCTGTGTTTTTTCGATGTTTCAGGCCTCACCGTACACTTCTCCAGAGTGGCTGTTGGCAATTTACATCCCGCCCATCAGCGTAGCAAGGCTCCAATTTCTCCATGGCCTGTCCTGCATTTGTGGTTTTTACACTTTTATCAGCATGGCCCTTTTGACGGATGGGAAGCGAGACTTCTTTGTAGCGCTGATTTGACTTTCCAGGTTGCTTGGTTGGCCAAAAAGGGCGTATGCGTTTTTTCCTGAATATATTCAGGAAAAAACGCATACGCCCTTTTTGGCCAAGGGCATCATTGTCCACGTTTTGCCGCTTTTCATGTGCTTTAAAGGCGATTCGATTCTACCTCCTGAAACCTGTTTCCTGCAATTCTGCCTTGCTTTCCAATCCTCTTCGTTGCCTTCCCTCAGTATATTTGTGGACGAGAGTTATCATTTATAACTCTGCAGGGTTGTGAATTGCAGTGCCCATGTGCTCCATTTTTCAACTGGCTTTTTTGGGAGCTGGCCGCAGAAGCGCGGGATTGCCTCACGTCCTATTCTGGTTCCGGGTGGCAGGCTGAGCCTGTGGTTATTTCTTCTTCCTGATGAGAAAATAGAGTGACCTGTGCCTGTCCCAACACCTAGATCTAGTCTCTCATTGGCTGCCCCTCTTCCCGTTCATCCTCAGGACAAATTGCAACCTGTACGGAACAGGAGGTTAAAGGTGCTGATTCTCCAAGTAGGGAGATTGCTAGTGAAGTAGCTAGAATGGCGAACCTGAGCACAAGGAGATGAGAAATGAGGTGCATTTTAGAAACCTTTCAAAATCACACGGTGTACCATCTTCTGGGTTCCTCATGCAAGTTTTCGATGTAGGAAGATGCCCTTGAACCTGGAGATTTGGGACCCATGGGATGGGTACCACGCAGTATTACCTTAAAGGGTCTGCGTTGGCTCACCCAACCTCACCAAACCTCTCAGCCCCAAGAATGTCCACCCTTATGTCTCATCCAGCTGTGGGTCTAGATATGGTCAATCCAGGTTGCGTCACAGCCCCTGAATGAATTTTGTAAGAATTTCTGTCTCTTTCACTGTCTTTGTTTCATGGGTTTTTAAAACTAATTTATTTTTATAATGGGGTTTAGCTGCTTTTCACGGCTGTGTTTATGCGGCTTTACACCCACTTGACACACTTCCAGAGAGATATCAATACATAGGTTTTAAGATTCTTACTAGTCACATATATTCTTGTGCGGTGAATAGGGGGTGTTGAGTCCAGTTCACTGAGCAAGGAGTAGGTCTTGTCTATTACGTATTGGGTGTATGGAACGGTATCTGAGCTAATTTGAAACCCTTGTATTATGCATCACCCCACCTCACCTTCCCCGTTAAGCAACCATAGTTTTTTTTCTAAATGTGTGACTTTGTTCTGTTTTCTAATTCAGTTCAAATGTAGCGGTTTTTACATTCCCTGTATAAGTTATAGCTTTTGATAAGTGTCTTTTTCTGTGTGATTTATTTCACTTAGAATCGTCGTACCTAAGTCCACCCATCTTGCTTCTACTAGCCTTATGACATTGATTTCATGGCTGAGTGATATTCCATTGTACATAAGGACCACAACTTCTTTATCCATTTTTCTCTTTCCTGGGCTATTTAAGGTGTCATGAAGTGGAGGTTCTTGTCAACAGAGCAGCCCTAAACTTTGGGGTGCCTGTATCTTGCTGATTTTTAGTTTTCAAAATTTATAAGCCCATGAGTGGACGTGCCCTATGCTCCCTAAGCTGTGTTTTTTCGATGTTTCAGGCCTCACCGTACACTTCTCCAGAGTGGCTGTTGGCAATTTACATCCCGCCCGTCAGCGTAGCAAGGCTCCAATTTCTCCATGGCCTGTCCTGCATTTGTGGTTTTGACACATTTATCAGCATGGCCCTTTTGACCGATGGGAAGCGAGACTTCTTTGTAGCGCTGATTTGCCTTTCCAGGTTGCTTGGTTGGCCAAAAAGGGCGTATGCGTTTTTTCCTGAATATATTCAGGAAAAAACGCATACGCCCTTTTTGGCCAAGGGCATCATTGTCCACGTTTTGCCGCTTTTCATGTGCTTTAAAGGCGATTCGAATCTACCTCCTGAAACCTGTTTCCTGCAATTCTGCCTTGCTTTCAATTCCTCTTCGTTGCCTTCCCTCAATATATTTGTGGACGAGAGTTATCATTTATAACTCTGCAGGTTTGTGAATTGCAGTGCCCATGTGCTCCATTTTTCAACTGGCTTTTTTGGGAGCTGGCCGCAGAAGCGCGGGATTGCCTCAGGCCCTATTCTGGTTCCGGGTGGCAGGCTGAGCCTGTGGTTATTTCTTCTTCCTGATGAGAAAATAGAGTGACCTGTGCCTGTCCCAACACCTAGATCTAGTCTCTCATTGGCTGCCCCTCTTCCCGTTCATCCTCAGGACAAATTGCAACCTGTACGGAATAGGAGGTTAAAGGTGCTGATTCTCCAAGTAGGGAGATTGCTAGTGAAGTAGCTGGAATGGCGAACCCGAGCACAAGGAGATGAGAAATGAGGTGCGTTTTAGAAACCTTTCAAAATCACACGGTGTACCATCTTCTGGGTTCCTCATGCAAGTTTTCGATGTAGGAAGATGCCCTTGAACCCGGAGATTTGGGACCCATGGGATGGGTACCACGCAGTATTACCTTAAAGGGTCTGCGTTGGCTCACCCAACCTCACCAAACCTCTCAGCCCCAAGAATGTCCACCCTTATGTCTCATCCAGCTGTGGGTCTAGATATGGTCAATCCAGGTTGCGTCACAGCCCCTGAATGAATTTTGTAAGAATTTCTGTCTCTTTCACTGTCTTTGTTTCATGGGTTTTTAAAACTAATTTATTTTTATAATGGGGTTTAGCTGCTTTTCACGGCTGTGTTTATGCGGCTTTACACCCACTTGACACACTTCCAGAGAGATATCAATACATAGGTTTTAAGATTCTTACTAGTCACATATATTCTTGTGCGGTGAATAGGGGGTGTTGAGTCCAGTTCACTGAGCAAGGAGTAGGTCTTGTCTATTACGTATTGGGTGTATGGAACGGTATCTGAGCTAATTTGAAACCCTTGTATTATGCATCACCCCACCTCACCTTCCCCGTTAAGCAACCATAGTTTTCTTTCTAAATGTGTGACTTTGTTCTGTTTTCTAATTCAGTTCAAATGTAGCGGTTTTTACATTCCCTGTATAAGTTATAGCTTTTGATAAGTGTCTTTTTCTGTGTGATTTATTTCACTTAGAATCGTCGTACCTAAGTCCACCCATCTTGCTTCTACTAGCCTTATGACATTGATTTCATGGCTGAGTGATATTCCATTGTACATAAGGACCACAACTTCTTTATCCATTTTTCTCTTTCCTGGGATATTTAAGGTGTCATGAAGTGGAGGTTCTTGTCAACAGAGCAGCCCTAAACTTTGGGGTGCCTGTATCTTGCTGATTTTTAGTTTTCAAAATTTATAAGCCCATGAGTGGACGTGCCCTATGCTCCCTAAGCTGTGTTTTTTCGATGTTTCAGGCCTCACCGTACACTTCTCCAGAGTGGCTGTTGGCAATTTACATCCCGCCCGTCAGCGTAGCAAGGCTCCAATTTCTCCATGGCCTGTCCTGCATTTGTGGTTTTGACACATTTATCAGCATGGCCCTTTTGACCGATGGGAAGCGAGACTTCTTTGTAGCGCTGATTTGCCTTTCCAGGTTGCTTGGTTGGCCAAAAAGGGCGTATGCGTTTTTTCCTGAATATATTCAGGAAAAAACGCATACGCCCTTTTTGGCCAAGGGCATCATTGTCCACGTTTTGCCGCTTTTCATGTGCTTTAAAGGCGATTCGAATCTACCTCCTGAAACCTGTTTCCTGCAATTCTGCCTTGCTTTCAATTCCTCTTCGTTGCCTTCCCTCAATATATTTGTGGACGAGAGTTATCATTTATAACTCTGCAGGTTTGTGAATTGCAGTGCCCATGTGCTCCATTTTTCAACTGGCTTTTTTGGGAGCTGGCCACAGAAGCGCGGGATTGCCTCAGGCCCTATTCTGGTTCCGGGTGGCAGGCTGAGCCTGTGGTTATTTCTTCTTCCTGATGAGAAAATAGAGTGACCTGTGCCTGTCCCAACACCTAGATCTAGTCTCTCATTGGCTGCCCCTCTTCCCGTTCATCCTCAGGACAAATTGCAACCTGTACGGAATAGGAGGTTAAAGGTGCTGATTCTCCAAGTAGGGAGATTGCTAGTAAAGTAGCTGGAATGGCGAACCCGAGCACAAGGAGATGAGAAATGAGGTGCGTTTTAGAAACCTTTCAAAATCACACGGTGTACCATCTTCTGGGTTCCTCATGCAAGTTTTCGATGTAGGAAGATGCCCTTGAACCTGGAGATTTGGGACCCATGGGATGGGTACCACGCAGTATTACCTTAAAGGGTCTGCGTTGGCTCACCCAACCTCACCAAACCTCTCAGCCCCAAGAATGTCCACCCTTATGTCTCATCCAGCTGTGCGTGTAGATATGGTCAATCCAGGTTGCGTCACAGCCCCTGAATGAATTTTGTAAGAATTTCTGTCTCTTTCACTGTCTTTGTTTCATGGGTTTTTAAAACTAATTTATTTTTATAATGGGGTTTAGCTGCTTTTCACGGCTGTGTTTATGCGGCTTTACACCCACTTGACACACTTCCAGAGAGATATCAATAAATAGGTTTTAAGATTCTTACTAGTCACATATATTCTTGTGCGGTGAATAGGGGGTGTTGAGTCCAGTTCACTGAGCAAGGAGTAGGTCTTGTCTATTACGTATTGGGTGTATGGAACGGTATCTGAGCTAATTTGAAACCCTTGTATTATGCATCACCCCACCTCACCTTCCCAGTTAAGCAACCATAGTTTTTTTTCTAAATGTGTGACTTTGTTCTGTTTTCTAATTCAGTTCAAATGTAGCGGTTTTTACATTCCCTGTATAAGTTATAGCTTTTGATAAGTGTCTTTTTCTGTGTGATTTATTTCACTTAGAATCGTCGTACCTAAGTCCACCCATCTTGCTTCTACTAGCCTTATGACATTGATTTCATGGCTGAGTGATATTCCATTGTACATAAGGACCACAACTTCTTTATCCATTTTTCTCTTTCCTGGGATATTTAAGGTGTCATGAAGTGGAGGTTCTTGTCAACAGAGCAGCCCTAAACTTTGGGGTGCCTGTGTCTTGCTGATTTTTAGTTTTCAAAATTTATAAGCCCATGAGTGGACGTGCCCTTTGCTCCCTAAGCTGTGTTTTTTCGATGTTTCAGGCCTCACCGTACACTTCTCCAGAGTGGCTGTTGGCAATTTACATCCCGCCCGTCAGCGTAGCAAGGCTCCAATTTCTCCATGGCCTGTCCTGCATTTGTGGTTTTGACACATTTATCAGCATGGCCCTTTTGACCGATGGGAAGCGAGACTTCTTTGTAGCGCTGATTTGCCTTTCCAGGTTGCTTGGTTGGCCAAAAAGGGCGTATGCGTTTTTTCCTGAATATATTCAGGAAAAAACGCATACGCCCTTTTTGGCCAAGGGCATCATTGTCCACGTTTTGCCGCTTTTCATGTGCTTTAAAGGCGATTCGAATCTACCTCCTGAAACCTGTTTCCTGCAATTCTGCCTTGCTTTCAATTCCTCTTCGTTGCCTTCCCTCAATATATTTGTGGACGAGAGTTATCATTTATAACTCTGCAGGTTTGTGAATTGCAGTGCCCATGTGCTCCATTTTTCAACTGGCTTTTTTGGGAGCTGGCCGCAGAAGCGCGGGATTGCCTCAGGCCCTATTCTGGTTCCGGGTGGCAGGCTGAGCCTGTGGTTATTTCTTCTTCCTGATGAGAAAATAGAGTGACCTGTGCCTGTCCCAACACCTAGATCTAGTCTCTCATTGGCTGCCCCTCTTCCCGTTCATCCTCAGGACAAATTGCAACCTGTACGGAACAGGAGGTTAAAGGTGCTGATTCTCCAAGTAGGGAGATTGCTAGTGAAGTAGCTGGAATGGCGAACCCGAGCACAAGGAGATGAGAAATGAGGTGCGTTTTAGAAACCTTTCAAAATCACACGGTGTACCATCTTCTGGGTTCCTCATGCAAGTTTTCGATGTAGGAAGATGCCCTTGAACCTGGAGATTTGGGACCCATGGGATGGGTACCACGCAGTATTACCTTAAAGGGTCTGCGTTGTCTCACCCAACCTCACCAAACCTCTCAGCCCCAAGAATGTCCACCCTTATGTCTCATCCAGCTGTGGGTCTAGATATGGTCAATCCAGGTTGCGTCACAGCCCCTGAATGAATTTTGTAAGAATTTCTGTCTCTTTCACTGTCTTTGTTTCATGGGTTTTTAAAACTAATTTATTTTTATAATGGGGTTTAGCTGCTTTTCACGGTTGTGTTTATGCGGCTTTACACCCACTTGACACACTTCCAGAGAGATATCAATAAATAGGTTTTAAGATTCTTACTAGTCACATATATTCTTGTGCGGTGAATAGGGGGTGTTGAGTCCAGTTCACTGAGCAAGGAGTAGGTCTTGTCTATTACGTATTGGGTGTATGGAACGGTATCTGAGCTAATTTGAAACCCTTGTATTATGCATCACCCCACCTCACCTTCCCCGTTAAGCAACCATAGTTTTTTTTCTAAATGTGTGACTTTGTTCTGTTTTCTAATTCAGTTCAAATGTAGCGGTTTTTACATTCCCTGTATAAGTTATAGCTTTTGATAAGTGTCTTTTTCTGTGTGATTTATTTCACTTAGAATCGTCGTACCTAAGTCCACCCATCTTGCTTCTACTAGCCTTATGACATTGATTTCATGGCTGAGTGATATTCCATTGTACATAAGGACCACAACTTCTTTATCCATTTTTCTCTTTCCTGGGCTATTTAAGGTGTCATGAAGTGGAGGTTCTTGTCAACAGAGCAGCCCTAAACTTTGGGGTGCCTGTATCTTGCTGATTTTTAGTTTTCAAAATTTATAAGCCCATGAGTGGACGTGCCCTATGCTCCCTAAGCTGTGTTTTTTCGATGTTTCAGGCCTCACCGTACACTTCTCCAGAGTGGCTGTTGGCAATTTACATCCCGCCCGTCAGCGTAGCAAGGCTCCAATTTCTCCATGGCCTGTCCTGCATTTGTGGTTTTGACACATTTATCAGCATGGCCCTTTTGACCGATGGGAAGCGAGACTTCTTTGTAGCGCTGATTTGCCTTTCCAGGTTGCTTGGTTGGCCAAAAAGGGCGTATGCGTTTTTTCCTGAATATATTCAGGAAAAAACGCATACGCCCTTTTTGGCCAAGGGCATCATTGTCCACGTTTTGCCGCTTTTCATGTGCTTTAAAGGCGATTCGAATCTACCTCCTGAAACCTGTTTCCTGCAATTCTGCCTTGCTTTCAATTCCTCTTCGTTGCCTTCCCTCAATATATTTGTGGACGAGAGTTATCATTTATAACTCTGCAGGTTTGTGAATTGCAGTGCCCATGTGCTCCATTTTTCAACTGGCTTTTTTGGGAGCTGGCCGCAGAAGCGCGGGATTGCCTCAGGCCCTATTCTGGTTCCGGGTGGCAGGCTGAGCCTGTGGTTATTTCTTCTTCCTGATGAGAAAATAGAGTGACCTGTGCCTGTCCCAACACCTAGATCTAGTCTCTCATTGGCTGCCCCTCTTCCCGTTCATCCTCAGGACAAATTGCAACCTGTACGGAATAGGAGGTTAAAGGTGCTGATTCTCCAAGTAGGGAGATTGCTAGTAAAGTAGCTGGAATGGCGAACCCGAGCACAAGGAGATGAGAAATGAGGTGCGTTTTAGAAACCTTTCAAAATCACACGGTGTACCATCTTCTGGGTTCCTCATGCAAGTTTTCGATGTAGGAAGATGCCCTTGAACCTGGAGATTTGGGACCCATGGGATGGGTACCACGCAGTATTACCTTAAAGGGTCTGCGTTGGCTCACCCAACCTCACCAAACCTCTCAGCCCCAAGAATGTCCACCCTTATGTCTCATCCAGCTGTGGGTCTAGATATGGTCAATCCAGGTTGCGTCACAGCCCCTGAATGAATTTTGTAAGAATTTCTGTCTCTTTCACTGTCTTTGTTTCATGGGTTTTTAAAACTAATTTATTTTTATAATGGGGTTTAGCTGCTTTTCACGGCTGTGTTTATGCGGCTTTACACCCACTTGACACACTTCCAGAGAGATATCAATACATAGGTTTTAAGATTCTTACTAGTCACATATATTCTTGTGCGGTGAATAGGGGGTGTTGAGTCCAGTTCACTGAGCAAGGAGTAGGTCTTGTCTATTACGTATTGGGTGTATGGAACGGTATCTGAGCTAATTTGAAACCCTTGTATTATGCATCACCCCACCTCACCTTCCCCGTTAAGCAACCATAGTTTTTTTTCTAAATGTGTGACTTTGTTCTGTTTTCTAATTCAGTTCAAATGTAGCGGTTTTTACATTCCCTGTATAAGTTATAGCTTTTGATAAGTGTCTTTTTCTGTGTGATTTATTTCACTTAGAATCGTCGTACCTAAGTCCACCCATCTTGCTTCTACTAGCCTTATGACATTGATTTCATGGCTGAGTGATATTCCATTGTACATAAGGACCACAACTTCTTTATCCATTTTTCTCTTTCCTGGGATATTTAAGGTGTCATGAAGTGGAGGTTCTTGTCAACAGAGCAGCCCTAAACTTTGGGGTGCCTGTGTCTTGCTGATTTTTAGTTTTCAAAATTTATAAGCCCATGAGTGGACGTGCCCTATGCTCCATAAGCTGTGTTTTTTCGATGTTTCAGGCCTCACCGTACACTTCTCCAGAGTGGCTGTTGGCAATTTACATCCCGCCCGTCAGCGTAGCAAGGCTCCAATTTCTCCATGGCCTGTCCTGCATTTGTGGTTTTGACACATTTATCAGCATGGCCCTTTTGACCGATGTGAAGCGAGACTTCTTTGTAGCGCTGATTTGCCTTTCCAGGTTGCTTGGTTGGCCAAAAAGGGCGTATGCGTTTTTTCCTGAATATATTCAGGAAAAAACGCATACGCCCTTTTTGGCCAAGGGCATCATTGTCCACGTTTTGCCGCTTTTCATGTGCTTTAAAGGCGATTCGAATCTACCTCCTGAAACCTGTTTCCTGCAATTCTGCCTTGCTTTCAATTCCTCTTCGTTGCCTTCCCTCAATATATTTGTGGACGAGAGTTATCATTTATAACTCTGCAGGTTTGTGAATTGCAGTGCCCATGTGCTCCATTTTTCAACTGGCTTTTTTGGGAGCTGGCCGCAGAAGCGCGGGATTGCCTCAGGCCCTATTCTGGTTCCGGGTGGCAGGCTGAGCCTGTGGTTATTTCTTCTTCCTGATGAGAAAATAGAGTGACCTGTGCCTGTCCCAACACCTAGATCTAGTCTCTCATTGGCTGCCCCTCTTCCCGTTCATCCTCAGGACAAATTGCAACCTGTACGGAACAGGAGGTTAAAGGTGCTGATTCTCCAAGTAGGGAGATTGCTAGTGAAGTAGCTGGAATGGCGAACCTGAGCACAAGGAGATGAGAAATGAGGTGCGTTTTAGAAACCTTTCAAAATCACACGGTGTACCATCTTCTGGGTTCCTCATGCAAGTTTTCGATGTAGGAAGATGCCCTTGAACCTGGAGATTTGGGACCCATGGGATGGGTACCACGCAGTATTACCTTAAAGGGTCTGCGTTGGCTCACCCAACCTCACCAAACCTCTCAGCCCCAAGAATGTCCACCCTTATGTCTCATCCAGCTGTGGGTCTAGATATGGTCAATCCAGGTTGCGTCACAGCCCCTGAATGAATTTTGTAAGAATTTCTGTCTCTTTCACTGTCTTTGTTTCATGGGTTTTTAAAACTAATTTATTTTTATAATGGGGTTTAGCTGCTTTTCACGGCTGTGTTTATGCGGCTTTACACCCACTTGACACACTTCCAGAGAGATATCAATAAATAGGTTTTAAGATTCTTACTAGTCACATATATTCTTGTGCGGTGAATAGGGGGTGTTGAGTCCAGTTCACTGAGCAAGGAGTAGGTCTTGTCTATTACGTATTGGGTGTATGGAACGGTATCTGAGCTAATTTGAAACCCTTGTATTATGCATCACCCCACCTCACCTTCCCCGTTAAGCAACCATAGTTTTTTTTCTAAATGTGTGACTTTGTTCTGTTTTCTAATTCAGTTCAAATGTAGCGGTTTTTACATTCCCTGTATAAGTTATAGCTTTTGATAAGTGTCTTTTTCTGTGTGATTTATTTCACTTAGAATCGTCGTACCTAAGTCCACCCATCTTGCTTCTACTAGCCTTATGACATTGATTTCATGGCTGAGTGATATTCCATTGTACATAAGGACCACAACTTCTTTATCCATTTTTCTCTTTCCTGGGCTATTTAAGGTGTCATGAAGTGGAGGTTCTTGTCAACAGAGCAGCCCTAAACTTTGGGGTGCCTGTATCTTGCTGATTTTTAGTTTTCAAAATTTATAAGCCCATGAGTGGACGTGCCCTATGCTCCCTAAGCTGTGTTTTTTCGATGTTTCAGGCCTCACCGTACACTTCTCCAGAGTGGCTGTTGGCAATTTACATCCCGCCCGTCAGCGTAGCAAGGCTCCAATTTCTCCATGGCCTGTCCTGCATTTGTGGTTTTGACACATTTATCAGCATGGCCCTTTTGACCGATGGGAAGCGAGACTTCTTTGTAGCGCTGATTTGCCTTTCCAGGTTGCTTGGTTGGCCAAAAAGGGCGTATGCGTTTTTTCCTGAATATATTCAGGAAAAAACGCATACGCCCTTTTTGGCCAAGGGCATCATTGTCCACGTTTTGCCGCTTTTCATGTGCTTTAAAGGCGATTCGAATCTACCTCCTGAAACCTGTTTCCTGCAATTCTGCCTTGCTTTCAATTCCTCTTCGTTGCCTTCCCTCAATATATTTGTGGACGAGAGTTATCATTTATAACTCTGCAGGTTTGTGAATTGCAGTGCCCATGTGCTCCATTTTTCAACTGGCTTTTTTGGGAGCTGGCCGCAGAAGCGCGGGATTGCCTCAGGCCCTATTCTGGTTCCGGGTGGCAGGCTGAGCCTGTGGTTATTTCTTCTTCCTGATGAGAAAATAGAGTGACCTGTGCCTGTCCCAACACCTAGATCTAGTCTCTCATTGGCTGCCCCTCTTCCCGTTCATCCTCAGGACAAATTGCAACCTGTACGGAATAGGAGGTTAAAGGTGCTGATTCTCCAAGTAGGGAGATTGCTAGTGAAGTAGCTGGAATGGCGAACCCGAGCACAAGGAGATGAGAAATGAGGTGTGTTTTAGAAACCTTTCAAAATCACACGGTGTACCATCTTCTGGGTTCCTCATGCAAGTTTTCGATGTAGGAAGATGCCCTTGAACCTGGAGATTTGGGACCCATGGGATGGGTACCACGCAGTATTACCTTAAAGGGTCTGCGTTGGCTCACCCAACCTCACCAAACCTCTCAGCCCCAAGAATGTCCACCCTTATGTCTCATCCAGCTGTGGGTCTAGATATGGTCAATCCAGGTTGCGTCACAGCCCCTGAATGAATTTTGTAAGAATTTCTGTCTCTTTCACTGTCTTTGTTTCATGGGTTTTTAAAACTAATTTATTTTTATAATGGGGTTTAGCTGCTTTTCACGGCTGTGTTTATGCGGCTTTACACCCACTTGACACACTTCCAGAGAGATATCAATACATAGGTTTTAAGATTCTTACTAGTCACATATATTCTTGTGCCGTGAATAGGGGGTCTTGAGTCCACTTCACTGAGCAAGGAGTAGGTCTTGTCTATTACGTATTGGGTGTATGGAACGGTATCTGAGCTAATTTGAAACCCTTGTATTATGCATCACCCCACCTCACCTTCCCCGTTAAGCAACCATAGTTTTCTTTCTAAATGTGTGACTTTGTTCTGTTTTCTAATTCAGTTCAAATGTAGCGGTTTTTACATTCCCTGTATAAGTTATAGCTTTTGATAAGTGTCTTTTTCTGTGTGATTTATTTCACTTAGAATCGTCGTACCTAAGTCCACCCATCTTGCTTCTACTAGCCTTATGACATTGATTTCATGGCTGAGTGATATTCCATTGTACATAAGGACCACAACTTCTTTATCCATTTTTCTCTTTCCTGGGATATTTAAGGTGTCATGAAGTGGAGGTTCTTGTCAACAGAGCAGCCCTAAACTTTGGGGTGCCTGTGACTTGCTGATTTTTAGTTTTCAAAATTTATGTGCCCATGAGTGGATGTGCCCTATGCTCCCTAAGCTGTGTTTTTTCGATGTCTCAGGACAAACCCTACACTTCTCCAGAGTGGCTGTTGGCAATTTACATCCCGCCCGTCAGCGTAGCAAGGCTCCAATTTCTCCATGGCCTGTCCTGCATTTGTGGTTTTTACACTTTTATCAGCATGGCCCTTTTGACGGATGGGAAGCGAGACTTCTTTGTAGCGCTGATTTGCCTTTCCAGGTTGCTTGGTTGGCCAAAAAGGGCGTATGCGTTTTTTCCTGAATATATTCAGGAAAAAACGCATACGCCCTTTTTGGCCAAGGGCATCATTGTCCACGTTTTGCCGCTTTTCATGTGCTTTAAAGGCGATTCGAATCTACCTCCTGAAACCTGTTTCCTGCAATTCTGCCTTGCTTTCAATTCCTCTTCGTTGCCTTCCCTCAATATATTTGTGGACGAGAGTTATCATTTATAACTCTGCAGGTTTGTGAATTGCAGTGCCCATGTGCTCCATTTTTCAACTGGCTTTTTTGGGAGCTGGCCGCAGAAGCGCGGGATTGCCTCAGGCCCTATTCTGGTTCCGGGTGGCAGGCTGAGCCTGTGGTTATTTCTTCTTCCTGATGAGAAAATAGAGTGACCTGTGCCTGTCCCAACACCTAGATCTAGTCTCTCATTGGCTGCCCCTCTTCCCGTTCATCCTCAGGACAAATTGCAACCTGTACGGAATAGGAGGTTAAAGGTGCTGATTCTCCAAGTAGGGAGATTGCTAGTAAAGTAGCTGGAATGGCGAACCCGAGCACAAGGAGATGAGAAATGAGGTGCGTTTTAGAAACCTTTCAAAATCACACGGTGTACCATCTTCTGGGTTCCTCATGCAAGTTTTCGATGTAGGAAGATGCCCTTGAACCTGGAGATTTGGGACCCATGGGATGGGTACCACGCAGTATTACCTTAAAGGGTCTGCGTTGGCTCACCCAACCTCACCAAACCTCTCAGCCCCAAGAATGTCCACCCTTATGTCTCATCCAGCTGTGGGTCTAGATATGGTCAATCCAGGTTGCGTCACAGCCCCTGAATGAATTTTGTAAGAATTTCTGTCTCTTTCACTGTCTTTGTTTCATGGGTTTTTAAAACTAATTTATTTTTATAATGGGGTTTAGCTGCTTTTCACGGCTGTGTTTATGCGGCTTTACACCCACTTGACACACTTCCAGAGAGATATCAATAAATAGGTTTTAAGATTCTTACTAGTCACATATATTCTTGTGCGGTGAATAGGGGGTGTTGAGTCCAGTTCACTGAGCAAGGAGTAGGTCTTGTCTATTACGTATTGGGTGTATGGAACGGTATCTGAGCTAATTTGAAACCCTTGTATTATGCATCACCCCACCTCACCTTCCCCGTTAAGCAACCATAGTTTTTTTTCTAAATGTGTGACTTTGTTCTGTTTTCTAATTCTGTTCAAATGTAGCGGTTTTTACATTCCCTGTATAAGTTATAGCTTTTGATAAGTGTCTTTTTCTGTGTGATTTATTTCACTTAGAATCGTCGTACCTAAGTCCACCCATCTTGCTTCTACTAGCCTTACGACATTGATTTCATGGCTGAGTGATATTCCATTGTACATAAGGACCACAACTTCTTTATCCATTTTTCTCTTTCCTGGGATATTTAAGGTGTCATGAAGTGGAGGTTCTTGTCAACAGAGCAGCCCTAAACTTTGGGGTGCCTGTGTCTTGCTGATTTTTAGTTTTCAAAATTTATAAGCCCATGAGTGGACGTGCCCTATGCTCCCTAAGCTGTGTTTTTTCGATGTTTCAGGCCTCACCGTACACTTCTCCAGAGTGGCTGTTGGCAATTTACATCCCGCCCGTCAGCGTAGCAAGGCTCCAATTTCTCCATGGCCTGTCCTGCATTTGTGGTTTTGACACATTTATCAGAATGGCCCTTTTGACGGATGGGAAGCGAGACTTCTTTGTAGCGCTGATTTGCCTTTCCAGGTTGCTTGGTTGGCCAAAAAGGGCGTATGCGTTTTTTCCTGAATATATTCAGGAAAAAACGCATACGCCCTTTTTGGCCAAGGGCATCATTGTCCACGTTTTGCCGCTTTTCATGTGCTTTAAAGGCGATTCGAATCTACCTCCTGAAATCTGTTTCCTGCAGTTCTGCCTTGCTTTCAAATCCTCTTCGTTGCCTTCCCTCAATATATTTGTGGACGAGAATTATCATTTATAAGTCTGCAGGTTTGTGAATTGCAGTGTCCCTGAGCTCTATTTTTCAACTCGCTTTTTTGGGATATGTCCGCAAAAGCGCGGGATTGCCTCAGGCCCTATTCTGGTTCCGGGTGGCAGGCTGAGACTGTGGTTATTTCTTCTTCCTGATGGGAAAATAGAGTGACCTGTGCCTGTCCAAACACCTAGATCTAGTCTCTCATTGGTTGCCCCTCTTCCCGTTCATCCTCAGAACAAATTGCAACCTGTACGGAACAGGAGGTTAAAGGTGCTGATTCTCCAAGTAGGGAGTTTGCTAGTAAAGTAGCTGAAATGGTGAACCCGAGCACAAGGAGATTAGAAATGAGGTGCGTTTTAGAAACCTTTCAAAATCACACGGTGTACCATCTTCTGGGTTTCTCATGCATGTTTTCGATGTAGGAAGATGACCTTGAACCTGGAGATTTGGGACCCATGGGATGGGTACCACGCAGTATTACTTTAAAGGGTCTGCGTTGGCTCACCCAACCTCACCAAAACTCTCAGCCCCAAGAATGTCCACCCTTATGTCTCATCCAGCTGTGGGTCTAGATATGGTCAATCCAGGTTGCGTCACAGCCCCCGAATGAATTTTGTAAGAATTTCTGTCTCGTTCACTGTCTTTGTTTCATTGGTTTTTAAAACTAATTTATTTTTATAATGGGGTTTAGCTGCTTTTCACGGCTGTGTTTATGCAGCTTTACACCCACTTGACACACTTCCAGAGAGATATCAATACATAGGTTGTAAGTTTCTTACTAGTCAGATATATACTTGTGCCGTGAATAGGGGGTCTTGAGTCCACTTCACTGAGCAAGGAGTAGGTCTTTTCTATTACATATTGGGTGTATGGAACGGTATCTGAGCTAATATGAAACCCTTGTTTTATGCATCACACCACCTCACCTTTCACTTTAAGCAGCCATAGTGTGTTTTCTACACGTCTGACTCTGTTCTCTTTTGTAATTCAGTTCAAGTGTAGAAGTTTTTACATTCCCTCTATAAGTGATAGCTTATGATAAGTGTCTTTTTCTGTGTGACTAATTTCACTTAGAGTCGTCGTACGTAAATCCACTCATCATGCTGCTACTAGCCTTATGACAATGATTTCATGGCTGAGTGATATTCCATTGTACATAAGGACCACAACTTCTTTATCCATTTTTCTCTTTCCTGGGATATTTAAGGTGTCATGAAGTGGAGGTTCTTGTCAACAGAGCAGCCCTAAACTTTGGGGTGCCTGTGACTTGCTGATTTTTAGTTTTCAAAATTTATGTGCCCATGAGTGGATGTGCCCTATGCTCCCTAAGCTGTGTTTTTTCGATGTCTCAGGACAAACCCTACACTTCTCCAGAGTGGCTGTTGGCAATTTACATCCCGCCCATCAGCGTAGCAAGGCTCCAATTTCTCCATGGCCTGTCCTGCATTTGTGGTTTTTACACTTTTATCAGCATGGCCCTTTTGACGGATGGGAAGCGAGACTTCTTTGTAGCGCTGATTTGCCTTTCCAGGTTGCTTGGTTGGCCAAAAAGGGCGTATGCGTTTTTTCCTGAATATATTCAGGAAAAAACGCATACGCCCTTTTTGGCCAAGGGCATCATTGTCCACGTTTTGCCGCTTTTCATGTGCTTTAAAGGCGATTCGAATCTACCTCCTGAAACCTGTTTCCTGCAATTCTGCCTTGCTTTCAAATCCTCTTCGTTGCCTTCCCTCAGTATATTTGTGGACGAGAGTTATCATTTATAACTCTGCAGGGTTGTGAATTGCAGTGCCCATGTGCTCCATTTTTCAACTGGCTTTTTTGGGAGCTGGCCGCAGAAGCGCGGGATTGCCTCAGGCCCTATTCTGGTTCCGGGTGGCAGGCTGAGCCTGTGGTTATTTCTTCTTCCTGATGAGAAAATAGAGTGACCTGTGCCTGTCCCAACACCTAGATCTAGTCTCTCATTGGCTGCCCCTCTTCCCGTTCATCCTCAGGACAAATTGCAACCTGTACGGAACAGGAGGATAAAGGTGCTGATTCTCCAAGTAGGGAGATTGCTAGTGAAGTAGCTGGAATGGCGAACCCGAGCACAAGGAGATGAGAAATGAGGTGCGTTTTAGAAACCTTTCAAAATCACACTGTGTAACATCTTCTGGGTTCCTCATGTAAGTTTTCGATGTAGGAAGATGCCCTTGAACCTGGAAATTTGGGACCCATGGGATGGGTACCACGCAGTATTACCTTAAAGAGTCTGCGTTGGCTCACCCAACCTCACCAAACCTCTCAGCCCCAAGAATGTCCACCCTTATGTCTCATCCAGCTGTGGGTCTAGATATGGTCAATCCAGGTTGCGTCACAGCCCCTGAATGAATTTTGTAAGAATTTCTGTCTCTTTCACTGTCTTTGTTTCATGGGTTTGTAAAACTAATTTATTTTTATAATGGGGTTTAGCTGCTTTTCACAGCTGTGTTTATGCGGCTTTACACCCACTTGACACACTTCCAGAGAGATATCAATACATAGGTTTTAAGATTCTTACTAGTCACATATATTCTTGTGCGGTGAATAGGGGGTGTTGAGTCCAGTTCACTGAGCAAGGAGTAGGTCTTGTCTATTACGTATTGCGTGTATGGAACGGTATCTGAGCTAATTTGAAACCCTTGTTTTATGCATCACCCCACCTCACCTTTCCCGTTAAGCAACCATAGTTTTTTTTCTAAATTTGTGACTTTGTTCTGTTTTGTAATTCAGTTCAAATGTAGCGGTTTTTACATTCCCTGTATAAGTTATAGCTTTTGATAAGTGTCTTTTTCTGTGTGACTTATTTCACTTAGAATCGTCGTACCTAAGTCCACCCATCTTGCTTCTACTAGCCTTATGACATTGATTTCATGGCTGAGTGATATTCCATTGTACATAAGGACCACAATTTCTTTATCCATTTTTCTCTTTCCTGGGATATTTAAGGTTTCGTGAAGTGGAGGTTCTTGTCAACAGAGCAGCCCTAAACTTTGGGGTGTCTGAGTCTTGCTGATTTTTAGTTTTCCTAATTTTTACGCCCATGAGTGGAAGTGCCCTATGCTCCCTAAGCTGTGTTTTTTCGATATTTCAGGCCACACCGTACACTTCTCCAGAGTGGCTGTTGGCAATTTACATCCGGTCCATCAGCGTAGCAAGGCTTCCATTTCTCCATGGCCTGTCCTGCATTTGTGGTTTTGACACTTTTTTCAGCATGGCCCTTTTGACCGATGGGAAGCGAGACTTCTTTGTAGCGCTGATTTGTCTTTCCAGGTTGCTTGGTTGGCCAAAAAGGGCGTATGCGTTTTTTCCTGAATATATTCAGGAAAAAACGCATACGCCCTTTTTGGCCAAGGGCATCATTGTCCACGTTTTGCCGCTTTTCATGTGCTTTAAAGGCGATTCGAATCTACCTCCTGAAACCTGTTTCCTGCAATTCTGCCTTGCTTTCAAATCCTCTTCGTTGCCTTCCCTCAATATATTTCTGGACGAGAGTTATCATTTATAACTCTGCAGGTTTGTGAATTGCAGTGACCCTGAGCTCCATTTTTCAACTCGCTTTTTTGGGATATGCCCGCAAAAGCGCGGGATTGTCTCAGGTCCTATACTGGTTCCGGGTGGCAGGCTGAGCCTGTGGTTATTTCTTCTTCCTGATGGGAACATAGAGTGACCTGTGCCTGTCCCAACACCTAGATCTAGTCTCTAATTGGTTGCCCCTCTTCCTGTTCATCCTCAGGACAAATTGCAACCTGTACGGAACAGGAGGTTAAAGGTGCTGATTCTCCAAGTAGGGAGATTGCTATTAAAGAAGCTGCAATGGCGAACCCGAGCTCACAGAGTTGAGAAATGAGGTGCGTTTTAGAAACTTTCCCAATCACACGGTGTACCATCTTCTGGGTTTCTCATGCATGTTTTCGATGTAGGAAGATGCCCTTAAACCTGGAGATTTGGGACCCATGGGATGGGAACCGCGAAGTATTACTTTAAAGGGTCTGCGTTTGCTCACCCAACCTCACCAAACCTCTTAGCCCCAAGAGTGTCCACCCTTATGTCTCATCCAGCTGTGGGTCTAGATATGGTCAATCCAGGTTGTGTCAGAGCCCCTGAATGAATTTTGTAAGAATTTCTCTCTCTTTCACTGTCTTTGTTATACGGGTTTTTAAAAGTAATTTATTTTTATAATGGGGTTTAGCGGCTTTTCACGGCTGTGTTTATGCGGCTTTACACCAACTTGACTCACTTCCAGAGAGATATCAATACATAAGTTTTAAGATTCTCACTAGTCAGATATATTCTTGTGCGGTGAATAGGGGGTGTTGAGTCCAGTTCACTGAACAAGGAGTAGGTCTTGTCTATTACATATTGGGTGTATGGAACGGTATCTGAGCGAATTTGAACCCCTTGTTTTATGCATCACCCCACCTCACCTTTCCCGTTAAGCAGCCATAGTGTGTTTTCTAAACGTGTGACTCTGTTCTGTTTTGTAATTCAGCTCAAGTGTAGCGGTTTTTACATTCACTCTATAAGTGATAGCTTTTGATAAGTGTCTTTTTCTGTGTGTCTTATTTCCCTTAGAATCGTCGTACCTAATTCCACCCATCTTGCTTCTACTGGCCTTATGACATTGATTACATGGCTGAGTGATATTCCATTGTACATAAGGACCACAATTTCTTTATCCATTTTTCTCTTTCCTGGGATATTTAAGGTTTCGTGAAGTGGAGGTTCTTGTCAACAGAGCAGCCCTAAACTTTGGGGTGCCTGTGTCTTGCTGATTTTTAGTTTTCCCAATTTATACGCCCATGAGTGGAAGTGCCCTATGGTCCCTAAGCTGTGTTTTTTCGATGTTTCAGGCCACACCGTACACTTCTCCAGAGTGGCTGTTGGCAATTTACATCCGGTCCATCAGCGTAGCAAGGCTGCCATTTCTCCATGGCCTGTCCTGCATTTGTGGTTTTGACACTTTTTTCAGCATGACCCTTTTGACCGATGGGAAGCGAGACTTCTTTGTAGCGCTGATTTGCCTTTCCAGGTTGCTTTGTTGGCCAAAAGGGGCGTATGCGTTTTTTCCTGAATATATTCAGGAAAAAACGCATACGCCCTTTTTGGCCAAGGGCATCATTGTCGACGTTTTGCCACTTTTCATGTGCTTTAAAGGCGATTCGAATCTACCTCCTGAAACCTGTTTCCTGCAATTCTGCATTGCTTTCAAATCCTCTTCGTTGCCTTCCCTCAATATATTTGTGGACGAGAGTTATCATTTATAACTCTGCAGGTTTGTGATTTGCAGTGCCCATGTGCTCCATTTTTCAACTGGCTTTCTTGGGAGCTGGCCGCTGAACGGCGGGATTGCCTCAGGCCCTATTCTGGTTCCCGGCGGCAGGCTGAGCCTGTGGTTAATTCTTCTTCCTGATGGGAAAATAGAGTGACCTGTGCCTGTCCCAATACCTATATCTGGTCTCTCATTGGTTGCCCCTGTTCCCGTTCATCCTCAGGACAAATTGCAACCTGTACAGAAAAGGAGGTTAAAGATGTTGATTCTCCAAGTAGGGAGATTGCTAGTAAAGTAGCTGGAATGGCGAACCCGAGCACAAGGAGATGAGAAATGAGGTGCGTTTTAGAAACCTTTCCCGATCACACGGTGTACCATCTTCTGGGATTCTCATGCATGTTTTCGATGCAGGAAGATGCCCTTAAAACTGGAGATGTGGGACCCATGGGATGGGTACCACGCAGTATTACCTTAAAGGGTCTGTGTTTGCTCACCCAACCTCACCAAACCTGTCAGCCCCAAGAGTGTCCACCCTTAGGTCTCATCCAACTGTGGGTTTAGATATGTTCAATCCAGGTTGCATCACAGCCCCTGAACGAATTGTGTAAGAATTTCTCTCTCTTTCACTGTCTTTGTTTTACGGGTTTTTACAAGTAATTTATTTTTATAATGGGGTTTAGCTGCTTTTCACGGCTGTGTTTATGCGGCTTTACACCCACTTGACACACTTCCAGAGAGATATCAATTCATAGGTTTTAAGATTCTTACTAGTCAGATATATACTTGTGCGGTGAATAGGGGGTGTTGAGTCCAGTTCACTGAGCAAGGAGTAGGTCTTGTCTATTACATATTGGGTGTATGGAACGGTATCTGAGCTAATTTGAAACCCTTGTTTTATGCATCACCCCACCTCACCTTTCCCGTTAAGCAGCCATAGTGTGTTTTCTAAACGTGTGACTCTGTTCTCTTTTGTAATTCAGTTCAAGTGTAGCAGTTTTTACATTCCCTCTATAAGTGATAGCTTATGATAAGTGTCTTTTTCTGTGTGACTTATTTCACTTAGGGTCGTCGTACCTAAATCCACTCATCATGCTGCTACTAGCCTTATGACATTGATTTCATGGCTGAGTGATATTCCATTGTACATAAGGACCACAACTTCTTTATCCATTTTTCTCTTTCCTGGGATATTTAAGGTGTCATGAAGTGGAGGTTCTTGTCAACAGAGCAGCCCTAAACTTTGGGGTGCCTGTGTCTTGCTGATTTTTAGTTTTCCCAATTTATACGCCCATTAGTGGAAGTGCCCTATGCGTGGCCTAAGCTGTGTTTTTTCGATGTTTCAGGCCACACAGTACACTTCTCCAGAGTGGTTGCTGGCAATTTGCATCCCGCCCATCAGCGTAGCAAGACTGACATTTCTCCATGGCCTGTCCTGCATTTCTGGTTTTGACACTTTTTGCAGCATGACCCTTTTGACCGATGGGAAGCGAGACTTCTTTGTAGCGCTGATTTGCCTTTCCAGGTTGCTTGGTTGGCCAAAAAGGGCGTATGCGTTTTTTCCTGAATATATTCAGGAAAAAACGCATACGCCCTTTTTGGCCAAGGGCATCATTGTCGACGTTTTGCCGCTTTTCATGTGCTTTAAAGGCGATTCGAATCTACCTCCTGAAACCTGTTTTCTGCAATTCTGCCTTGCTTTCAAATCCTCTTCGTTTCCTTCCCTCAATATATTTGTGGACGAGAGTTATCAGTTATAACTCTGCATGTTTGTGAATTGCAGTGCCCCTGAGCTCCATTTTTCAACTGTCTTTTTTGGGAGCTGGCCGCAAAAGCACGGGATTGCCTCAGGCCCTATTCTGGTTCCGGGCGGCAGGCTTAGGCTGTGGTTAATTCTTCTTCCTGTTGGGAAAATAGAGTGACCTGTGCCTGTCCCAACACCTATATCTAGTCTCTCATTGGTTGCCCCTCTTCCCCTTCATCCTCAGGACAAATTGCAACCTGTACGGAACAGGAGGTTAAAGGTGCTGATTCTCCAAGTAGGGAGATTGCTAGTAAAGTAGCTGGAATGGCGAACCCAAGCACAAGGAGATGAGAAATGAGGTGACTTTTAAAAACCTTTCAAAATCACACGGTGTACCGTCTTCTGGGTTCCTCATGCAAGTTTTCGATGTAGGAAGATGCCCTTGAACCTGGAGATTTGGGACCCATGGGATGGGTACCACGCAGTATTACTTTAAAGAGTCTGCGTTGTCTCATCCAACCTCACCAAACCTGTCAGCCCCAAGAGTGTCCACCCTTAGGTCTCATCCAACTGTGGGTCTAGATTTGTTCAATCCAGGTTGCATCACATCTCCTGAAAGAATTGTGTAAGAATTTCTCTCTCTTTCACTGTCTTTGTTTTACGGGTTTTTACAAGTAATTTATTTTTATAATGGGGTTTAGCTGCTTTTCACGGATGTGTTTATGCGGCTTTACACCCACTTGACACACTTCCAAAGAGATATCAATACATAGGTTTTAAGATTCTTACTAGTCAGATATATACTTGTGCGGTGAACAGGGGGTGTTGAGTCCAGTTCACTGAGCAAGGAGTAGGTCTTGTCTATTACATATTGGGTGTATGGAACGGTATCTGAGATAATTTGAAACCCTTGTTTTATGCATCACACCACCTCACCTTTCCCGTTAAGCAGCCATAGTGTGTTTTCTAAACGTGTGACTCTGTTCTCTTTTGTAATTCAGTTTAAGTGTAGCAGTTTTTACATTCCCTCTATAAGTGATAGATTATGATATGTGTGTTTTTCTGTGTGACTTATTTCACTTAGAGTCGTCGTACCTAAATCCACTCATCATGCTGCTACTAGCCTTATAACATTGATTTCATGGCTGAGTGATATTCCATTGTACATAAGGACCACAACTTCTTTATAGATTTTTCTCTTTCCTGGGATATTTAAGGTGTCATGAAGAGGAGGTTCTTGTCAACAGAGCAGCCCTAAAATTTGGGGTGCCTGTGTCTTGCTGATTTTTAGTTTTTCCAATTTATACGCCCATGAGTGGACGTGCCCTATGCTCCCTAAGCTGTGTTTTTTCGATGTTTAAGGCAACACCGTACACTTCTCCAGAGTGGCTGCTGGCAATTTACATCCCGCCCATCAGTGTAGCAAAGCTCCCATTTCTCCATGGCCTGTCCTGCATTTGTGGTTTTGACACTTTTTTCAGCATGGCCCTTTTGACCGATGGGAAGCGAGACTTCTTTGTAGCGCTGATTTGCCTTTCCAGGTTGCTTGGTTGGCCAAAAAGGGCGTATGCGTTTTTTCCTGAATATATTCAGGAAAAAACGCATACGCCCTTTTTGGCCAAGGGCATCATTTTCCACGTTTTGCCGCTTTTCATGTGCTTGAAAGGCGATTCGAATCTATCTCCTGAAATCTGTGTTTTGCAGTTCTGCCTTGCTTTCAAATCCTCTTCGTTGCCTTCCCTCAATATATTTCTGGACGAGAGTTATCATTTATACCTCTGCAGGTCTGTGAATTGCAGTGCCCATGTGCTCCATTTTTCAACTGCCTTTTTTGGGAGCTGGCCGCAGAAGCGCGGGATTGCCTCAGGCACTATTCTGGTTCCTGGCGGCAGGCCTAGCCTGTGCTTAATTCTTCTTACTCATGGGAAAATAGAGTGACCTGTGCCTGTCCAAACACCTAGATCTAGTCTCTCATTGGTTGCCCCTCTTCCCGTTCATCCTCAGGACAAATTGCAACCTGTACGGAACTGGAGGTTAAAGGTGCTGATTCTCCATGTAGGGAGATTGCTAGTAAATTAGCTGGAATGGCGAACCCGAGCACACGGAGTTGAGAAATGAGGTGCGTTTTAGAAACTTTCCCAATCTCACGGTGTACCATCTTCTGGGTTTCTCATGCGTGTTTTCGATGTAGGAAGATGCCCTTGAACCTGGAGATTGGAGACAAATGGGATGGGTACCACGCAGTATTACTTTAAAGGGTCTGCATTTGCTCACCCAACCACACCAAACCTCTCAGCCCCAAGAGTGTCCACCCTTATGTCTCATCAAGCTGTGGGTCTAGATATGGTCAATCCAGGTTGCGTCACAGCCCCTGAATGAATTTTGTAAGAATTTCTCTCTCTTTCACTGTCTTTGTTTCATGGGTTTTTAAAACTAATTTATTTTTATAATGGGGTTTAGCTGCTTTTCACGGCTGTGTTTATGCGGCTTTACACCCACTTGACTCACTTCCAGAGAGATATCAATACATAAGTTTTAAGATTCTCACTAGTCAGATATATTCTTGTGTGGTGAATAGGGGATGTTGAGTCCAGTTCACTGAGCAAGGAGTAGGTCTTGTCTATTACGTATTGGGTGTATGGAACGGTATCTGAGCTAATTTAAAACCCTTGTTTTATGCATCACCCCACGTCACCTTTCCCGTTAAGCAGCCATAGTGTGTTTTCTAAATGTGTGACTCTGTTGTGATTTGTAATTCAGTTCAATTGTAGCGGTTTTTACATTCCCTTTATAAGTGATAGCTTTTGATAAGTGTATTTTTCTGTGTGACTTATTTCACTTAGAGTCGTCGTACCTAAATCCACTCATCATGCTGCTACTACCCTTATGACATTGATTTCATGGCTGAGTGATATTCCATTGTACATAAGGATCACAATTTCTTTATCCATTTTTCTCCTTCCTGGGATATTTAAGGTTTCGTGAAGTGGAGGTTCTTGTCAACAGAGCAGCCCTAAACTTTGGGGTGCCTGAGTCTTGCTGATTTTTAGTTTTCCCAATTTATACGCCCATGAGTGGAAGTGCCCTATGCTCCATAAACTTTGTTTTTTCGATGTTTCAGGCCACACCGTACACTACTCCAGAGTGGCTGTTGGCAATTTACATCCCGCCCATCAGCGTAGCAAGGCTCCCATTTCTCCATGGCCTGTCCTGCATTTGTGGTTTTGACACTTTTTTCAGCATGGCCCTTTTGACCCATGGGAAGCGAGACTTCTTTGTAGCGCTGATTTTCCTTTCCAGGTTGCTTGGTTGACCAAAAAGGGCGTATGCGTTTTTTCCTGAATATATTCAGGAAAAAACGCATACGCCCTTTTTGGCCAAGGGCATCATTTTCCACGTTTTACCGCTTTTCATGTGCTTGAAAGGCGATTCGAATCTACCTCCTGAAACCTGTTTCATGCAACTCTGCCTTGCTTTCAAATCCTCTTCGTTGCCTTCCCTCAATATATTCGTGGACGAGAGTTATCATTTATAACTCTGCATGTTTGTGAATTGCAGTTCCCATGTGCTCCATTTTTCAACTGGCTTTTTTCGGAGCTGGCCGCAGAAGCGCGGGATTGCCTCAGGCACTAATCTGGTTACCGGCGGCAGGCTGAGCCTGTGCTTAATTCTTCTTCCTGATGGGAAAATAGAGTGACCTGTGCCTGTCCCAACACCTACATCTAGTCTCTCATTGGTTGCCCCTCTTCCCGTTCATCCTCAGGACAAATTGCAACCTGTACAGAACAGGAGGTTAAAGGTGTTGATTCTCCAAGTAGGGAGATTGCTAGTAAAGTAGCTGGAATGGCGAACCCGAGCACAAGGAGATGAGAAATGAGGTGCGTTTTAGAAACCTTTCCCGATCACATGGTGTACCATCTTCTGGGTTTCTCATGCATGTTTTCAATGCAGGAAGATGCCCTTTAAACTGCAGATTTGTGACCCATGGGATGGGTACCACGCAGTATTACCTTAAAGGGTCTGTGTTTGCTCACCCAACCTCACCAAACCTGTCAGCCCCAAGAGAGTCCACCCTTAGGTCTCATCCAACTGTGGGTCTAGATATTTTCAATCCAGGTTGCATCACAGCCCCTGAATGAATTTTGTAAGAATTTCTCTGTCTTTCACTGTCTTTGTTTCATGGGTTTTTAAAACTAATTTATTTTTATAATGGGGTTTAGCTGCTTTTCACAGCTGTGTTTATGCGGCTTTACACACACTTGACTCACTTCCAGAGAGATATCAATACATAAGTTTTAAGATTCTCACTAGTCAGATATATTCTTGTGCGGTGAATAGGGGGTGTTGAGTCCAGTTCACTGAGCAAGGAGTAGGTATTTTCTATTACATATTGGGTGTATGGAACGGTATCTGAGCTAATTTGAAACCCTTGTTTTATGCATCACCCCACGTCACCTTTCCCGTTAAGCAGCCATAGTGTGTTTTAAATGTGTGACTATGTTCTAATTTGTAATTCAATTCAAGTGTAGCGGTTTTTACATTCCCTCTATAAGTGATAGCTTTTGATAAGTGTCTTTTTCTGTGTGACTTATTTCCCTTAGAATCGTCGTACCTAAGTACACGCATCTTGCGTCTACTGGCCTTATGACATTGATTTCATGGCAGAGTGATATTCCATTTTACATAAGAACCACAATTTCTTTATCCATTTTTCTCTTTCCTGGTATATTTAAGGTGTCATGAAGTGGAGGTTCTTGTCAACAGAGTAGCCCTAAACTTTGGGGTGCCTGTGTCTTGCTGATTTTTAGTTTTCCCAATTTATACGCCCATGAGTGGAAGTGTCCTATGCTACCTAAGCTGTGTTTTTTCGATGTTTCAGGACACACCGTACACTTCTCCAGAGTGGCTGTTGGCAATTTACATCCTGCCCATCAGCGTAGCAAGGCTCCCATTTCTCCATGGCCTGTCCTGCATTTGTGGTTTTGACACATTTTTCAACATTGCCCTTTTGACCGATGGGAAGCGAGACTTCTTTGTAGTGCTGATTTGCCTTTCCAGGTTGCTTGGTTGGCCAAAAAGGGCGTATGCGTTTTTTCCTGAATATATTCAGTAAAAATCGCATACGCACTTTTTGGCAAAGGGCATCATTGTCGACGTTTTGCCCCTTTTCTTGAGCTTTAAAGGCGATTCGAATCTACCTCCTGAAATCTGTTTCCTGCAATACTGCCTTGCTTTCAAATCCTCTTCGTTGCTTTCCCTCAATATATTTGTGGACGAGGGTTATCATTTATAACTCCGCAGGTTTGTGAATTGCAGTGCCCCTGAGCTCCATTTTTCAACTCGCTTTTTTGGTAGCTGGCCGCAAAAGCGCGGGATTGCCTCAGGCCCTATTCTGGTTCCGGGCGGCAGGCTGAGCCTGTGGTTAATTCTTCTTCCTGATGGGAAAATAGAGTGACCTGTGCCTCTCCCAACACCTAGATCTAGTCTCTCATTGGTTGCTCCTCTTCCCGTTCATCCTCAGGACAAATTGCAACCTGTACAGAACAGGAGGTTAAAGGTGCTGATTCTCCAAAAAGGGAGATTGCTAGTAAAGTAGCTGGAATGGCGAACCCGAGCACAAGGAGGTGAGAAATGAGGTGCGTTTTAGAAACCTTTCCCGATCACACGGTGTACCATCTTCTGGGTTTCTCATGCATGTTTTCGATGTAGGAAGATGCCCTTGAACCTGGAGATTTGGGACCCATGGGATGGGTACCACGCAGTATTACTTTAAAGGGTCTGCGTTTGCTCACCCAACCTCACCCAACCTTTCAGCCCCAAGAGTGTCCACCCTTAGGTCTCATCCACCTGTTGGTCTAGAATTGGTCAATCCTGGTTGCATCACGGCCCCTGAACGAACTTTGTAAGAACTTCTCTCTCTTTCACTGTCTTTGTTTTACGGGTTTTTACAAGTAATTTATTTTTATAATGGGGTTTAGCTGCTTTTCACGGCTGTGTTTATGCGGCTTTACACCCACTTGACACACTTCCAGAGAAATATCAATACATAGGTTTTAAGATTCTTACTAGTCAGATATATACTTGTGTGGTAAATAGGGGATGTTGAGTCCAGTTCACTGAGCAAGGAGTAGGTCTTGTCTATTACATATTGGGTGTATGGCACGGTATCTGTGCTAATTTGAAACCCTTGTTTTATGCATCACCCCACCTCACCTTTCCCGTTAAGCAGCCATAGCGTGTTTTCTAAACGTGTGACTCTGTTCTCTTTTGTAATTCAGTTCAAGTGTAGCGGTTTTTACATTCCCTCTATAAGTGATAGCCTACGATAAGTGTCTTTTTCTGTGTGACTTATTTCACTTAGAGTCGTCGTACCTAAATCCACTCATCATGCTGCTACTAGCCTTATGGCATTGATTTCATGTCTGAGTGATATTCCATTGTACATAAGGACCACAACTTCTTTATCCATTTTTCTCTTTCCTGGGATATTTAAGGTGTCATGAAGTGGAGGTTCTTGTCAACAGAGCAGCCCTAAACTTTGGGGTGCCTGTGTCTTGTGATTTTTAGTTTTCCCAATTTATACGCCCATGAGTGGAAGTGCCCTATGCTCCCTAAGCTGTGTTTTTTCGATGTTTCAGTACACACCGTACACTTCTCCAGAGTGGCTGTTGGCAATTTACATACCGCCCATCAGCGTGGCAAGGCTCCCATTTCTCCTTGGCCTGTCCTGCATTTGTGGTTTTGACACTTTTTTCAGCATGGCCCTTTTGACGGATCGAAAGCGAGACTTCTTTGTAGCGCTGATTTGCCTTTCCAGGTTGCTTGGTTGGCCAAAAAGGGCGTATGCGTTTTTTCCTGAATATATTCAGGAAAAAACGCATACGCCCTTTTTGGCCAAGGGCATCATTGTCGACGTTTTGCCGCTTTTCATGTGCTTTAAAGGCGATTCGAATCTACCTCCTGAAATGTGTTTCCTGCAGTTCTGCCTTGCTTTCAAATCCTCTTCGTTGCCTTCCCTCAATATATTTGTGGACGAGAGTTATCATTTATAACTCTGCAGGTTTGTGAATTGCAGTGCCCATGTGCTCCATTTTTCAACTGGCTTTTTTGGGAGCTGGCCGCAGAAGTTCGGGATTGCCTCAGGCCCTATTCTGGTTCCGGGCGGCAGGCTGAGCCTGTGGTTATTTCTTCTTCCTGATGGGAAAATAGAGTGACCTGTGCCTGTCCCAACACCTAGATCTAGTCTCTCATTGGTTGCCCCTCTTCCCGTTCATCCTCAGGACAAATTGCAACCTGTATGGAACAGGAGCTTAAAGGTGCTGTTTCTCCATGTAGGGAGATTACTAGTTAAGAAGCTGGAATGGCGAACCCGAGCACAAGGAGATGAGAAATGAGGTGCGTTTCAGAAACCTTTCCCGATCAGACAGTGTACCATGATCTGGGTTACTCATGCATGTTTTTGATGTAGGAAGATGCCCTTGAACGTGGAGATTTGGGACCCATGGGATGGGGACCACGCAGTATTACTTTAAAGGGTCTGCGTTTGCTCACCCAACCTCACCAAAACTCTCAGCCCCAAGAGTGTCCACCCTTATGTCTCATCCAGCTGTGGGTCTAGATATGGTCAATCCAGGTTGCATCACAGCCCCTGAACGAATTTTGTAGGAATTACTCTCTCTTACACTGTCTTTGTTTTACGGGTTTTTAAAAGTAATTTATTTTTAAAATGGGTTTTAGCTGCTTTTCACGGCTGTGTTTATGCCGCTTTACACTCACTTGACTCTCTTCCAGAGAGAGATCAATACATAGGTTTTCAGATTCTTACTACTCAGATATATTCTTGTGCGCTGAATAGGGGGTGTTGAGTCTAGTTCACTGAGCAAGGAGTAGGTCTTGTCTACTACATATTGGGTTTATGGAACGGTATCTGAGCTAATTTGAAACCCTTGTTTTATGCATCACCCCACCTCACCTTTCCCGTTAAGCAGCCATAGTGTGTTTTTAAAATGGGTGACTCTGTTCTGTTTTGTAATTCAGTTTAAGGCTAACGGTTTTTACATTCCCTCTATAAGTGATATCTTATGATAAGTGTCTTTTTCTGTGTGACTTATTTCACTTAGAATCGTCGTACCTAAATCCACTCATCATGCTGCTACTAGCCTTATGATATTGATTTCATGGCTGAGTGATATTCCATTGTACATAAGTACCACAACTTCTTTACCATTTTTCTCATCCCTGGGATATTTAAGATGTACACAAGTGGAGGTTCTTGTAACCAGAGCAGCCCTAAACTTTGGGGTGCCTGTGTCTTGTTGATTTTAATTTTTCCAATTTATACGCCCATGAATGGATGTGCCCCTTTCTCTCTAGCTGTGTTTTTTAGATGTTTTAGGAAACACCGTACTGTTCTCCAGAGTCGCCATTGGCAATTTACATCCCGACCATCAGTGTAACAATGCTCCCTTTCCTCCCTGGCCTCTCCTGTATTTTTTTTACACTTTTTTAGGAAGGCCCTTTTGACCGATGGGAAGTGAGACTTCTTTGTAGTGCTGCATTGCATTTCCGGCTTGCTTGGTTGGCCAAAAAGGGCCTATGCGTTTTTTCCTGAATTTATTCAGAAAAAAAACACATATGCTCTTTTTGGCCATGTGCATCGTTGTCGACTTTTGGCCGCTTTTCATGTGCTTTAGGGGCTATTCGAATCTAACTCCTGAAATCTGTTTCCTGCAATTCTGCCTTGCTTTCCAATCCTGTTCGTTGCCTTCCCTCAATATAGTTTTGGACGATAGTTATAATTTATAACTTTGCAGGTTTGTGAATTGCAGTGCCCCTGAGCTCCATTTTTCAACTCGCTTTTTTGGGAGCTGTCCGCAGAACCGCTGCTTTGCTTCTGGCCCTACTCTGGTTCCCGGTGGCAGGCTAAGCCTTTGCTTAATTCTTCTTCCTGATTGGAAATTAGAGTGACATGTGCCTGTCCGAACATCTAGGGCTTGGCTCTCCTTGTTTCTCCTCCTTCCCCTTCTTCCTTTCGAAAAATTCCAAATTTTGTGCAACTGGATGTTGAAGGTGCTGACATCCTCAGGTGGGGAGATTTTAAGGAAAAAGGCTGGAGGTGTGACCCCAAGAACCAGGAAATTAGGAGTTTTTGTGCCTTTTCCAAAATCTCCCTGATCCAACCGTGTTCCATCTTCTGGGTGTCACAGGCATGTTTTAGCTGTAGGAAAGGTCCCGTGTATGTAAGGAGAACACCAGGGATTTTTCCAAATCAGTGTCTCCCCGAACTCCAATCTGGGGAATTTTTAAGCTACTGGTACATGTGTGTTCATTAAGGGACTTGGGCCGTAGGCAGAGTCCGAACTTTAGATGATTGAAGTCTTCAGGTTCAGAAACGCTCACCATCGGCCTCCTTTAGTTTCCATTTTATCTGTAGTTGATAGATGATGTCGATATAGATATCTATTGTTTTTCAGATTATTTCCCCTTAGGGGTCATTACAAAATATTGAGTATAGTTCCCTGTGTTATACAGTAGTTCCTTGTTGATGATATATTTTATACATAGCAGTGTGTATATGTTAATCTGAAACTGTTAATTTATCCCTCCTCCCACCTTTCCCCTTTGGTAATAAAAAATATAAGATTTTATACTTCTCAGAAATCTAGGAGCTGAAAGAGAGGTATCATTTTCAATGGAAAATCAGTCAAAACAAGGTTGAAACTTCAACCAAGATTATTAGATGTACATCCTTGGAAAGAAATCACTGCATTTCTCTACTGTTGACCTGACAAATAAGACAAACCCCTCCACTGAACTTGCTTATAATAAAGTGATGGAAATATCAAATGGAAGTGTTAGAAACATCTTATTTTACACGAGCCTTATACACTGCTCTATGTTAATTACAGTTTGGCTCGCACATCTGTTCTTTGAAGTTACAATGTTCTCAAATTCTGTTACTGATCCTGCAGAGTGGGCCCCAACAAGGGTCTCCCTGCCTAGTGTCATTGGAGCCAACAGATCGAGACTGACTTTGGTTCAGAAGCAAAGGAAAACTTTATATTTTGATCAGAGAATGGAGAGGTGAGAGTGTGTGCTTCCCTGCGGGTTGTGGGCCGGGCTGCTGTGTAGAGATCCTGGCACCGTCAGCGGGAGGGAGGGGGCGGAGCTCTCGAGGGCCGGGTTGGCTGGAGCTCAGGCTCTATGTCGCAGAGTCTGCACGGGGCCCCACGAGCTGAGGTGTCGGCCCAGCCATTTTGCACTAGGAAATCGGGTCTGAAGTGTCGGGTGTGGGACCTCTGCATGTGGAAACCTAGGAGCAAGTGAAATTAGACAAAGCACAAAGGAAAAAATGGTTAGACTTTATTTTATTGCCCAGATTCTATTTTCATCTCCCAGGAATTTTTCATGGGCTTTGCCAGTGACAAAGCCCTCCTCTGCCTTTTGTCCCATTCCTCATTCTTGGGGTGCTGAGGGTGCAGACACCTCTTCTGTAAATGCTTCGTGCTGAGTTGGGTGTCCTCATACCCGGGGCGAGGGGGAGGACTTCTCCCAAGCAGCCTCCAGGTGAGGTTGATTGTCCCCAGGCCTCCTCCCTCACTGCTCGTCTGCCTGAGCACCAGCATTGGAAGTTTTATAGATTCTAATGACCTTTAAGGGTCCAGGAAAGAGATGTGCAGAGACGCTGGGGGGGGGGGTGGGCCGTTTTACCCTGCTCCACATTGGTTCGGCCCCCTTAGGCTGACAGTTCCTGCTAGCCTAGATGCTCTGACCAGTACTCTGCGCTTTCTTCAGTTAGGCCACTGAATTAACGTACAAACAACACCAGGTGTCAGAGCCCTGCTTGCTCAACTCCCAGACAGTCCAGGGCCGGTGGTGATCCAGGACCTTGACGGCCACTCAGTCAACGGCCTTTTGAAGTAGCCAGGAGTACAGCCGGTCTCATTGGCCGCCGTCACCGCGGTGTCTGTAGGCTTTTCTATGGTGGCAGCGTTATTTACGGTTCCCCTGCCAAGTTTATTAGCTCCGCTCTGGGTGCAGTAAGTCCTGTAAGCAATAGTCTGCTCTTTTGGGACACACTCTTGTTGTTTTCTGAGAGAAGCTCCAGGTCAAGTGTTGGTCAAACGAGTCGTCATGGGGGCCCATTGCTCCAGGTTTTCTCTCTGGAGGTTGGTGTTGGAGGGCCTCCTCACTCGAGGTCATTGTGCCCACGGAGCAATCCCTGCAACTTCAGGGCATGGTGGGTGGTTAGGATCACCAAGTGGCGTCCTTTTCCCTTAGGAGGGAGCTGGCCTTGCGGGCTGCTGATTTCCAGGTTTTTAGATACCCCCAGTATCCTGGTAAGATGGGGTGGCTGGCCAATGCCTGGAGGGCATTCTTGCATTGTTCCATTTCAAGTGGTCCCAGTTTTTGCACTAATACTCCAAGGGCGATTCGCCTTGGACCAGGAATGTAAAGGTCAAAGGGTTTCGCTAACTTAGGGAGGTCCAGGGCAAGGATCTGAACTGACTGCTCTTTCCATTCTTGAAAGGCCGCTTCTGGATTCTATTCAAAAGGATCATCATCTTTTCCTTTCAGTGTTTCATATAGAGGCCCAGCTATTAGACTGTAGTTAGGGATCCAGATGCAGCAAACCCCGGTCTCCCCAGGAACCCCTAAGCTGTCTTCTAGTTTCAGGAAGGGTGAGGCTGCAAATGGCTTCTTCCCTTTCCTGGGGTGGGCTTCTCCGACATTCTGAGCGAATGAAGCCCAGGAAGGTCACCTTAGTTTGTGATATTTGAGCCTTTTTCTTGGACACCTTCTATCTTTTATTGGCTAGGTAGTTCAGAGGCCTCCTTAGTCGGGCTGGTGATCAGAATGTCATCTGCATATTGAAGGAGGGTTCCCTTCTCCAGAGGTAGATTTTTTAGGTCTTTAGCTAACGTTTCCCCAAAGATGGTGTGGGAATTTTTGAACCCCTGGGGCAGGATGGCCCAGCAGTATTGTTTTTGTTGTATGTTGAGTCCTGCCACTCACAGCCAAAATTTCTTGTGACTCTGGGACGAATGGAATACAGAAGAAGGCATCATTGAAGTCTAATACAGAATACCATGTCCTGGTGGATGGTAGAATGACCAGCAGGGTGTAGGAATTAGGAACTACTAGATGTATATCCTCTGTGGCTTCACTGACTGTCCTGGCGTCCTCTACCAGGTCCCCAGCAGCTCACGGGGCTCTTGTGGTCAGGTCCCTCCCAGGATATGGAGCTCACCTGGGCAGGTACACAGCAGCCCACGGGGCTGTGGTGGTTAGGCCCCTCCCAGGATATGGAGCTCACCTGGGCAGGTACCCAGCAGCCCATGGGGCCATCATGGTCAGGCCCCTCCCAGGATATGGAGCTCACCTGGGCAGGTACGCAGCAGCCCACGGGGCTCTCGTGGGCATGCCCCTCCCTGGATATGGAGTTCCCGTGGACAGGTACCCCGACAGGGCTGGGCACACAGGAACTGTGCATATAGCCCTCATTGCATAGCACCCCCAGCACACCTGTCACTCAGAGCTGACACAGAGCACCTCAGAGCAGAGCTTGAACTAATAAACAGCAGCTCCAACAGGTCTGTGACCCTAGGCTTCACTCTGTGCGGCCTCCCTCTGCCTGGTCTTCTAGGGGCTTCCACAGCAGCCGGGGCACCAGGCCTCTGTCTCCACCCACCACCCCTCCTCTCCCTGACTCCTGGGTTCCTCTCATTAGCAGAGGGTCTTCTTGAAGTTGTCTCCCACTCCTGGACCAGATAAAATGATTAGAAAACAAGCCAGGGCTGCCGCCCCTTATCTATCCTGACTCTCGGGACCCTACACCTGTTCCTTGGATCTGGCCGGTGCAGCAAGGCCCATTTTCTGCAAATCTGAGCCCCTGAGGGGCGAGGATTGGCTGACCTGGGCAGCCTGACCCGGCCGGCCAGCCCTTCCCAGGTGTGCCTGGGTTGAGGTCAATATAAACACCCCTCCAGGCAGCAAAAGCCTCTGCAGCTGTGCCTGACGCCATATTCTCTGCCCCGTCAGCAGTCTCGGGGTTGGGCTGGTGGGAGGCAGTAGGGCCCACGGCTCTATGAGTCGCCCGTTGTGACTGGGGCTCTACTGGACTTTCTGCAGGAGTTGCCGGGCTGCCACCTGCTAAAGAAGAGGATGTGTCACCCATACTTGCTGCTGGAATTTCTCCCCGGGCAGAGGTAAGGAAGGAAAAAAGCAGTGGGGGCCGGGACAGGAGGGGTACCTCAGGCAGGGAAATGGAAAGTTTCCAGACGAGCGCCCGGGGCCAGGACCATCCTGGCTGGCCTGCAGGCACCAAGTCGGCCTGCGTGCTGTCGCTGGTGTGACTCCAAGCCCCTTCCTCTAGTTTTTAGTCTTTGCACACATTCAGGTGTTTTACCTGGGAACGGTGGGAAAAGTTCAGCAGCAGCTGGCCTGGGGCTCAGCTCACGTTTAGTCAGAGACGCCTCCTCACGGTCCCCCAGCTTTGCAATGAGGACGCTCCTTGTGTGGGGGCTGCTGGCTGCATGGGAGATGATTCCCCACCTGTGACCAACTTAAGAATTGTTTACCACTGGAGCAAGTGCGCTGATAGGGTTTTCCTCTGTATGACCAGTGGGTTCAGTTTTTTTTTTTTCTTTTTTGGTTCAAGGTAAGTTTTATTCCTCTTTTTGTATTTATGGATATAAGAATGGAAATCATTCATTCATATAAATACGTCTATGGGAAGGACAGAACTTTTTTTTCTGTTTTATTTTCTTAAGTATTATTTATTTTTTAATTTTTGAATTTATTTTATTCATTTTTTTATACAGCAGGCTCTTATTGGTTATCTATTTTATACATATAAGTGTATATATGTCAATCCCAGGGTTGCAATTCATCCCACCACCACCACCCTGCCACTTTCCCCCCTTGGTGTCCATACATTTGTTCTCTACATCTGTGTCTCTATTTCTGCCTTGCAAACCAGTTCATCTTTACCATTTTTCTAGGTTCTACATGTATGCGTTAATATACGATATTTGTTTTTCTCTTTCTGACTTACTTCACTCTGTATGACAGTCTCTAGATCTATCCACGTCTCTACAAATGACCCAATTTCATTCCTTTTTATGGCTGAGTAATATTCCATTTTATATATGTAGCACATCTTTTCCGTTCGTCTGTCTATGGGCATTTAGGTTGCTTCCATGACCTGGCTATTGTAAATAGTGCTGCAATGAATATTGTGGTGAATATGTCTTTTTGAATTATGGTTTTCTCTGGGTATATGGCCAGTAGTGGGATTGCTGGGTCATATGGTAATTCTATTTTTAGTTTTTTAAGGAACCTCCATACTGTTCTCCATAGTGACTGTATCAATTTACATTCCCACAAATAGTGTAAGAGGGTTCCCTTTTCTCCACACCCTCTCCAGCATTTGTTGTTTGTAGATTTTCTGATGATGCCCATTCTAACTCGTGTGAGGTGATACCTCATTGTAGTTTTGGTTTATATTTCTCTAATAATTAGTGATGTTGAGTAGCTTTTCATGTGTTTCTTGGTCATCTGTATGTCTTCTTGGGACAAATGTCTATTTACGTCATCTGCCCATTTTTGGATTGGTTTGTTTGTTTTTTTACTGTTGAGCTGCATGAGCTGTTTATATACATTGGAGATTAATCCTTTGTCCATTGATTCGTTTGCAAATATTTTCTCCCATTCTGAGGGTTGTCTTTTCGTCTTGTTTGTAGTTTCCTTTGCTTTGCAAAAGCTTTTAGGTTTCATTTGCTCCCATTTGTTTTTTTTTTTTTTTTTTTATTCCATTACTCTAGGAGGTGGATCAAAAAATATCTTGCTGTGATTTATGTCAAAGAGTATTCTTCCTATGTTTTCCTCTAAGAGTTTTATAGTGTCCGGTCTTACATTTCGGTCTCTAATCCATTTGGAGTTTATTTTTTGTGTATGGTGTTAGGGAGTGTTCTAATTTCATTCTTTTACATGTAGCTGTCCATTTTTCCCAGCACCACTTATTGAAGAGACTGTCTTTTCTCCATTTTATACCCTTGCCTCCTTTGTCATAGATTAGTGGGCCATAGGTGTGTAGGTTTATCTCTGGGCTTTCTTTCTTTTTTTTTTTTTTTCTTTTACATCTTTATTGGAGTATAATTGCTTTACAATTGTGTGTTAGTTTCTGCTGTATAAAAAAGTGAATCAGCTATGTGTATACATATAACACCATATCCCCTCCCTCTTGCACCTCCCTCTCACTCCCTTATCCCACCCTTTTAGGTGGTCACAAAGCACAGAGCTGATCTCCCTGTGCTATGTGGCTGCTTCCCAGTAGCTATCAATTTTACATTTGGTAGTGTATATATGTCCATACCACTCTCTCACTTTGTCCCAGCTTACCCTTCCCTCTCCCCATGTCCTCAAGTCCTTTCTCTACGTCTGTGTCCTTAATCCTTTCCTGCCCCTAGGTTCTTCATAAACTTTTTTTTTTTAGATTCCATATATATGTGTTAGCATACGGTATTTGTTTTTCTCTTTCTGACTTACTTCACTCTGTAGGACAGACTCTAGATCCATCCACCTCACTAAAAATAACTCAATTTCGTTTCTTTTTATGGCTGAATAATGTTCCATCATATATATGTGCCACATCTTCTTTTTCCATTTATCTGTTGATGGACACTTAGGTTGCTTCCATGTCCTGGCTATTGTAAATAGAGCTACAGTGAACATTGTGGTACATGACTCTTTTTGAATTATGGTTTTCTCAGGGTAAATGTCCAGGAGTGGGTTTGCTGGGTTGTATGGTAGTTCTATTTTTAGTTTTTAAGGAAGCCCCATACCGTTCTCCCTAGTGGCTATATCAATTTACATTCCCACCTACAGTGCAAGAGGGTTCCCTTTTCTCCAATAAATGCCTCTCCAGCATTTACTGTTGGTAGATTTTTTGATGATGGCCATTCTGACTGGTGTGAGGTGATACCTCACTGTAGTTTTGATTTGCATTTCTCTAATGATTAGTGATGCTCAGCATCCTTTCATGTGTTTGTTGGCAACCTGTATATCTTCTTTGGAGAAATTTCTATTTAGGTCTTCTGCCCATTTTTGGATTGGGTTGTTTGGTTTTGTGATATTGAGCTACATGAGCTGCTTTTTGTAGATTAATCCTTTGCCATTTGCTTCATTTGAAAATATTTTCTCCCATTCTGATGGTTGTCTTTTCATCTTGCTTAAGTTTTCCTTTGCTGTGCAAAAGAATTTATGTTTCATTCGGTCCCATTTTTTAATTTTTGTTTTTATTTCCATTTCTCTAGGAGGTGGGTCAAAAAGGATCTTGCTGTGATTTATGTCATAGACTGTTCTGCTTATGTTTTCTTCTAAGAGTTTTATAGTGGCTGGTCTTATATTTAGGTCTCTAATCCATTTTGAGTTACTTTTGTGTATGGTGTTAGGGAGTGTACTAATTTCATTCTTTTACATGTAGCTGTCCAGTTTTCCCAGCACCACTTACTGAAGACACTGTCTTTTCTCCATTGTATACCCTTGCCTCCTTTGTCATAGATTAGTTAACCATAGGTACGTGGGTTTATCTCTGTGCTTTCTATCCTTTTCTATTGACCTATATTTCTGTGTTTGTGTCAGTACCATATTATCTTGATTACTGTAGCTTTGTAATATAGTCTGAAGTCTGGAAGTCTGATTCCTCCAGCTCTTTTTTTTCCCCCTCAAGACTGCTTTGGCTATCCAGGGTCTTTTGTGTCTCCCTACAAATTTTAAGATTTTTTTTCTTGTTCTGTAGAAAATGCCAAAGGTATTTTGATCGGGATTGCATTGAATCTGTAGATTGCTTTGGGTAGTATAGTCATTTTCACAATATTGATTCTTCTAATCCAAGGACATGGTATATGTCTCCATCTGTTTATATCATCTTTGATTTCTTTCATCAGTGTCTTATAGTTTTCTGAGTACAGGTCTTTTACTTCCTTAGGTAGGTTTATTCCTAGGTATTTTATTCTTTTTGTTGCAGTGGTAATGGGATTGTTTCCTTAATTTCTCTTTCTGATCTTTCATTGTTAGTGTATAGGAATGCAAGCAATTTCTGTGCATTAATTTTGTATCCTGCAACTTTACCAAATTCATTGATTAGCTCCAGTGGTTTTCTGGTGGCATCTTTAAGATTCTCTATCTATGATATCATGTCATCTGCAAACAGTGACAATTTTACTTCTTCTTTTCCGTTTTGTATTCCTTTTATTTCTTTTTCTTCTCTGATTGCCATGGCTAGGACTTCCAAAACTATGTTGAATAGCAGTGGTGAGAGTGGACATCCTCGTCTTGTTCCTGATCTTAGAGGAAACGCTTTCAGTTTTTCACCATTGAGAATGCTGTTTGCTGTGGGTTTGTCATATATGGCCTTTATTATGTTGAGGTAGTTTCCGTCTATGCCCACACTCTGCAGAGTTTTTATCGTAAATGAGTGTTGAATTTTCTCAAAATCTTTTCCTTCATCTATTGAGATGACCATATGGTTTTATTCTACAATTTGTTAATATGGTGTATCACATTGATTTGTGTATATTGAAGAATCCTTGCATCCCTGGGATAAACCCCACTTGATCATGGTGTATGATCCTTTTAATGTGTTGTTCGATTCTGTTTGCTAGTATTTTGTTGAGGATTTTTGCATCTATATTCATCAGGGATATTGGTCTATAATTTTCTTTCCTTGTAGTATCTCTGTCTGATTTTGGTATCAGGGTGATGGTGGTCTCATAGAATGAGTTTGGGAGTGTTCCTTCCCCTGCAATTGTTTTGAAGAATTTGAGAAGGTTGGGTGTTAGCTCTTCTCTAAATGTTTGATAGAATTCACCTGTAATGCCATCTGGTTCTGGACTTTTGTTTGTTGGAAGATTTTTAATCACAGTTTCAATTTCATTGCTTGTGATAGGTTTGTTCATATTTTCTATTTCTTCCTGGTTCAGTCTTAGAAGGTTATACCTTTCTAAGAATTTGTCCATTTCTTCCAGATTGTCCATTTTATTGGCACAGAGTTGCTTGTAGTAGTCTCTTAGGATGCTTTGTATTCCTGTGGTGTCTGTTGTAACTTCTCCTTTTTCACTTCTAATTTTGTTGATTTGCGTCCTCTCCCTCTTTTTCTTGAGTGTGGCTAAAGGTTGATCATTTTTGCTTATCTTCTCAAAGAACCAGCTTTTAGTTTTGATGATCTTTGCTTCCGTTTTCTTTGTTTCTATTTCATTTATTTCTGCTCTGATCTTTAGGATTTCTTTCCTTCTACTAACTTTGGGTTTTGTTCTTCTTTCTCTAGTTCCTCTAGGTGTAAGGTTAGATTGTTTATTTGAGATTTTTCTTGTTTCTTGAGGTAGGCTTGTATTGCTATAAACTTCCCTCTTAGAACTCCTTTTGCTGCATCCCATAGGTTTTGGATCATCGTGTTTTTGTTGTCATTTGTCTCTAGGTAGTTTTTGATTTCCCCTTTGATTTCTTCAGTGATCTCTTGGTTATTTAGTAACGTATTGTTTAGCCTCCATGTGTTTGTGTTTTTTACGGTTTTTTCCGTGTAATTGATTTCTAATCTCATAGCATTGTGGTCGGAACAGCTGCTTGATATGATTTCAGTTTTCTTAAATTTACTGAGGCTTTATCTGTGACCCAAGATGTGATCTATCCTGGAGAATGTTCCGTGTGCAGTTGAGAAGAACGTGTAATCTGCTGTTTTTGGATGGAATGTCCTATAAATATCAATGAACTCTATCTGGTCTATTGTGTCATTTAAAGCTTGTGTTTCCTTATTAATTTTCTGTCTGGCTGATCTCCACTGGTGTAAGTGAGCTGTTAAAGTCCCCCGCTATTATTGTGTTACTGTCGATTTCCTCTTTTATAGCTGTTAGCAGTTGCCTTATACATTGAGGTGCTCCTATGTTGGGTACATATATATTTATAATTGTTATATCTTCTTCTTGGATTGATCCCTTGACCATTATGTAGTGTCTTTCCTTGTCTCTTGTAACATTCTTTATTTTAAAGTCTATTTTATCTGATATGAGTATTGCTACTCCAGCTTTCTTTTGATTTTCATTAGCATAGAATATATTTTTCCATCGCCTCACTTTCAGTCTGTATGTGTCCCTAGGTCTGAAATGGGTCTCTTGTAGACAGCATATATATGGGTCTTGTTTTTGTATCCATTCAGCCAGTCTATGTCTTTTGGTTGGAACATTTAGTGCATTCACGTTTAAGGTAATTATCGATATGTATGTTCCTACTACTATTTTCTTAATTGTTATGGGTTTGTCTTGGTGGGTCCTTTTCTTCTCTTGTGTTTCCCACTTAGAGAAGTTCTTTTAGCATTTGGTGTAGAGCTGGTTGCATGGTGCTGAATTCTCTTAGCTTTTGCTTGTCTGTAAGGCTTTTGATTTCTCCATCAAATCTGAATGAGCTCTTTGCAGGGTGCAGTACCCTTGGTTGTAGGTTCTTCCCTTTCATCACTTTAAATTTATCATGCCACTTCCTTCTGGCTTGTAGATTTTCTGCTGAGAAATCAGCTGTTATCCTTATGGGATTTCCCTTGTATGTTATTTGTCATTTTTCCCTTGCTGCTTTCAATAATTTTTCTTTGTCGTTAATTTTTGTCAATTTGATTACTATGTGTCTTGTCATTTTTCTCCTTTGGTTTCTCCTGCCTGGGACACTCTGTGCTTCTGGACTTGGGTGGCTATTTCTTTTCCCATGCTAGGGAAGTTTTTGACCATAATCTCTTCAAATATATTCTCGGGTCCTTTCTCTCTCTCTTCTCCTTCTGGGACCCCTATAATGCGAATGTTGTTGCGTTTAATGTTGTCCCAGAGGACTCTTGGGGTGTCTTCATTTATTTTCATTCTTTTTCTTTATTCTGTTCCATGGCAGTGATTTCCACCTTTCTGTCTTCCAGGCCACTTATCCGTTCTTCTGCCACAGTTATTCTGCTACTGATTCCTTCTAGTGTATTTTTCATTTCAGTTATTACATTGTTCACCTCTGTTTGTTTGTTCTTTAATTCTTCTAGGTGTTTGTTCCTTAATTCTTCTAGGTCTTTGTTAAGCATTTCTTGTGTCTTCTCGATCTTTGCCTCCTTTCTTTTTCTAAGGTCTTGGCTCAACTTCACTATCATTATTCTGAATTCTTTTTCTGGAAGGTTCCCTATCTCCACCTCATTCCGTTTTTTTTCTGGGGTTTTATCTTGTTCCTTGATCTGGTATAAAGTCCTCTGCCTTTTCATTTTGTCTATCTTTCTGTGAATGTGGTTTTCCTTCCACAGGCTGCAGAATTGTAGTTCTTCTTGTTTCTGCTGTCTGCTCTCTGGTGGATGAGTCTATCTTAGAGGCTTGTGCAAGCTTCCTGATGGGAGGGACTGGTGGTGGGTAGAGCTGGGTGTTGCTTTGGTGGGCAGAGCTTTTATCCGCTTGTCTACGGATTAAATAAAACTTTAATGAAAAGTTGAATCTGCTTGTCTGCTGATGCATGGGGCTGGGTTCCCTCCCTGTTGGTTGTTTGGCCTGAGGCGACCCAGCACTGGAGCCTACCTTGCTCTTGGTGGGGCTAATGGCGGACTCTGGGAGGGCTCACACCAAGGAGTATTTCCCAGAACTTCTGCTGCCAGTGTTGTTGTCCTCACGGTGAGCCACAGCCACAGCCACCAGCTGCCTCTGCAGGAGACCCTCTAAAAGTAGCAGGTAGTTCTGGTCATTCTCCTACGGGGTCACTGCTCCTTCCCCTGGGTCCTGATGTGCACACTACTTTGTGTGTGCCCTCCAAGAGTGGAGTATCTGAGTGGAGTTGAGACTCTGAGACTCTGTGTGGAGTCGCACAGACTCTGGGTCCTGTGAAGCTTCGATGTTTTGTGATTCTAGAAATCCTATAGGAGACGGTCCACAGCAGGTGAAGCTAATGTTGTCAGTAGAGGTGTTGAAGCCAAAGATCTGCAGTTCCGGCTAGAGGTGCCGATGTACATACAGGACAAAATCATCTCGTGTGAATGTAGTTCAGGCATGTTTAAGATGAATGCAGTCATGTTAATGCCTACCATATTCTATCTTGAGCCTCTCCTCAGGGACCTCCTCCTCAGTTCCTGAGGCTCCTGTAAGTCATGTACAGGGGACTGGAGAGTGGGCTCTGTCCAGTCTGAGCCCTGAGTTACCCTGTGTGTATCTTAGGATACTTTGTATTTCTGTGGTGTCTGTTGTAACATCATCTCTTTCATTTCAGATTTATTTGGGCCCTCTCTTTTTTAACAAAACATACTACTGTTGTCTTTTATTCTTTACAGAAGTTTAATCAGTGTTTGATCTACTATCCTTACCCTATGTATACTTTTTGCAGTGAGATTTTTACTTTTCTTTGTTTCCTTGTTACTATCAATAATTAGAGAGACTTCTTTTAAGCTACCTTCAACATTGCTTATAAAGCTGCTTTATTAGTGATGACAGAGCCTTAATGGAAGTCATGTTCTGGTTGTAAATTAGAATGCAATGTGCCAGCACAAAGCCCCTTAAGTTTATGTCTCATTACTTCTTGTTCTTTTTTTAATTTAATTTTTATTTTTTGTCAGAGCAAATTTGATTAAAATGTTTTGTTTCTTCTAGGTGTGCAAGATGTGGTTCTTTTAAACATATACATATATCTATTCTTCTTTGGATCATTTTCCCATGTAGGTTATGACACCATGTTGAGTAGTCTTGTCTTGGTATTACGTAGGTCTTTGGTGATTACATATTTCACATGTGTTTCTATATCTATCTTAACCCCAATATCCTAATGTATCCAATCCTCACACCTTTCCATTTGGTGAACCCTAAGTTTGTTTAATGAATCTGTGATTGCATTTCTCTGTGGAAATATCTTCATTGGTATCAATTTTTAGCTAAGACCTATAAGTGATATTATAGGATATGTGTCTTTTGCTTTCTGACTTAGTACAATTTGCCTGATTAACTCAAGAATCATACACAGTGCTGCAAATGGCATTGTTTTGTTTTTTTCCCTCGCTAATATTCCATCTGTACGTGTACCAGTTATTCTTTGGCCACGCACCTCTTGATGGACTTTTTGGTTGCCTCCATGTCTTGGTTATTGTAATACTGCTGCAATGCACATTTGCTTGCCTGTGTCTTTCCAGTTCTATCTCCTTATGTTATAGGCCAAGGAGTGGGCTTGCTGTATCATATGGTAGCTCAGTGTGTACGTTTTAAAGGCACCACCATTCAGTTCTCATTAGTGGCTCTTTCCAGGTTATGTCCCACTTAAAATTGAGGGTATGCATTTCTCCAAAACACCTTCAATATTTATTGTTTGTAGTTTGCTTGCTGCTGGTTATTCTAACAGGTGCGAGCTGATACCTCTGTGTGGCTGAATTTGCATGTGTCCCATAATCTGTTGAAATTGATCTTTAAAGCATGCTCTTTTTATTTATCAAACTGTGATTACAGCTTAGTTATTCAAATTGTTTTCTTAAAGTAAGTGTCACATTTTGAAAAGTTTTGGCCACTACTTCCCTCAAGACATTTTGAGGGCAGGTTTCATTTACAGCCCTGAAGTACTTGTTCATATGAAGTGACCATTAACACAGATTTTAAAGCTGCATTTGCAGGTAACGGCCAGAGGGCGGCAGCCTTTTTACGTTCCCCAATCTGGTAACTAGGGAAAGAGTCCTTCAGCTGCAAGAGTGTCCAGCTTTATATCTCATCCAGCTGTGGGTCTAGATATGATCAAACAAGGTTGCATCACAGCCCAGGAACGAATTATGTAAAATTTCCTCTCTCTATCACTGTCTTATTTTTTTGGGTTTTTTAAAGTTATTTAATTTAAAATGGGGATTCACTACTTTTCACTGCTGTGTTTATGCCGCTTTACACACACTTGACTCACTTCCAGACAGATATCAATACATAGGTTTTAAGATTCTTACTAGTCACATATATTCTTGTGCGGTGAATAGGGGGTGTTGAGTCCAGTTCACTGAGCAAGGAGTAGGTCTTGTCTATTACATATTGGGTGTATGGAACGGTATCTGAGCGAATTTGAAACCCTTGTTTTATGCATCACCCCACCTCACCTTTCCCGTTAAGCAGCCATAGTGTGTTTTCTAAACGTGTGACTCTGTTCTGTTTTGTAATTCAGTTCAAGTGTAGCGGTTTTTACATTCCCTCTATAAGTGATAGCTTATGATAAGTGTCTTTTTCTGTGTGACTTATTTCACTTAGAATCGTCGTACCTAAGTCCACTCATCTTGCTTCTACTAGCCTTATGACATTGATTTCATGTCTGAGTGATATTGCATTGTACATAAGGACCACAACTTCTTTATACATTTTTCTCTTTCCTAGGATATTTAAGGTGTCATGAAGTGGAGGTTCTTGTCAACAGAGCAGCCCTAAACTTTGGGTTGCCTGTGTCTTGCTGATTTTTAGTTTTCCCAATTTATACGCCCATGAGTGGACGTGCCCTATGCTCCCTAAGCTGTGTTTTTTCGATGTTTCAGGACACACCATACACTTCTCCAGAGTGGCTGTTGGCAATTTACATCCCGCCCATCAGCATAGCAAGGCTGCCATTTCTCCATGGCCTGTCCTGCATTTCTGGTTTTGACACTTTTTGCAGCATGGCCCTTTTGACCGATGGGAAGCGAGACTTCTTTGTAGCGCTGATTTGCCTTTCCAGGTTGCTTGGTTGGCCGAAAAGTGCGTATGCGTTTTTTCCTGAATATATTCAGGAAAAAACGAATACGCCCTTTTTGGCCAAGGGCATCATTGTCGACGTTTTGAGACTTTTCATGTGCTTTAAAGGCGATTCGAATCTACCTCCTGAAACCTGTTTCCTGCATTATTGCCTTGCTTTCAAATCCTCTTCGTTGCCTTCCCTCAATATATTTGTGGACGAGAGTTATCATTTATAACTCTGCGGGTTTGTGAATGGCAGTGTGCCTGAGTTCCATTTTTCAACTCGCTTTTTTGGGAGCTGGCCGCAAAAGCGCGGTATTGCCTCAGGCCCTATTCTGCTTCTGGGGGGCAGGCTGAGCCTGTGGTTAATTCTTCTTCCTGATGGGAAAATAGAGTGACCTCTGCCGGTCCCAACACCAAGATCTAGTCTCTCATTGGTTGCCCCTCTTGCCGTTCATCCTCAGGACAAATTGCAACCTGTACGGAACAGGAGGTTAAAGGTGCTGATTCTCAAAGTAGGGAGATTGCTAGTAAAGTAGCTGGAATGGCGAACCCGAACACAAGGAGATGAGAAATGAGGTGCGTTTTAGAAACCATTCAAAATCACACGGTGTACCATCTTCTGGGTTTCTCATGCATGTTTTCGATGTAGGAAAATGCCCTTGAATCTGGAGATTTGGGACCCATGGGATGGGTACCACGCAGTATTACTTTAAAGGGTCTGTGTTTGCTCACCCAACCTCACCCAACCTCTCAACCCCAAGAGTGTCCACCCTTATGTCTCATCCAGCTGTGGGTCTAGATATGGTCAATCCAGGTTGCATCACAGCCCCTGAACGAATTTTGTAAGAATTTCTCTCTCTTTCACTGTCTTTGTTTTACGGGTTTTTAAAAGTAATTTATTTTTATAATGGGGTTTAGCTGCTTTTCACGGCTGTGTTTATGCGGCTTTACACCCACTTGACTCACTTCCAGACAGATATCAATATATAGGTTTTAAGATTCTTACTAGTCACATATATTCTTGTGCGGTGAATAGGGGGTGTTGAGTCCAGTTCACTGAGCAAGGAGTAGGTCTTGTCTATTACATATTGGGTGTATGGAACAGTATCTGAGCGAATTTGAAACCCTTGTTTTATGCATCACCCCACCTCACCTTTCCCGTTAAGCAGCCATAGTGTGTTTTCTAAACGTGTGACTCTGTTCTGTTTTGTAATTCAGTTCAAGTGTAGTGGTTTTTACATTCCCTCTATAAGTGATAGCTTATGATAAGTGTCTTTTTCTGCGTGTCTTATTTCACTTAGAATCGTCGTACCTAACTCCACTCATCTTGCTTCTACTAGCCTTATGACATTGATTTCATGTCTGAGTGATATTCCATTGTACATAAGGACCACAACTTCTTTATACATTTTTCTCTTTCCTAGGATATTTAAGGTGTCATGAAGTGGAGGTTCTTGTCAACAGAGCAGCCCTAAACTTTGGGTTGCCTGTGTCTTGCTGATTTTTAGTTTTCCCAATTTATACGCCCATGAGTGGACGTGCCCTATGCTCCCTAAGCTGTGTTTTTTCGATGTTTCAGGACACACCATACACTTCTCCAGAGTGGCTGTTGGCAATTTACATCCCGCCCATCAGCATAGCAAGGCTGCCATTTCTCCATGGCCTGTCCTGCATTTCTGGTTTTGACACTTTTTGCAGCATGGCCCTTTTGACCGATGGGAAGCGAGACTTCTTTGTAGCGCTGATTTGCCTTTCCAGGTTGCTTGGTTGGCCAAAAAGTGCGTATGCGTTTTTTCCTGAATATATTCAGGAAAAAACGAATACGCCCTTTTTGGCCAAGGGCATCATTGTCGACGTTTTGAGACTTTTCATGTGCTTTAAAGGCGATTCGAATCTACCTCCTGAAACCTGTTTCCTGCATTTCTGCCTTGCTTTCAAATCCTCTTCGTTGCCTTCCCTCAATATATTTGTGGACGAGAGTTATCATTTATAACTCTGCGGGTTTGTGAATGGCAGTGTCCCTGGGCTCCATTTTTCAACTCGCTTTTTTGGGAGCTGGCCGCAAGAGCGCGGGATTGCCTCAGGCCCTATTCTGCTTCTGGGCGGCAGGCTGAGCCTGTGGTTAATTCTTCTTCCTGATGGGAAAATAGAGTGACCTGTGCCTGTCCCAACACCTAGATCTAGTCTCTCATTGGTTGCCCCTCTTCCCGTTCATCCTCAGGACAAATTGCAACCTGTGCGAAACAGGAGGTTAAAGATGCTGACTCTCCAAGTAGGGAGATTTCTAGTAAAGTAGCTGGAATGGCGAACCCGAGTACAAGGAGATGAGAAATTGGGTGCGTTTTAGAAACCTTTCAAAATCACACGGTGTACCGTCTTCTGGGTTTCTCATGCATGTTTTCGATGTAGGAAGATGCCCTTGAACCTGGAGATTTGGGACCCATGGGATGGGTACCACACAGTATTACTTTAAAGGGTGTGCGTTTGCTCACCCAACCTCACCCAACCTCTAAGCCCCAAGAGTGTCCACCCTTATGTCTCATCCAGCTGTGGGTCTAGATATGGTCAATCCAGGTTGCATCACAGCCTCTGAACGAATTTTGTAAGAATTTCTCTCTCTTTCTCTGTCTTTGTTTTACGGGTTTTTAAAAGTAATTTATTTTTATAATGGGGTTTAGCTGCTTTTCACGGCTGTGTTTATGCGGCTTTACACCCACTTGACTCACTTCCAGACAGCTATCAATACATAGGTTTTAAGATTCTTACTAGTCACATATATTCTTGTGCGGTGAATAGGGGGTGTTGAGTCCAGTTCACTGAGCAAGGAGTAGGTCTTGTCTATTACATATTGGGTGTATGGAACGGTATCTGAGCGAATTTGAAACCCTTGTTTTATGCATCACCCCACCTCACCTTTCCCGTTAAGCAGCCATAGTGTGTTTTCTAAACGTGTGACTCTGTTCTGTTTTGTAATTCAGTTCATGTGTAGCGGTTTTTACATTCCCTCTATAAGTGATAGCTTATGATAAGTGTCTTTTTCTGTGTGACTTATTTCACTTAGCATCGTCGTACCTAAGTCCAATCATCTTGCTTCTACTAGCCTTATGACATTGATTTCATGTCTGAGTGATATTCCTTTGTACATAAGAACCACAACTTCTTTATCCATTTTTCTCTTTCCTGGGATATTTAAGGTGTCATGAAGTGGAGGTTCTTGTCAACATAGCAGCCCTAAACATTGGGGTGCCTGTGTCTTGCTGATTTTTAGTTTTCCCAATTTATACGCCCATGAGTGGACGTGCCCTATGCTCCCTAAGCTGTGTTTTTTCGATGTTTCAGGACACACCGTACACTTCTCCAGAGTGGCTGTTGGCAATTTACATCCCGCCCATCAGCGTAGCAAGGCTGCCATTTCTCCATGGCCTGTCCTGCATTTCTGGTTTTGACACTTTTTGCAGCATGGCCCTTTTGACCGATGGGAAGCGAGACCTCTTTGTAGCGCTGATTTGCCTTTCCAGGTTGCTTGGTTGGCCAAAAAGGGCGTATGCGTTTTTTCCTGAATATATTCAGGAAAAAACGCATACGCCCTTTTTGGCCAAGGGCATCATTGTCGATGTTTTGCCACTTTTCATGTGCTTTAAAGGCGATTCGAATCTACCTCCTGAAATCTGTTTCCTGCAATTCTGCCTTGCTTTCAAATCCTCTTCGTTGCCTTCCCTCAATATATCTGTGGATGAGAGTTATCATTTATAACTCTGCGGGTTTGTGAATTGCAGTGTCCCTGAGCTCCATTTTTCAACTCGCTTTTTTGGGAGCTGGCCGCAAAAGCGCGGGATTGCCTCAGGCCCTATTCTGGTTCCTGGCGGCAGGCTGAGCCTGTGGTTAATTCTTCTTCCTGATGGGAAAATACAGTGACCTGGGCCTGTCCCAACACCTAGATCTAGTCTCTCATTGGTTGCCCCTCTTCCCGTTCATCCTCAGGACAAATTGCAACCTGTAGGGAACAGGAGCTTAAAGGTGCTGATTCTCCAAGTAGGGAGATTGCTAGTAAAGTAGCTGGAAAGGCGAACCCTAGCACAAGGAGATGAGAAATGGGGTGCGTTTTAGAAACCTTTCAAAATCACACGGTGTACCATCTTCTGGGTTTCTCATGCATGTTTTCGATGTAGGAAGATGCCTTTGAACCTGGAGATTTGGGACCCATGGGATGGGTACCACGCAGTATTACTTAAAGGGTCTGAGTTTGCTCACCCAACCTCACCCAACCTCTCATCCCCAAGAGTGTCCACCCTTATGTCTCATCCCGGTGTGTGTCTAGATATGGTCAATCCAGGTTGCATCACAGCCCCTGAACGAATTTTGTAAGAATTTCTCTCTCTTTCACTGTCTTTGTTTTACAGGTTTTTAAAAGTAATTTATTTTTATAATGGGGTTTAGCTGCTTTTCACGGCTGTGTTTATGCGGCTTTACACCCACTAGGCTCACTTCCAGAGAGATATCAATACATAGGTTTTACGATTCTTACTAGTCAGATATATTCTTGTGCGGTGAATAGGGGGTGTTGAGTCCATATCACTGAGCAAGGAGTAGGTCTTGTCTATTACATATTGGGTGTATGAAACAGTATCTGAGCGAATTTGAAACCCTTGTTTTATGCATCACCCCACCTCACCTTTCCCGTTAAGCAGCCATAGTGTGTTTTCTAAACGTGTGACTCTGTTCTGTTTTATAATTCAGTTCAAGTGTAGCGGTTTTTACATTCCCTCTATAAGTGATAGCTTATGATAAGTGTCTTTTTCTGTGTGACTTATTTCACTTAGAATCGTCATACCTAAATCCACTCATCTTGCTTCTACAAGCCTTATGACATTGATTTCATGTCTGAGTGATATTCCATTGTACATAAGAACCACAACTTCTTTATCCATTTTTCTCTTTCCTGGGATATTTAAGGTGTCATGAAGTGGAGGTTCTTGTCAACAGAGCAGCCCTAAACTTTGGGGTGCCTGTGTCTTGCTGATTTTTAGTTTTCCCAATTTATACGCCCATGAGTGGACGTGCCCTATGCTCCCTAAGCTGTGTTTTTTCGATATTTCAGGACACACCGTACACTACTCCAGAGTGGCTGTTAGCAATTTACATCCCGCCCATCAGCGTAGCAAGGCTGCCATTTCTCCATGGCCTGTCCTGCATTTCTGGTTTTGACACTTTTTGCAGCATGACCCTTTTGACCGATGGGAAGTGAAACTTCTTTGAAGCGCTGATTTGCCTTTCCAGGTTGCTTGGTTGGCCAAAAAGGGCGTATGCGTTTTTTCCTGAATATATTCAGGAAAAAACGCATACGCCCTTTTTGGCCAAGGGCATCATTGTCGAAGTTTTGCCGCTTTTCATGTGCTTTAAAGGCGATTCGAATCTACCTCCTGAAATCTGCTTCCTGCAATTCTGCCTTGCTTTCAAATCCTCTTCGTTGCCTTCCCTCAATATATCTGTGGATGAGAGTTATCATTTATAACTCTGCGGGTTTGTGAATTGCAGTGTCCCTTACTCCATTTTTCAACTCGCTTTGTTGGGAGCTGGCCGCAAAAGCGCGGGATTGCCTCAGGCCCTATTCTGGTTCCTGGCGGCAGGCTGAGCCTGTGGTTAATTCTTCTTCCTGATGGGAAAATAGAGTGACCTGGGCCTGTCCCAACACCTAGATCTAGTCTCTCATTGGTTGCCCCTCTTCCCGATCATCCTCAGGACAAATTGCAACCTGTAGGGAACAGGAGCTTAAAGGTGCTGATTCTCCAAGTAGAGAGATTGCTAGTAAAGTAGCTGGAAAGGCGAACCCGAGTACAAGGAGATGAGAAATTGGGTGCGTTTTAGAAACCTTTCAAAATCACACGGTGTACCGTCTTCTGGGTTTCTCATGCATGTTTTCGATGTAGGAAGATGCCCTTGAACCTAGAGATTTGGGACCCATGGGATGGGTACCACACAGTATTACTTTAAAGGGTGTGCGTTTGCTCACCCAACCTCACCCAACCTCTAAGCCCCAAGAGTGTCCACCCTTATGTCTCATCCAGCTGTGGGTCTAGATATGGTCAATCCAGGTTGCATCACAGCCTCTGAACGAATTTTGTAAGAATTTCTCTCTCTTTCTCTGTCTTTGTTTTACGGGTTTTTAAAAGTAATTTATTTTTATAATGGGGTTTAGCTGCTTTTCACGGCTGTGTTTATGCGGCTTTACACCCACTTGACTCACTTCCAGACAGCTATCAATACATAGGTTTTAAGATTCTTACTAGTCACATATATTCTTGTGCGGTGAATAGGGGGTGTTGAGTCCAGTTCACTGAGCAAGGAGTAGGTCTTGTCTATTACATATTGGGTGTATGGAACGGTATCTGAGCGAATTTGAAACCCTTGTTTTATGCATCACCCCACCTCACCTTTCCCGTTAAGCAGCCATAGTGTGTTTTCTAAACGTGTGACTCTGTTCTGTTTTGTAATTCAGTTCAAGTGTAGCGGTTTTTACATTCCCTCTATAAGTGATAGCTTATGATAAGTGTCTTTTTCTGTGTGACTTATTTCACTTAGCATCGTCGTACCTAAGTCCAATCATCTTGCTTCTACTAGCCTTATGACATTGATTTCATGTCTGAGTGATATTCCTTTGTACATAAGAACCACAACTTCTTTATCCATTTTTCTCTTTCCTGGGATATTTAAGGTGTCATGAAGTGGAGGTTCTTGTCAACATAGCAGCCCTAAACATTGGGGTGCCTGTGTCTTGCTGATTTTTAGTTTTCCCAATTTATACGCCCATGAGTGGACGTGCCCTATGCTCCCTAAGCTGTGTTTTTTCGATGTTTCAGGACACACCGTACACTTCTCCAGAGTGGCTGTTGGCAATTTACATCCCGCCCATCAGCGTAGCAAGGCTGCCATTTCTCCATGGCCTGTCCTGCATTTCTGGTTTTGACACTTTTTGCAGCATGGCCCTTTTGACCGATGGGAAGCGAGACCTCTTTGTAGCGCTGATTTGCCTTTCCAGGTTGCTTGGTTGGCCAAAAAGGGCGTATGCGTTTTTTCCTGAATATATTCAGGAAAAAACGCATACGCCCTTTTTGGCCAAGGGCATCACTGTCGACGTTTTCCCACTTTTCATGTGCTTTAAAGGCGATTCGAATCTACCTCCTGAAATCTGTTTCCTGCAATTCTGCCTTGCTTTGAATTCCTCTTCGTTGCCTTCCCTCAATATATCTGTGGATGACAGTTATCATTTATAACTCTGCGGGTTTGTGAATTGCAGTGTCCCTGAGCTCCATTTTTCAACTCGCTTTTTTGGGAGCTGGCCGCAAAAGCGCGGGATTGCCTCAGGCCCAATTCTGGTTCCTGGCTGCAGGCTGAGCCTGTGGTTAATTCTTCTTCCTGATGGGAAAATAGAGTGACCTGGGCCTGTCCCAACACCTAGATCTAGTCTCTCATTGGTTGCCCCTCTTCCCGTTCATCCTCAGGACAAATTGCAACCTGTAGGGAACAGGAGCTTAAAGGTGCTGATTCTCCAAGTAGGGAGATTGCTAGTAAAGTAGCTGGAAAGGCGAACCCGAGCACAAGGAGATGAGAAAGTGGGTGCGTTTTAGAAACCTTTTAAAATCACACGGTGTACCATCTTCTGGGTTTCTCATGCATGTTTTCGATGTAGGAAGATGCCCTTGAACCTGGAGATTTGGGAACTATGGGATGGGTACCACACAGTATTACTTTAAAGGGTCTGCGTTTGCTCACCCAACCTCACCCAACCTCTAAGCCCCAAGAGTGTCCACCCTTATGTCTCATCCAGCTGTGGGTCTAGATATGGTCAATCCAGGTTGCATCACAGCCTCTGAACGAATTTTGTAAGAATTTCTCTCTCTTTCACTGTCTTTGTTTTACGGGTTTTTAAAAGTAATTTATTTTATAATGGGGTTTAGCTGCTTTTCACGGCTGTGTTTATGCGGCTTTACACCCACTTGACTCACTTCCAGACAGATATCAATACATAGGTTTTAAGATTCTTACTAGTCACATATATTCTTGTGCGGTGAATAGGGGGTGTTGAGTCCAGTTCACTGAGCATGGAGTAGGTCTTGTCTATTACATATTGGGTGTATGGAACGGTATCTGAGCAAATTTGAAACCCTTGTTTTATGCATCACCCCACCTCACCTTTCCCGTTAAGCAGCCATAGTGTGTTTTCTAAACGTGTGACTCTGTTCTGTTTTGAAATTCAGTTCAGGTGTAGCGGTTTTTACATTCCCTCTATAAGTGATAGCTTATGATAAGTGTCTTTTTCTGTGTGACTTATTTCACTTAAAATCGTCATACCTAAATCCACTCATCTTGCTTCTACTAGCCTTATGACATTGATTTCATGTCTGAGGGATATTCCTTTGTACATAAGGACCACAACTTCTTTATCCATTTTTCTCTTTCCTGGGATATTTAAGGTGTCATGAAGTGGAGGTTCTTGTCAACATAGCAGCCCTAAACATTGGGGTGCCTGTGTCTTGCTGATTTTTATTTTGCCCAATTTATACGCCCATGAGTGGACGTGCCCTATGCTCCCTAAGCTGTGTTTTTTCGATGTTTCAGGACACACCGTACACTTCTCCAGAGTGGCTGTTGGCAATTTACATCCCGCCCATCAGCGTAGCAAGGCTGCCATTTCTCCATGGCCTGTCCTGCATTTCTGGTTTTGACACTTTTTGCAGCATGGCCCATTTGACCGATGGGAAGCGAGACTTCTTTGTAGCGCTGATTTGCCTTTCCAGGTTGCTTGGTTGGCCAAAAAGGGCGTATGCGTTTTTTCCTGAATATATTCAGGAAAAAACGCATACGCCCTTTTTGGCCAAGGGCATCACTGTCGACGTTTTCCCACTTTTCATGTGCTTTAAAGGCGATTCGAATCTACCTCCTGAAATCTGTTTCCTGCAATTCTGCCTTGCTTTGAATTCCTCTTCGTTGCCTTCCCTCAATATATCTGTGGATGACAATTATCATTTATAACTCTGCGGGTTTGTGAATTGCAGTGTCCCTGAGCTCCATTTTTCAACTCGCTTTTTTGGGAGCTGGCCGCAAAAGCGCGGGATTGCCTCAGGCCCATTTCTGGTTCCTGGCGGCAGGCTGAGCCTGTGGTTAATTCTTCTTCCTGATGGGAAAATAGAGTGACCTGGGCCTGTCCCAACACCTAGATCTAGTCTCTCATTGGTTGCCCCTCTTCCCGTTCAACCTCAGGACAAATTGCAACCTGTAGGGAACAGGAGCTTAAAGGCGCTGATTCTCCAAGTAGGGAGATTGCTAGTAAAGTAGCTGGAAAGGCGAACCCTAGCACAAGGAGATGAGAAATGGGGTGCGTTTTAGAAACCTTTCAAAATCACACGGTGTTCCATCTTCTGGGTTTCTCATGCATGTTTTCGATGTAGGAAGATGCCCTTGAACCTGGAGATTTGGGACCCATGGGATGGGTACCACGCACTACTACTTTAAAGGGTCTGAGTTTGCTCACCCAACCTCACCCAACCTCTCAGCCCCAAGATTGTCCACCCTTATGTCTCATCCAGTTGTGGGTCTAGATATGGTCAATCCAGGTTGCATCACAGCCCCTGAACGAATTTTGTAAGAATTTCTCTCTCTATCACTGTCTTTGTTTTACGGGTTTTTAAAAGTAATTTATTTTTATAATGGGGTTTAGCTGCTTTTCACGGCTGTGTTTATGCAGCTTTACACCCACTTGACACACTTCCAGAGAGATATCAATACATAGGTTTTACGATTCTTACTAGTCACATATATTCTTGTGCGGTGAATAGGGGGTGTTGAGTCCAGTTCACTGAGCAAGGAGTAGGTCTTGTCTATTACATATTGGGTGTATGGAACAGTATCAGAGCGAATTTGAAACCCTTGTTTTATGCATCACCCCACCTCACCTTTCCCGTTAAGCAGCCATAGTGTGTTTTCTAAACGTGTGACTCTGTTCTGTTTTGTAATTCAGTTCAAGTGTAGCGGTTTTTACATTCCCTCTATAAGTGATAGCTTATGATAAGTGTCTTTTTCTGTGTGACTTATTTCACTTAGAATCGTCATACCTATATCCACTCATCTTGCTTCTACTAGCCTTATGACATTGATTTCATGTCTGAGTGATATTCCTTTGTACATAAGGACCACAACTTCTTTATCCATTTTTCTCTTTCCTGGGATATTTAAGGTGTCATGAAGTGGAGGTTCTTGTCAACATAGCAGCCCTAAACATTGGGGTGCCTGTGTCTTGCTGATTTTTAGTTTTCCCAATTTATACGCCCATGAGTGGACGTGCCCTATGCTCCCTAAGCTGTGTTTTTTCGATGTTTCAGGACACACCGAACACTTCTCCAGAGTGTCTGTTGGCAATTTACATCCCGCCCATCAGCGTAGCAAGGCTGCCATTTCTCCATGGCCTGTCCTGCATTTCTGGTTTTGACACTTTTTGCAGCATGGCCCTTTTGACCGATGGGAAGCAAGACCTCTTTGTAGCGCTGATTTGCCTTTCCAGGTTGCTTGGTTGGCCAAAAAGGGCGTATGCGTTTTTTCCTGAATATATTCAGGAAAAAACGCATACGCCCTTTTTGGCCAAGGGCATCATTGTCGACGTTTTGCCGCTTTTCATGTGCTTTAAAGGCGATTCGAATCTACCTCCTGAAACCTGTTTCCTGCAATTCTGCCTTGCTTTCAAATCCTCTTCGTTGCCTTCCCTCAATATATCTGTGGATGAGAGTTATCATTTATAACTCTGCGGGTTTGTGAATTGCAGTCTCCCTGAGCTCCATTTTTCAACTCGCTTTTTTGGGAGCTGGCCGCAAAAGCGCGGGATTGCCTCAGGCCCTATTCTGGTTCCTGGCGGCAGGCTGAGCCTGTGGTTAATTCTTCTTCCTGATGGGAAAATAGAGTGACCTGGGCCTGTCCCAACACCTAGATCTAGTCTCTCATTGGTTGCCCCTCTTCCCGTTCATCCTCAGGACAAATTGCAACCTGTAGGGAACAGGAGCTTAAAGGTGCTGATTCTCCAAGTAGGGAGATTGCTAGTAAAGTAGCTGGAAAGGCGAACCCGAGCACAAGGAGATGAGAAAGTGGGTGCGTTTTAGAAACCTTTTAAAATCACACGGTGTACCATCTTCTGGGTTTCTCATGCATGTTTTCGATGTAGGAAGATGCCCTTGAACCTGGAGATTTGGGAACTATGGGATGGGTACCACACAGTATTACTTTAAAGGGACTGCGTTTGCTCACCCAACCTCACCCAACCTCTAAGCCCCAAGAGTGTCCACCCTTATGTCTCATCCAGCTGTGGGTCTAGATATGGTCAATCCAGGTTGCATCACAGCCTCTGAACGAATTTTGTAAGAATTTCTCTCTCTTTCACTGTCTTTGTTTTACGGGTTTTTAAAAGTAATTTATTTTTATAATGGGGTTTAGCTGCTTTTCACGGCTGTGTTTATGCGGCTTTACACCCACTTGGCTCACTTCCAGAGAGATATCAATACATAGGTTTTACGATTCTTACTAGTCAGATATATTCTTGTGCGGTGAATAGGGGGTGTTGAGTCCAGTTCACTGAGCAAGGAGTAGGTCTTGTCTATTACATATTGGGTGTATGGAACAGTATCTGAGCGAATTTGAAACCCTTGTTTTATGCATCACCCCACCTCACCTTTCCAGTTAAGCTGCCATAGTGTGTTTTCTAAACGTGTGACTCTGTTCTGTTTTGTAATTCAGTTCAAGTGTAGCGGTTTTTACATTCCCTCTATAAGTGATAGCTTATGATAAGTGTCTTTTTCTGTGTGACTTATTTCACTTAGAATCGTCGTACCTAACTCCACTCATCTTGCTTCTACTAGCCTTATAACATTGATTTCATGTCTGAGTGATATTCCATTGTACATAAGGACCACAACTTCTTTATCCATTTTTCTCTTTCCTGGGATATTTAAGGTGTCATGAAGTGGAGGTTCTTGTCAACAGAGCAGCCCTAAACATTGGGGTGCCTGTGTCTTGCTGATTTTTATTTTTCCCAATTTATACGCCCATGAGTGGACGTGCCCTATGCTCCCTAAGCTGTGTTTTTTCGATGTTTCAGGACACACCGTACACTTCTGCAGAGTGGCTGTTGGCAATTTACATCCCGCCCATCAGCGTAGCAAGGCTGCCATTTCTCCATGGCCTGTCCTGCATTTCTGGTTTTGACACTTTTTGCAGCATGTCCCTTTTGACGGATGGGAAGCGAGACTTCTTTGTAGCGCTGATTTGCCTTTCCAGGTTGCTTGGTTGGCCAAAAAGGGCGTATGCGTTTTTTCCTGAATATATTCAGGAAAAAACGCATACGCCCTTTTTGGCCAAGGGCATCACTGTCGACGTTTTACCACTTTTCATGTGCTTTAAAGGCGATTCGAATCTACCTCCTGAAACCTGTTTCCTGCAATTCTGCCTTGCTTTCAAATCCTCTTCGTTGCCTTCCCTCAATATATCTGTGGATGAGAGTTATCATTTATAACTCTGCGGGTTTGTGAATTGCAGTGTCCCTGAGCTCCATTTTTCAACTCGCTTTTTTGGGAGCTGGCCGCAAAAGCGCGGGATTGCCTCAGGCCCTATTCTGGTTCCTGGCAGCAGGCTGAGCCTGTGGTTAATTCTTCTTCCTGATGGGAAAATAGAATGACCTGGGCCTGTCCCAACACCTAGATCTAGTCTCTCATTGGTTGCCCCTCTTCCCGTTCAACCTCAGGACAAATTGCAACCTGTAGGGAACAGGAGCTTAAAGGTGCTGATTCTCCAAGTAGGGAGATTGCTAGTAAAGTAGCTGGAAAGGCGAACCCTAGCACAAGGAGATGAGAAATTGGGTGCGTTTTAGAAACCTTTCAAAATCACACGGTGTACCATCTTCTGGGTTTCTCATGCATGTTTTCGATGTAGGAAGATGCCCTTGAACCTGGAGATTTGGGACCCATGGGATGGGTACCACGCAGTACTACTTTAAAGGGTCTGCGTTTGCTCACCGAACCTCACCCAACCTCTCAGCCCCAAGATTGTCCACCCTTATGTCTCATCCAGTTGTGGGTCTAGATATGGTCAATCCATTTTGCATCACAGCCCCTGAACGAATTGTGTAAGAATTTCTCTCTCTTTCACTGTCTTTGTTTTACGGGTTTTTAAAAGTAATTTATTTTTATAATGGGGTTTAGCTGCTTTTCACGGCTGTGTTTATGCAGCTTTACACCCACTTGACACACTTCCAGAGAGATATCAATACATAGGTTTTACGATTCTTACTAGTCACATATATTCTTGTGCGGTGAATAGGGGGTGTTGAGTCCAGTTCACTGAGCAAGGAGTAGGTCTTGTCTATTACATATTGGGTGTATGGAACAGTATCTGAGCGAATTTGAAACCCTTGTTTTATGCATCACCCCACCTCACCTTTCCCGTTAAGCAGCCATAGTGTGTTTTCTAAACGTGTGACTCTGTTCTGTTTTGTAATTCAGTTCAAGTGTAGCGGTTTTTACATTCCCTCTATAAGTGATATCTTATGATAAGTGTCTTTTTCTGTGTGACTTATTTCACTTAGAATCGTCATACCTAAATCCACTCATCTTGCTTCTACTAGCCTTATGACATTGATTTCATGTCTGAGTGATATTCCTTTGTACATAAGGACCACAACTTCTTTATCCATTTTTCTCTTTCCTGGGATATTTAAGGTGTCATGAAGTGGAAGTTCTTGTCAACAGAGCAGCCCTAAATATTGGGGTGCCTGTGTCTTGCTGATTTTTAGTTTTCCCAATTTATACGCCCATGAGTGGACGTGCCCTATGCTCCCTAAGCTGTGTTTTTTCGATGTTTCAGGACACACCGTACACTTCTCCAGAGTGGCTGTTGGCAATTTACATCCCGCCCATCAGCGTAGCAAGGCTGCCATTTCTCCATGGCCTGTCCTGCATTTCTGGTTTTGACACTTTTTGCAGCATGGCCCTTTTGACCGATGGGAAGCGAGACCTCTTTGTAGCGCTGATTTGCCTTTCCAGGTTGCTTAGTTGGCCAAAAAGGGCATATGCGTTTTTTCCTGAATATATTCAGGAAAAAACGCATACGCCCTTTTTGGCCAAGGGCATCATTGTCGATGTTTTGCCACTTTTCATGTGCTTTAAAGGCGATTCGAATCTACCTCCTGAAATCTGTTTCCTGCAATTCTGCCTTGCTTTCAAATCCTCTTAGTTGCCTTCCCTCAATATATCTGTGGATGAGAGTTATCATTTATAACTCTGCGGGTTTGTGAATTGCAGTGTCCCTGAGCTCCATTTTTCAAATCGCCTTTTTGGGAGCTGGCCGCAAAAGCGCGGGATTGCCTCAGGCCCTATTCTGGTTCCTGGCGGCAGGCTGAGCCTGTGGTTAATTCTTCTTCCTGATGGGAAAATAGAGTGACCTGGGCCTGTCCCAACACCTAGATCTAGTCTCTCATTGGTTGCCCCTCTTCCCGTTCATCCTCAGGACAATTTGCAACCTGTAGGGAACAGGAGCTTAAAGGTGCTGATTCTCCAAGTAGGGAGATTGCTAGTAAAGTAGCTGGAAAGGCGAACCCGAGCACAAGGAGATGAGAAATGGGGTGCGTTTTAGAAACCTTTCAAAATCACACGGTGTACCATCTTCTGGGTTTCTCATGCATGTTTTCGATGTAGGAAGATGCCCTTGAACCTGGAGATTTGGGAGCCATGGGATGGGTACCACACAGTATTACTTTAAAGGGTCTGCGTTTGGTCACCCAACCTCACCCAACCTCTAAGCCAAAGAGTGTCCACCCTTATGTCTCATCCAGCTGTGGGTCTAGATATGGTCAATCCAGGTTGCATCACAGCCTCTGAACGAATTTTGTAAGAATTTCTCTCTCTTTCACTGTCTTTGTTTTACGGGTTTTTAAAAGTAATTTATTTTATAATGGGGTTTAGCTGCTTTTCACGGCTGTGTTTATGCGGCTTTACACCCAATTGACTCACTTCCAGACAGATATCAATACATAAGTTTTAAGATTCTTACTAGTCACATATATTCTTGTGCGGTGAATAGGGGGTGTTGAGTCCAGTTCACTGAGCAAGGAGTAGGTCTTGTCTATTACATATTGGGTGTATGGAACGGTATCTGAGCGAATTTGAAGCCCTTGTTTTATGGATCACCCCACCTCACATTTCCCTTTAAGCAGCCATAGTGTGTTTTCTAAACGTGTGACTCTGTTCTGTTTTGTAATTCAGTTCAGGTGTAGCGGTTTTTACATTCCCTCTATAAGTGATAGCTTATGATAAGTGTCTTTTTCTGTGTGACTTATTTCACTTAAAATCGTCATACCTAAATCCACTCATCTTGCTTCTACTAGCCTTATGACATTGATTTCATGTCTGAGGGATATTCCTTTGTACATAAGGACCACAACTTCTTTATCCATTTTTCTCTTTCCTGGGATATTTAAGGTGTCATGAAGTGGAGGTTCTTGTCAACATAGCAGCCCTAAACATTGGGGTGCCTGTGTCTTGCTGATTTTTATTTTGCCCAATTTATACGCCCATGAGTGGACGTGCCCTATGCTCCCTAAGCTGTGTTTTTTCGATGTTTCAGGACACACCGTACACTTCTCCAGAGTGGCTGTTGGCAATTTACATCCCGCCCATCAGCGTAGCAAGGCTGCCATTTCTCCATGGCCTGTCCTGCATTTCTGGTTTTGACACTTTTTGCCGCATGGCCCATTTGACCGATGGGAAGCGAGACATCTTTGTAGCGCTGATTTGCCTTTCCAGGTTGCTTGGTTGGCCAAAAAGGGCGTATGCGTTTTTTCCTGAATATATTCAGGAAAAAACGCATACGCCCTTTTTGGCCAAGGGCATCACTGTCGAGGTTTTCCCACTTTTCATGTGCTTTAAAGGCGATTCGAATCTACCTCCTGAAATCTGTTTCCTGCAATTCTGCCTTGCTTTCAAATCCTCTTCGTTGACTTCCCTCAATATATCTGTGGATGAGAGTTATCATTTATAACTCTGCGGGTTTGTGAATTGCAGTGTCCCTGAGCTCCATTTTTCAACTCGCTTTTTTGGGAGCTGGCCGCAAAAGCGCGGGATTGCCTCAGGCCCATTTCTGGTTCCTGGCGGCAGGCTGAGCCTGTGGTTAATTCTTCTTCCTGATGGGAAAATAGAGTGACCTGGGCCTGTCCCAACACCTAGATCTAGTCTCTCATTGGTTGCCCCTCTTCCCGTTCAACCTCAGGACAAATTGCAACCTGTAGGGAACAGGAGCTTAAAGGCGCTGATTCTCCAAGTAGGGAGATTGCTAGTAAAGTAGCTGGAAAGGCGAACCCTAGCACAAGGAGATGAGAAATGGGGTGCGTTTTAGAAACCTTTCAAAATCACACGGTGTTCCATCTTCTGGGTTTCTCATGCATGTTTTCGATGTAGGAAGATGCCCTTGAACCTGGAGATTTGGGACCCATGGGATGGGTACCACGCAGTACTACTTTAAAGGGTCTGAGTTTGCTCACCCAACCTCACCCAACCTCTCAGCCCCAAGATTGTCCACCCTTATGTCTCATCCAGTTGTGGGTCTAGATATGGTCAATCCAGGTTGCATCACAGCCCCTGAACGAATTTTGTAAGAATTTCTCTCTCTATCACTGTCTTTGTTTTACGGGTTTTTAAAAGTAATTTATTTTTATAATGGGGTTTAGCTGCTTTTCACGGCTGTGTTTATGCGGCTTTACACCCACTTGGCTCACTTCCAGAGAGATATCAATACATAGGTTTTACGATTCTTACTAGTCAGATATATTCTTGTGCGGTGAATAGGGGGTGTTGAGTCCAGTTCACTGAGCAAGGAGTAGGTCTTGTCTATTACATATTGGGTGTATGGAACAGTATCTGAGCGAATTTGAAACCCTTGTTTTATGCATCACCCCACCTCACCTTTCCCGTTAAGCAGCCATAGTGTGTTTTCTAAACGTGTGACTCTGTTCTGTTTTGTAATTCAGTTCAAGTGTAGCGGTTTTTACATTCCCTCTATAAGTGATAGCTTATGATAAGTGTCTTTTTCTGTGTGACTTATTTCACTTAGAATCGTCGTACCTAACTCCACTCATCTTGCTTCTACTAGCCTTATAACATTGATTTCATGTCTGAGTGATATTCCATTGTACATAAGGACCACAACTTCTTTATCCATTTTTCTCTTTCCTGGGATATTTAAGGTGTCATGAAGTGGAGGTTCTTGTCAACAGAGCAGCCCTAAACATTGGGGTGCCTGTGTCTTGCTGATTTTTAGTTTTCCCAATTTATACGCCCATGAGTGGACGTGCCCTATGCTCCCTAAGCTGTGTTTTTTCGATGTTTCAGGACACACCGTACACTTCTGCAGAGTGGCTGTTGGCAATTTACATCCCGCCCATCAGCGTAGCAAGGCTGCCATTTCTCCATGGCCTGTCCTGCATTTCTGGTTTTGACACTTTTTGCAGCATGTCCCTTTTGACGGATGGGAAGCGAGACTTCTTTGTAGCGCTGATTTGCCTTTCCAGGTTGCTTGGTTGGCCAAAAAGGGCGTATGCGTTTTTTCCTGAATATATTCAGGAAAAAACGCATACGCCCTTTTTGGCCAAGGGCATCACTGTCGACGTTTTGCCACTTTTCATGTGCTTTAAAGGCGATTCGAATCTACCTCCTGAAACCTGTTTCCTGCAATTCTGCCTTGCTTCAAATCCTCTTCGTTGCCTTCCCTCAATATATCTGTGGATGAGAGTTATCATTTATAACTCTGCGGGTTTGTGAATTGCAGTGTCCCTGAGCTCCATTTTTCAACTCGCTTTTTTGGGAGCTGGCCACAAAAGCGCGGGATTGCCTCAGGCCCTATTCTGGTTCCTGGCAGCAGGCTGAGCCTGTGGTTAATTCTTCTTCCTGATGGGAAAATAGAGTGACCTGGGCCTGTCCCAACACCTAGATCTAGTCTCTCATTGGTTGCCCCTCTTCCCGTTCAACCTCAGGACAAATTGCAACCTGTAGGGAACAGGAGCTTAAAGGTGCTGATTCTCCAAGTAGGCAGATTGCTAGTAAAGTAGCTGGAAAGGCGAACCCTAGCACAAGGAGATGAGAAATTGGGTGCGTTTTAGAAACCTTTCAAAATCACACGGTGTACCATCTTCTGGGTTTCTCATGCATGTTTTCGATGTAGGAAGATGCCCTTGAACCTGGAGATTTGGGACCCATGGGATGGGTACCACGCAGTACTACTTTAAAGGGTCTGCGTTTGCTCACCCAACCTCACCCAACCTCTCAGCCCCAAGATTGTCCACCCTTATGTCTCATCCAGTTGTGGGTCTAGATATGGTCAATCCATTTTCCATCACAGCCCCTGAACGAATTTTGTAAGAATTTCTCTCTCTTTCACTGTCTTTGTTTTACGGGTTTTTAAAAGTAATTTATTTTTATAATGGGGTTTAGCTGCTTTTCACGGCTGTGTTTATGCAGCTTTACACCCACTTGACACACTTCCAGAGAGATATCAATACATAGGTTTTACGATTCTTACTAGTCACATATATTCTTGTGCGGTGAATAGGGGGTGTTGAGTCCAGTTCACTGAGCAAGGAGTAGGTCTTGTCTATTACATATTGGGTGTATGGAACAGTATCTGAGCGAATTTGAAACCCTTGTTTTATGCATCACCCCACCTCACCTTTCCCGTTAAGCAGCCATAGTGTGTTTTCTAAACGTGTGACTCTGTTCTGTTTTGTAATTCAGTTCAAGTGTAGCGGTTTTTACATTCCCTCTATAAGTGATATCTTATGATAAGTGTCTTTTTCTGTGTGACTTATTTCACTTAGAATCGTCATACCTAAATCCACTCATCTTGCTTCTACTAGCCTTATGACATTGATTTCATGTCTGAGTGATATTCCTTTGTACATAAGGACCACAACTTCTTTATCCATTTTTCTCTTTCCTGGGATATTTAAGGTGTCATGAAGTGGAAGTTCTTGTCAACAGAGCAGCCCTAAATATTGGGGTGCCTGTGTCTTGCTGATTTTTAGTTTTCCCAATTTATACGCCCATGAGTGGACGTGCCCTATGCTCCCTAAGCTGTGTTTTTTCGATGTTTCAGGACACACCGTACACTTCTCCAGAGTGGCTGTTGGCAATTTACATCCCGCCCATCAGCGTAGCAAGGCTGCCATTTCTCCATGGCCTGTCCTGCATTTCTGGTTTTGACACTTTTTGCAGCATGGCCCTTTTGACCGATGGGAAGCGAGACCTCTTTGTAGCGCTGATTTGCCTTTCCAGGTTGCTTGGTTGGCCAAAAAGGGCGTATGCGTTTTTTCCTGAATATATTCAGGAAAAAACGCATACGCCCTTTTTGGCCAAGGGCATCATTGTCGATGTTTTGCCACTTTTCATGTGCTTTAAAGGCGATTCGAATCTACCTCCTGAAATCTGTTTCCTGCAATTCTGCCTTGCTTTCAAATCCTCTTCGTTGCCTTCCCTCAATATATCTGTGGATGAGAGTTATCATTTATAACTCTGCGGGTTTGTGAATTGCAGTGTCCCTGAGCTCCATTTTTCAACTCGCTTTTTTGGGAGCTGGCCGCAAAAGCGCGGGATTGCCTCAGGCCCTATTCTGGTTCCTGGCGGCAGGCTGAGCCTGTGGTTAATTCTTCTTCCTGATGGGAAAATAGAGTGACCTGGGCCTGTCCCAACACCTAGAACTAGTCTCTCATTGGTTGCCCCTCTTCCCGTTCATCCTCAGGACAAATTGCAACCTGTAGGGAACAGGAGCTTAAAGGTGCTGATTCTCCAAGTAGGGAGATTGCTAGTAAAGTAGCTGGAAAGGCGAACCCGAGCACAAGGAGATGAGAAATTGGGTACGTTTTAGAAACCTTTCAAAATCACACGGTGTACCATCTTCTGGGTTTCTCATGCATGTTTTCGATGTAGGAAGATGCCCTTGAACCTGGAGATTTGGGACCCATGGGATGGGTACCACACAGTATTACTTTAAAGGGTCTGCGTTTGCTCACCCAACCTCACCCAACCTCTAAGCCCCAAGAGTGTCCACCCTTATGTCTCATCGAGCTGTGGGTCTAGATATGGTCAATCCAGGTTGCATCACAGCCTCTGAACGAATTTTGTAAGAATTTCTCTCTCTTTCACTGTCTTTGTTTTACGGGTTTTTAAAAGTAATTTATTTTTATAATGGGGTTTAGCTGCTTTTCACGGCTGTGTTTATGCGGCTTTACACCCACTTGACTCACTTCCAGACAGATATCAATACATAGGTTTTAAGATTCTTACTAGTCACATATATTCTTGTGCGGTGAATAGGGGGTGTTGAGTCCAGTTCACTGAGCAAGGAGTAGGTCTTGTCTATTACATATTGGGTGTATGGAACGGTATCTGAGCGAATTTGAAACCCTTGTTTTATGCATCACCCCACCTCACCTTTCCCGTTAAGCAGCCATAGTGTGTTTTCTAAACGTGTGACTCTGTTCTGTTTTGTAATTCAGTTCAGGTGTAGCGGTTTTTACATTCCCTCTATAAGTGTTAGCTTATGATAAGTGTCTTTTTCTGTGTCACTTATTTCACTTAGAATCGTCATACCTAAATCCACTCATCTTGCTTCTACTTGCCTTATGACATTGATTTCATGTCTGAGTGATATTCCTTTGTACATAAGGACCACAACTTCTTTATCCATTTTTCTCTTTCCTGGGATATTTAAGGTGTCATGAAGTGGAGGTTCTTGTCAACAGAGCAGCCCTAAACATTGGGGTGCCTGTGTCTTGCTGATTTTTAGTTTTCCCAATTTATACGCCCATGAGTGGACGTGCCCTATGCTCCCTAAGCTGTGTTTTTTCGATGTTTCAGGACACACCGTACACTTCTCCAGAGTGGCTGTTGGCAATTTGCATCCCGCCCATCAGCGTAGCAAGGCTGCCATTTCTCCATGGCCTGTCCTGCATTTCTGGTTTTGACACTTTTTGCAGCATGGCCCTTTTGACCGATGGGAAGCGAGACTTCTTTGTAGCGCTGATTTGCCTTTCCAGGTTGCTTGGTTGGACAAAAAGGGCGTATGCGTTTTTTCCTGAATATATTCAGGAAAAAACGCATACGCCCTTTTTGGCCAAGGGCATCATTGTGGACGTTTTGCCGCTTTTCATGTGCTTTAAAGGCGATTCGAATCTACCTCCTGAAATCTGCTTCCTGCAATTCTGCCTTGCTTTCAAATCCTCTTCGTTGCCTTCCCTCAATATATCTGTGGATGAGAGTTATCATTTATAACTCTGCGGGTTTGTGAATTGCAGTGTCCCTGAGCTCCATTTTTCAACTCGCTTTTTTGGGAGCTGGCCACAAAAGCGCGAGATTGCCTCAGGCCTTATTCTGGTTCCTGGCGGCAGGCTGAGCCTGTGGTTAATTCTTCTTCCTGATGAGAAAATAGAGTGACCTGTGCCTCTACCAACACCTAGATCTAGTCTCTCATTGGTTGCCCCTCTTCCCGTTCATCCTCAGGACAAATTGCAACCTGTAGGGTACAGGAGCTTAAAGGTGCTGATTCTCCAAGTAGGGAGATTGCTAGTAAAGTAGCTGGAAAGGCGAACCCTAGCACAAGGAGATGAGAAATGGGGTGCGTTTTAGAAACCTTTCAAAATCACACGGTGTACCATCTTCTGGGTTTCTCATGCATGTTTTCGATGTAGGAAGATGCCCTTGAACCTGGAGATTTGGGACCCATGGGATGGGTACCACGCAGTATTACTTTAAAGGGTCTGAGTTTGCTCACCCAACCTCACCCAACCTCTCAGCCCCAAGAGTGTCCACCCTTATGTCTCATCCAGGTGTGGGTCTAGATATGGTCAATCCAGGTTGCATCACAGCCCCTGAACGAATTTTGTAAGAATTTCTCTCTCTTTCACTGTCTTTGTTTTACGGGTTTTTAAAAGTAATTTATTTTTATAATGGGGTTTAGCTGCTATTCACGGCTGTGTTTATGCGGCTTTACACCCACTTGGCTCACTTCCAGAGAGATATCAATACATAGGTTTTACGATTCTTACTAGTCAGATATATTCTTCTGCGGTGAATAGGGGGTGTTGAGTCCAGTTCACTGAGCAAGGAGTAGGTCTTGTCTATTACATATTGGGTGTATGGAACAGTATCTGAGCGAATTTGAAACCCTTGTTTTATGCATCACCCCACCTCACCTTTCCCGTTAAGCAGCCATAGTGTGTTTTCTAAACGTGTGACTCTGTTCTGTTTTGTAATTCAGTTCAAGTGTAGCGGTTTTTACATTCCCTCTATAAGTGATATCTTATGATAAGTGTCTTTTTCTGTGTGACTTATTTCACTTAGAATCGTCATACCTAAATCCACTCATCTTGCTTCTACTAGCCTTATGACATTGATTTCATGTCTGAGTGATATTCCTTTGTACATAAGAACCACAACTTCTTTATCCATTTTTCTCTTTCCTGGGATATTTAAGGTGTCATGAAGTGGACGTTCTTGTCAACATAGCAGCCCTAAACATTGGGGTGCCTGTGTCTTGCTGATTTTTAGTTTTCCCAATTTATACGCCCATGAGTGGACGTGCCCTATGCTCCCTAAGCTGTGTTTTTTCGATGTTTCAGGACACACCGTACACTTCTCCAGAGTGGCTGTTGGCAATTTACATCCCGCCCATCAGCGTAGCAAGGCTGCCATTTCTCCATGGCCTGTCCTGCATTTCTGGTTTTGACACTTTTTGCAGCATGGCCCTTTTGACCGATGGGAAGCGAGACCTCTTTGTAGCGCTGATTTGCCTTTCCAGGTTGCTTGGTTGGCCAAAAAGGGCGTATGCGTTTTTTCCTGAATATATTCAGGAAAAAACGCATACGCCCTTTTTGGCCAAGGGCATCATTGTCGATGTTTTGCCACTTTTCATGTGCTTTAAAGGCGATTCGAATCTACCTCCTGAAATCTGTTTCCTGCAATTCTGCCTTGCTTTCAAATCCTCTTCGTTGCCTTCCCTCAATATATCTGTGGATGAGAGTTATCATTTATAACTCTGCGGGTTTGTGAATTGCAGTGTCCCTGAGCTCCATTTTTCAACTCGCTTTTTTGGGAGCTGGCCGCAAAAGCGCGGGATTGCCTCAGGCCCTATTCTGGTTCCTGGCGGCAGGCTGAGCCTGTGGTTAATTCTTCTTCCTGTTGGGAAAATAGAGTGACCTGGGCCTGTCCCAACACCTAGATCTAGTCTCTCATTGGTTGCCCCTCTTCCCGTTCAACCTCAGGACAAATTGCAACCTGTAGGGAACAGGAGCTTAAAGGCGCTGATTCTCCAAGTAGGGAGATTGCTAGTAAAGTAGCTGGAAAGGCGAACCCTAGCACAAGGAGATGAGAAATGGGGTGCGTTTTAGAAACCTTTCAAAATCACACGGTGTACCATCTTCTGGGTTTCTCATGCATGTTTTCGATGTAGGAAGATGCCCTTGAACCTGGAGATTTGGGACCCATGGGATGGGTACCACGCAGTACTACTTTAAAGGGTCTGCGTTTGCTCACCCAACCTCACCCAACCTCTCAGCCCCAAGATTGTCCACCCTTATGTCTCATCCAGTTGTGGGTCTAGATATGGTCAATCCATTTTCCATCACAGCCCCTGAACGAATTTTGTAAGAATTTCTCTCTCTTTCACTGTCTTTGTTTTACGGGTTTTTAAAAGTAATTTATTTTTATAATGGGGTTTAGCTGCTTTTCACGGCTGTGTTTATGCAGCTTTACACCCACTTGACACACTTCCAGAGAGATATCAATACATAGGTTTTACGATTCTTACTAGTCACATATATTCTTGTGCGGTGAATAGGGGGTGTTGAGTCCAGTTCACTGAGCAAGGAGTAGGTCTTGTCTATTACATATTGGGTGTATGGAACAGTATCTGAGCGAATTTGAAACCCTTGTTTTATGCATCACCCCACCTCACCTTTCCCGTTAAGCAGCCATAGTGTGTTTTCTAAACGTGTGACTCTGTTCTGTTTTGTAATTCAGTTCAAGTGTAGCGGTTTTTACATTCCCTCTATAAGTGATATCTTATGATAAGTGTCTTTTTCTGTGTGACTTATTTCACTTAGAATCGTCATACCTAAATCCACTCATCTTGCTTCTACTAGCCTTATGACATTGATTTCATGTCTGAGTGATATTCCTTTGTACATAAGGACCACAACTTCTTTATCCATTTTTCTCTTTCCTGGGATATTTAAGGTGTCATGAAGTGGAAGTTCTTGTCAACAGAGCAGCCCTAAATATTGGGGTGCCTGTGTCTTGCTGATTTTTAGTTTTCCCAATTTATACGCCCATGAGTGGACGTGCCCTATGCTCCCTAAGCTGTGTTTTTTCGATGTTTCAGGACACACCGTACACTTCTCCAGAGTGGCTGTTGGCAATTTACATCCCGCCCATCAGCGTAGCAAGGCTGCCATTTCTCCATGGCCTGTCCTGCATTTCTGGTTTTGACACTTTTTGCAGCATGGCCCTTTTGACCGATGGGAAGCGAGACCTCTTTGTAGCGCTGATTTGCCTTTCCAGGTTGCTTGGTTGGCCAAAAAGGGCGTATGCGTTTTTTCCTGAATATATTCAGGAAAAAACGCATACGCCCTTTTTGGCCAAGGGCATCATTGTCGATGTTTTGCCACTTTTCATGTGCTTTAAAGGCGATTCGAATCTACCTCCTGAAATCTGTTTCCTGCAATTCTGCCTTGCTTTCAAATCCTCTTCGTTGCCTTCCCTCAATATATCTGTGGATGAGAGTTATCATTTATAACTCTGCGGGTTTGTGAATTGCAGTGTCCCTGAGCTCCATTTTTCAACTCGCTTTTTTGGGAGCTGGCCGCAAAAGCGCGGGATTGCCTCAGGCCCTATTCTGGTTCCTGGCGGCAGGCTGAGCCTGTGGTTAATTCTTCTTCCTGATGGGAAAATAGAGTGACCTGGGCCTGTCCCAACACCTAGAACTAGTCTCTCATTGGTTGCCCCTCTTCCCGTTCATCCTCAGGACAAATTGCAACCTGTAGGGAACAGGAGCTTAAAGGTGCTGATTCTCCAAGTAGGGAGATTGCTAGTAAAGTAGCTGGAAAGGCGAACCCGAGCACAAGGAGATGAGAAATTGGGTGCGTTTTAGAAACCTTTCAAAATCACACGGTGTACCATCTTCTGGGTTTCTCATGCATGTTTTCGATGTAGGAAGATGCCCTTGAACCTGGAGATTTGGGACCCATGGGATGGGTACCACACAGTATTACTTTAAAGGGTCTGCGTTTGCTCACCCAACCTCACCCAACCTCTAAGCCCCAAGAGTGTCCACCCTTATGTCTCATCGAGCTGTGGGTCTAGATATGGTCAATCCAGGTTGCATCACAGCCTCTGAACGAATTTTGTAAGAATTTCTCTCTCTTTCACTGTCTTTGTTTTACGGGTTTTTAAAAGTAATTTATTTTTATAATGGGGTTTAGCTGCTTTTCACGGCTGTGTTTATGCGGCTTTACACCCACTTGACTCACTTCCAGACAGATATCAATACATAGGTTTTAAGATTCTTACTAGTCACATATATTCTTGTGCGGTGAATAGGGGGTGTTGAGTCCAGTTCACTGAGCAAGGAGTAGGTCTTGTCTATTACATATTGGGTGTATGGAACGGTATCTGAGCGAATTTGAAACCCTTGTTTTATGCATCACCCCACCTCACCTTTCCCGTTAAGCAGCCATAGTGTGTTTTCTAAACGTGTGACTCTGTTCTGTTTTGTAATTCAGTTCAGGTGTAGCGGTTTTTACATTCCCTCTATAAGTGTTAGCTTATGATAAGTGTCTTTTTCTGTGTCACTTATTTCACTTAGAATCGTCATACCTAAATCCACTCATCTTGCTTCTACTTGCCTTATGACATTGATTTCATGTCTGAGTGATATTCCTTTGTACATAAGGACCACAACTTCTTTATCCATTTTTCTCTTTCCTGGGATATTTAAGGTGTCATGAAGTGGAGGTTCTTGTCAACAGAGCAGCCCTAAACATTGGGGTGCCTGTGTCTTGCTGATTTTTAGTTTTCCCAATTTATACGCCCATGAGTGGACGTGCCCTATGCTCCCTAAGCTGTGTTTTTTCGATGTTTCAGGACACACCGTACACTTCTCCAGAGTGGCTGTTGGCAATTTGCATCCCGCCCATCAGCGTAGCAAGGCTGCCATTTCTCCATGGCCTGTCCTGCATTTCTGGTTTTGACACTTTTTGCAGCATGGCCCTTTTGACCGATGGGAAGCGAGACTTCTTTGTAGCGCTGATTTGCCTTTCCAGGTTGCTTGGTTGGACAAAAAGGGCGTATGCGTTTTTTCCTGAATATATTCAGGAAAAAACGCATACGCCCTTTTTGGCCAAGGGCATCATTGTGGACGTTTTGCAGCTTTTCATGTGCTTTAAAGGCGATTCGAATCTACCTCCTGAAATCTGCTTCCTGCAATCTGCCTTGCTTTCAAATCCTCTTCGTTGCCTTCCCTCAATATATCTGTGGATGAGAGTTATCATTTATAACTCTGCGGGTTTGTGAATTGCAGTGTCCCTGAGCTCCATTTTTCAACTCGCTTTTTTGGGAGCTGGCCACAAAAGCGCGAGATTGCCTCAGGCCTTATTCTGGTTCCTGGCGGCAGGCTGAGCCTGTGGTTAATTCTTCTTCCTGATGGGAAAATAGAGTGACCTGTGCCTCTACCAACACCTAGATCTAGTCTCTCATTGGTTGCCCCTCTTCCCGTTCATCCTCAGGACAAATTGCAACCTGTAGGGAACAGGAGCTTAAAGGTGCTGATTCTCCAAGTAGGGAGATTGCTAGTAAAGTAGCTGGAAAGGCGAACCCTAGCACAAGGAGATGAGAAATGGGGTGCGTTTTAGAAACCTTTCAAAATCACACGGTGTACCATCTTCTGGGTTTCTCATGCATGTTTTCGATGTAGGAAGATGCCCTTGAACCTGGAGATTTGGGACCCATGGGATGGGTACCACGCAGTATTACTTTAAAGGGTCTGTGTTTGCTCACCCAACCTCACCCAACCTCTCAGCCCCAAGAGTGTCCACCCTTATGTCTCATCCAGGTGTGGGTCTAGATATGGTCAATCCAGGTTGCATCACAGCCCCTGAACGAATTTTGTAAGAATTTCTCTCTCTTTCACTGTCTTTGTTTTACGGGTTTTTAAAAGTAATTTATTTTTATAATGGGGTTTAGCTGCTATTCACGGCTGTGTTTATGCGGCTTTACACCCACTTGGCTCACTTCCAGAGAGATATCAATACATAGGTTTTACGATTCTTACTAGTCAGATATATTCTTCTGCGGTGAATAGGGGGTGTTGAGTCCAGTTCACTGAGCAAGGAGTAGGTCTTGTCTATTACATATTGGGTGTATGGAACAGTATCTGAGCGAATTTGAAACCCTTGTTTTATGCATCACCCCACCTCACCTTTCCCGTTAAGCAGCCATAGTGTGTTTTCTAAACGTGTGACTCTGTTCTGTTTTGTAATTCAGTTCAAGTGTAGCGGTTTTTACATTCCCTCTATAAGTGATATCTTATGATAAGTGTCTTTTTCTGTGTGACTTATTTCACTTAGAATCGTCATACCTAAATCCACTCATCTTGCTTCTACTAGCCTTATGACATTGATTTCATGTCTGAGTGATATTCCTTTGTACATAAGAACCACAACTTCTTTATCCATTTTTCTCTTTCCTGGGATATTTAAGGTGTCATGAAGTGGACGTTCTTGTCAACATAGCAGCCCTAAACATTGGGGTGCCTGTGTCTTGCTGATTTTTAGTTTTCCCAATTTATACACCCATGAGTGGACGTGCCCTATGCTCCCTAAGCTGTGTTTTTTCGATGTTTCAGGACACACCGTACACTTCTCCAGAGTGGCTGTTGGCAATTTACATCCCGCCCATCAGCGTAGCAAGGCTGCCATTTCTCCATGGCCTGTCCTGCATTTCTGGTTTTGACACTTTTTGCAGCATGGCCCTTTTGACCGATGGGAAGCGAGACCTCTTTGTAGCGCTGATTTGCCTTTCCAGGGTGCTTGGTTGGCCAAAAAGGGCGTATGCGTTTTTTCCTGAATATATTCAGGAAAAAACGCATACGCCCTTTTTGGCCAAGGGCATCATTGTCGATGTTTTGCCACTTTTCATGTGCTTTAAAGGCGATTCGAATCTACCTCCTGAAATCTGTTTCCTGCAATTCTGCCTTGCTTTCAAATCCTCTTCGTTGCCTTCCCTCAATATATCTGTGGATGAGAGTTATCATTTATAACTCTGCGGGTTTGTGAATTGCAGTGTCCCTGAGCTCCATTTTTCAACTCGCTTTTTTGGGAGCTGGCCGCAAAAGCGCGGGATTGCCTCAGGCCCTATTCTGGTTCCTGGCGGCAGGCTGAGCCTGTGGTTAATTCTTCTTCCTGATGGGAAAATAGAGTGACCTGGGCCTGTCCCAACACCTAGAACTAGTCTCTCATTGGTTGCCCCTCTTCCCGTTCATCCTCAGGACAAATTGCAACCTGTAGGGAACAGGAGCTTAAAGGTGCTGATTCTCCAAGTAGGGAGATTGCTAGTAAAGTAGCTGGAAAGGCGAACCCGAGCACAAGGAGATGAGAAATTGGGTACGTTTTAGAAACCTTTCAAAATCACACGGTGTACCATCTTCTGGGTTTCTCATGCATGTTTTCGATGTAGGAAGATGCCCTTGAACCTGGAGATTTGGGACCCATGGGATGGGTACCACGCAGTACTACTTTAAAGGGTCTGAGTTTGCTCACCCAACCTCACCCAACCTCTCAGCCCCAAGATTGTCCACCCTTATGTCTCATCCAGTTGTGGGTCTAGATATGGTCAATCCAGGTTGCATCACAGCCCCTGAACGAATTTTGTAAGAATTTCTCTCTCTATCACTGTCTTTGTTGTACGGGTTTTTAAAAGTAATTTATTTTTATAATGGGGTTTAGCTGCTTTTCACGGCTGTGTTTATGCAGCTTTACACCCACTTGACACACTTCCAGAGAGATATCAATACATAGGTTTTACGATTCTTACTAGTCACATATATTCTTGTGCGGTGAATAGGGGGTGTTGAGTCCAGTTCACTGAGCAAGGAGTAGGTCTTGTCTATTACATATTGGGTGTATGGAACAGTATCTGAGCGAATTTGAAACCCTTGTTTTATGCATCACCCCACCTCACCTTTCCCGTTAAGCAGCCATAGTGTGTTTTCTAAACGTGTGACTCTGTTCTGTTTTGTAATTCAGTTCAAGTGTAGCGGTTTTTACATTCCCTCTATAAGTGATAGCTTATGATAAGTGTCTTTTTCTGTGTGACTTATTTCACTAAGAATCGTCATACCTTAATCCACTCATCTTGCTTCTACTAGCCTTATGACATTGATTTCATGTCTGAGTGATATTCCTTTGTACATAAGGACCACAACTTCTTTATCCATTTTTCTCTTTCCTGGGATATTTAAGGTGTCATGAAGTGGAGGTTCTTGTCAACATAGCAGCCCTAATCATTGGGGTGCCTGTGTCTTGCTGATTTTTAGTTTTCCCAATTTATACGCCCATGAGTGGACGTGCCCTATGCTCCCTAAGCTGTGTTTTTTCGATGTTTCAGGACACACCGAACACTTCTCCAGAGTGTCTGTTGGCAATTTACATCCCGCCCATCAGCGTAGCAAGGCTGCCATTTCTCCATGCCCTGTCCTGCATTTCTGGTTTTGACACTTTTTGCAGCATGGCCCTTTTGACCGATGGGAAGCGAGACCTCTTTGTAGCGCTGATTTGCCTTTCCAGGTTGCTTGGTTGGCCAAAAAGGGCGTATGCGTTTTTTCCTGAATATATTCAGGAAAAAACGCATACGCCCTTTTTGGCCAAGGGCATCATTGTCGACGTTTTGCCGCTTTTCATGTGCTTTAAAGGCGATTCGAATCTACCTCCTGAAACCTGTTTCCTGCAATTCTGCCTTGCTTTCAAATCCTCTTCGTTGCCTTCCCTCAATATATCTGTGGATGAGAGTTATCATTTATAACTCTGCGGGTTTGTGAATTGCAGTCTCCCTGAGCTCCATTTTTCAACTCGCTTTTTTGGGAGCTGGCCGCAAAAGCGCGGGATTGCCTCAGGCCCTATTCTGGTTCCTGGCGGCAGGCTGAGCCTGTGGTTAATTCTTCTTCCTGATGGGAAAATAGAGTGACCTGGGCCTGTCCCAACACCTAGATCTAGTCTCTCGTTGGTTGCCCCTCTTCCCGTTCATCCTCAGGACAAATTGCAACCTGTCGGGAACAGGAGCTTAAAGGTGCTGATTCTCCAAGTAGGGAGATTGCTAGTAAAGTAGCTGGAAAGGCGAACCCGAGCACAAGGAGATGAGAAAGTGGGTGCGTTTTAGAAACCTTTCAAAATCACACGGTGTACCATCTTCTGGGTTTCTCATGCATGTTTTCGATGTAGGAAGATGCCCTTGAACCTGGAGATTTGGGAACTATGGGATGGGTACCACACAGTATTACTTTAAAGGGTCTGCGTTTGCTCACCCAACCTCACCCAACCTCTAAGCCCCAAGAGTGTCCACCCTTATGTCTCATCCAGGTGTGGGTCTAGATATGGTCAATCCAGGTTGCATCAAAGCCTCTGAACGAATTTTGTAAGAATTTCTCTCTCTTTCACTGTCTTTGTTTTACGGGTTTTTAAAAGTAATTTATTTTTATAATGGGGTTTAGCTGCTTTTCACGGCTGTGTTTATGCGGCTTTACACCCACTTGGCTCACTTCCAGAGAGATATCAATACATAGGTTTTACGATTCTTACTAGTCAGATATATTCTTGTGCGGTGAATAGGGGTTGTTGAGTCCAGTTCACTGAGCAAGGAGTAGGTCTTGTCTATTACATATTGGGTGTATGGAACAGTATCTGAGCGAATTTGAAACCCTTGTTTTATGCATCACCCCACCTCACCTTTCCCGTTAAGCAGCCATAGTGTGTTTTCTAAACGTGTGACTCTGTTCTGTTTTGTAATTCAGTTCAAGTGTAGCGGTTTTTACATTCCCTCTATAAGTGATAGCTTATGATAAGTGTCTTTTTCTGTGTGACTTATTTCACTTAGAATCGTCGTACCTAACTCCACTCATCTTGCTTCTACTAGCCTTATAACATTGATTTCATGTCTGAGTGATATTCCATTGTACATAAGGACCACAACTTCTTTATCCATTTTTCTCTTTCCTGGGATATTTAAGGTGTCATGAAGTGGAGGTTCTTGTCAACAGAGCAGCCCTAAACATTGGGGTGCCTGTGTCTTGCTGATTTTTAGTTTTCCCAATTTATACGCCCATGAGTGGACGTGCCCTATGCTCCCTAAGCTGTGTTTTTTCGATGTTTCAGGACACACCGTACACTTCTGCAGAGTGGCTGTTGGCAATTTACATCCCGCCCATCAGCGTAGCAAGCCTGCCATTTCTCCATGGCCTGTCCTGCATTTCTGGTTTTGACACTTTTTGCAGCATGTCCCTTTTGACGGATGGGAAGCGAGACTTCTTTGTAGCGCTGATTTGCCTTTCCAGGTTGCTTGGTTGGCCAAAAAGGGCGTATGCGTTTTTTCCTGAATATATTCAGGAAAAAACGCATACGCCCTTTTTGGCCAAGGGCATCACTGTCGACGTTTTGCCACTTTTCATGTGCTTTAAAGGCGATTCGAATCTACCTCCTGAAACCTGTTTCCTGCAATTCTGCCTTGCTTTCAAATCCTCTTCGTTGCCTTCCCTCAATATATCTGTGGATGAGAGTTATCATTTATAACTCTGCGGGTTTGTGAATTGCAGTGTCCCTGAGCTCCATTTTTCAACTCGCTTTTTTGGGAGCTGGCCGCAAAAGCGCGGGATTGCCTCAGGCCCTATTCTGGTTCCTGGCAGCAGGCTGAGCCTGTGGTTAATTCTTCTTCCTGATGGGAAAATAGAGTGACCTGGGCCTGTCCCAACACCTAGATCTAGTCTCTCATTGGTTGCCCCTCTTCCCGTTCAACCTCAGGACAAATTGCAACCTGTAGGGAACAGGAGCTTAAAGGTGCTGATTCTCCAAGTAGGGAGATTGCTAGTAAAGTAGCTGGAAAGGCGAACCCTAGCACAAGGAGATGAGAAATGGGGTGCGTTTTAGAAACCTTTCAAAATCACACGGTGTACCATCTTCTGGGTTTCTCATGCATGTTTTCGATGTAGGAAGATGCCCTTGAACCTGGAGATTTGGGACCCATGGGATGGGTACCACGCAGTACTACTTTAAAGGGTCTGAGTTTGCTCACCCAACCTCACCCAACCTCTCAGCCCCAAGATTGTCCACCCTTATGTCTCATCCAGTTGTGGGTCTAGATATGGTCAATCCAGGTTGCATCACAGCCCCTGAACGAATTTTGTAAGAATTTCTCTCTCTATCACTGTCTTTGTTGTACGGGTTTTTAAAAGTAATTTATTTTTATAATGGGGTTTAGCTGCTTTTCACGGCTGTGTTTATGCAGCTTTACACCCAATTGACACACTTCCAGAGAGATATCAATACATAGGTTTTACAATTCTTACTAGTCACATATATTCTTGTGCGGTGAATAGGGGGTGTTGAGTCCAGTTCACTGAGCAAGGAGTAGGTCTTGTCTATTACATATTGGGTGTATGGAACAGTATCTGAGCGAATTTGAAACCCTTGTTTTATGCATCACCCCACCTCACCTTTCCCGTTAAGCAGCCATAGTGTGTTTTCTAAACGTGTGACTCTGTTCTGTTTTGTAATTCAGTTCAAGTGTAGCGGTTTTTACATTCCCTCTATAAGTGATAGCTTATGATAAGTGTCTTTTTCTGTGTGACTTATTTCACTTAGAATCGTCATACCTAAATCCACTCATCTTGCTTCTACTAGCCTTATGACATTGATTTCATGTCTGAGTGATATTCCTTTGTACATAAGGACCACAACTTCTTTATCCATTTTTCTCTTTCCTGGGATATTTAAGGTGTCATGAAGTGGAGGTTCTTGTCAACATAGCAGCCCTAATCATTGGGGTGCCTTTGTCTTGCTGATTTTTAGTTTTCCCAATTTATACGCCCATGAGTGGACGTGCCCTATGCTCCCTAAGCTGTGTTTTTTCGATGTTTCAGGACACACCGAACACTTCTCCAGAGTGTCTGTTGGCAATTTACATCCCGCCCATCAGCGTAGCAAGGCTGCCATTTCTCCATGCCCTGTCCTGCATTTCTGGTTTTGACACTTTTTGCAGCATGGCCCTTTTGACCGATGGGAAGCGAGACCTCTTTGTAGCGCTGATTTGCCTTTCCAGGTTGCTTGGTTGGCCAAAAAGGGCGTATGCGTTTTTTCCTGAATATATTCAGGAAAAAACGCATACGCCCTTTTTGGCCAAGGGCATCATTGTCGACGTTTTGCCGCTTTTCATGTGCTTTAAAGGCGATTCGAATCTACCTCCTGAAACCTGTTTCCTGCAATTCTGCCTTGCTTTCAAATCCTCTTCGTTGCCTTCCCTCAATATATCTGTGGATGAGAGTTATCATTTATAACTCTGCGGGTTTGTGAATTGCAGTCTCCCTGAGCTCCATTTTTCAACTCGCTTTTTTGGGAGCTGGCCGCAAAAGCGCGGGATTGCCTCAGGCCCTATTCTGGTTCCTGGCGGCAGGCTGAGCCTGTGGTTAATTCTTCTTCCTGATGGGAAAATAGAGTGACCTGGGCCTGTCCCAACACCTAGATCTAGTCTCTCATTGGTTGCCCCTCTTCCCGTTCATCCTCAGGACAAATTGCAACCTGTCGGGAACAGGAGCTTAAAGGTGCTGATTCTCCAAGTAGGGAGATTGCTAGTAAAGTAGCTGGAAAGGCGAACCCGAGCACAAGGAGATGAGAAAGTGGGTGCGTTTTAGAAACCTTTCAAAATCACACGGTGTACCATCTTCTGGGTTTCTCATGCATGTTTTCGATGTAGGAAGATGCCCTTGAACCTGGAGATTTGGGAACTATGGGATGGGTACCACACAGTATTACTTTAAAGGGTCTGCGTTTGCTCACCCAACCTCACCCAACCTCTAAGCCCCAAGAGTGTCCACCCTTATGTCTCATCCAGCTGTGGGTCTAGATATGGTCAATCCAGGTTGCATCAAAGCCTCTGAACGAATTTTGTAAGAATTTCTCTCTCTTTCACTGTCTTTGTTTTACGGGTTTTTAAAAGTAATTTATTTTTATAATGGGGTTTAGCTGCTTTTCACGGCTGTGTTTATGCGGCTTTACACCCACTTGGCTCACTTCCAGAGAGATATCAATACATAGGTTTTACGATTCTTACTAGTCAGATATATTCTTGTGCGGTGAATAGGGGGTGTTGAGTCCAGTTCACTGAGCAAGGAGTAGGTCTTGTCTATTACATATTGGGTGTATGGAACAGTATCTGAGCGAATTTGAAACCCTTGTTTTATGCATCACCCCACCTCACCTTTCCCGTTAAGCAGCCATAGTGTGTTTTCTAAACGTGTGACTCTGTTCTGTTTTGTAATTCAGTTCAAGTGTAGCGGTTTTTACATTCCCTCTATAAGTGATAGCTTATGATAAGTGTCTTTTTCTGTGTGACTTATTTCACTTAGAATCGTCATACCTAACTCCACTCATCTTGCTTCTACTAGCCTTATAACATTGATTTCATGTCTGAGTGATATTCCATTGTACATAAGGACCACAACTTCTTTATCCATTTTTCTCTTTCCTGGGATATTTAAGGTGTCATGAAGTGGAGGTTCTTGTCAACAGAGCAGCCCTAAACATTGGGGTGCCTGTGTCTTGCTGATTTTTAGTTTTCCCAATTTATACGCCCATGAGTGGACGTGCCCTATGCTCCCTAAGCTGTGTTTTTTCGATGTTTCAGGACACACCGTACACTTCTGCAGAGTGGCTGTTGGCAATTTACATCCCGCCCATCAGCGTAGCAAGCCTGCCATTTCTCCATGGCCTGTCCTGCATTTCTGGTTTTGACACTTTTTGCAGCATGTCCCTTTTGACGGATGGGAAGCGAGACTTCTTTGTAGCGCTGATTTGCCTTTCCAGGTTGCTTGGTTGGCCAAAAAGGGCGTATGCGTTTTTTCCTGAATATATTCAGGAAAAAACGCATACGCCCTTTTTGGCCAAGGGCATCACTGTCGACGTTTTGCCACTTTTCATGTGCTTTAAAGGCGATTCGAATCTACCTCCTGAAACCTGTTTCCTGCAATTCTGCCTTGCTTCAAATCCTCTTCGTTGCCTTCCCTCAATATATCTGTGGATGAGAGTTATCATTTATAACTCTGCGGGTTTGTGAATTGCAGTGTCCCTGAGCTCCATTTTTCAACTCGCTTTTTTGGGAGCTGGCCGCAAAAGCGCGGGATTGCCTCAGGCCCTATTCTGGTTCCTGGCAGCAGGCTGAGCCTGTGGTTAATTCTTCTTCCTGATGGGAAAATAGAGTGACCTGGGCCTGTCCCAACACCTAGATCTAGTCTCTCATTGGTTGCCCCTCTTCCCGTTCAACCTCAGGACAAATTGCAACCTGTAGGGAACAGGAGCTTAAAGGTGCTGATTCTCCAAGTAGGGAGATTGCTAGTAAAGTAGCTGGAAAGGCGAACCCTAGCACAAGGAGATGAGAAATTGGGTGCGTTTTAGAAACCTTTCAAAATCACACGGTGTACCATCTTCTGGGTTTCTCATGCATGTTTTCGATGTAGGAAGATGCCCTTGAACCTGGAGATTTGGGACCCATGGGATGGGTACCACGCAGTACTACTTTAAAGGGTCTGAGTTTGCTCACCCAACCTCACCCAACCTCTCAGCCCCAAGATTGTCCACCCTTATGTCTCATCCAGTTGTGGGTCTAGATATGGTCAATCCATTTTGCATCACAGCCCCTGAACGAATTTTGTAAGAATTTCTCTCTCTTTCACTGTCTTTGTTTTACGGGTTTTTAAAAGTAATTTATTTTTATAATGGGGTTTAGCTGCTTTTCACGGCTGTGTTTATGCAGCTTTACACCCACTTGACACACTTCCAGAGAGATATCAATACATAGGTTTTACGATTCTTACTAGTCACATATATTCTTGTGCGGTGAATAGGGGGTGTTGAGTCCAGTTCACTGAGCAAGGAGTATGTCTTGTCTATTACATATTGGGTGTATGGAACAGTATCTGAGCGAATTTGAAACCCTTGTTTTATGCATCACCCCACCTCACCTTTCCCGTTAAGCAGCCATAGTGTGTTTTCTAAACGTGTGACTCTGTTCTGTTTTGTAATTCAGTTCAAGTGTAGCGGTTTTTACATTCCCTCTATAAGTGATATCTTATGATAAGTGTCTTTTTCTGTGTGACTTATTTCACTTAGAATCGTCATACCTAAATCCACTCATCTTGCTTCTACTAGCCTTATGACATTGATTTCATGTCTGAGTGATATTCCTTTGTACATAAGGACCACAACTTCTTTATCCATTTTTCTCTTTACTGGGATATTTAAGGTGTCATGAAGTGGAAGTTCTTGTCAACAGAGCAGCCCTAAATATTGGGGTGCCTGTGTCTTGCTGATTTTTAGTTTTCCCAATTTATACGCCCATGAGTGGACGTGCCCTATGCTCCCTAAGCTGTGTTTTTTCGATGTTTCAGGACACACCGTACACTTCTCCAGAGTGGCTGTTGGCAATTTACATCCCGCCCATCAGCGTAGCAAGGCTGCCATTTCTCCATGGCCTGTCCTGCATTTCTGGTTTTGACACTTTTTGCAGCATGGCCCTTTTGACCGATGGGAAGCGAGACCTCTTTGTAGCGCTGATTTGCCTTTCCAGGTTGCTTAGTTGGCCAAAAAGGGCGTATGCGTTTTTTCCTGAATATATTCAGGAAAAAACGCATACGCCCTTTTTGGCCAAGGGCATCATTGTCGATGTTTTGCCACTTTTCATGTGCTTTAAAGGCGATTCGAATCTACCTCCTGAAATCTGTTTCCTGCAATTCTGCCTTGCTTTCAAATCCTCTTCGTTGCCTTCCCTCAATATATCTGTGGATGAGAGTTATCATTTATAACTCTGCGGGTTTGTGAATTGCAGTGTCCCTGAGCTCCATTTTTCAACTCGCTTTTTTGGGAGCTGGCCGCAAAAGCGCGGGATTGCCTCAGGCCCTATTCTGGTTCCTGGCGGCAGGCTGAGCCTGTGGTTAATTCTTCTTCCTGATGGGAAAATAGAGTGACCTGGGCCTGTCCCAACACCTAGATCTAGTCTCTCATTGGTTGCCCCTCTTCCCGTTCATCCTCAGGACAAATTGCAACCTGTAGGGAAGAGGAGCTTAAAGGTGCTGATTCTCCAAGTAGGGAGATTGCTAGTAAAGTAGCTGGAAAGGCGAACCCGAGCACAAGGAGATGAGAATTTGGGTGCGTTTTAGAAACCTTTCAAAATCACACGGTGTACCATCTTCTGGGTTTCTCATGCATGTTTTCGATGTAGGAAGATGCCCTTGAACCTGGAGATTTGGGACCCATGGGATGGGTACCACACAGTATTACTTTAAAGGGTCTGCGTTTGCTCACCCAACCTCACCCAACCTCTAAGCCCCAAGAGTGTCCACCCTTATGTCTCATCCAGCTGTGGGTCTAGATATGGTCAATCCAGGTTGCATCACAGCCTCTGAACGAATTTTGTAAGAATTTCTCTCTCTTTCACTGTCTTTGTTTTACGGGTTTTTAAAAGTAATTTATTTTTATAATGGGGTTTAGCTGCTTTTCACGGCTGTGTTTATGCGGCTTTACACCCACTTGACTCACTTCCAGACAGATATCAATACATAGGTTTTAAGATTCTTACTAGTCACATATATTCTTGTGCGGTGAATAGGGGGTGTTGAGTCCAGTTCACTGAGCAAGGAGTAGGTCTTGTCTATTACATATTGGGTGTATGGAACGGTATCTGAGCGAATTTGAAACCCTTGTTTTATGCATCACCCCACCTCACCTTTCCCGTTAAGCAGCCATAGTGTGTTTTCTAAACGTGTGACTCTGTTCTGTTTTGTAATTCAGTTCAGGTGTAGCGGTTTTTACATTCCCTCTATAAGTGATAGCTTATGATAAGTGTCTTTTTCTGTGTCACTTATTTCACTTAGAATCGTCATACCTAAATCCACTCATCTTGCTTCTACTTGCCTTATGACATTGATTTCATGTCTGAGTGATATTCCTTTGTACATAAGGACCACAACTTCTTTATCCATTTTTCTCTTTCCTGGGATATTTAAGGTGTCATGAAGTGGAGGTTCTTGTCAACAGAGCAGCCCTAAACATTGGGGTGCCTGTGTCTTGCTGATTTTTAGTTTTCCCAATTTATACGCCCATGAGTGGACGTGCCCTATGCTCCCTAAGCTGTGTTTTTTCGATGTTTCAGGACACACCGTACACTTCTCCAGAGTGGCTGTTGGCAATTTACATCCCGCCCATCAGCGTAGCAAGGCTGCCATTTCTCCATGGCCTGTACTGCATTTCTGGTTTTGACACTTTTTGCAGCATGGCCCTTTTGACCGATGGGAAGCGAGACTTCTTTGTAGCGCTGATTTGCCTTTCCAGGTTGCTTGGTTGGACAAAAAGGGCGTATGCGTTTTTTCCTGAATATATTCAGGAAAAAACGCATACGCCCTTTTTGGCCAAGGGCATCATTGTGGACGTTTTGCCGCTTTTCATGTGCTTTAAAGGCGATTCGAATCTACCTCCTGAAATCTGCTTCCTGCAATTCTGCCTTGCTTTCAAATCCTCTTCGTTGCCTTCCCTCAATATATCTGTGGATGAGAGTTATCATTTATAACTCTGCGGGTTTGTGAATTGCAGTGTCCCTGAGCTCCATTTTTCAACTCGCTTTTTTGGGAGCTGGCCACAAAAGCGCGAGATTGCCTCAGGCATTATTCTGGTTCCTGGCGGCAGGCTGAGCCTGTGGTTAATTCTTCTTCCTGATGGGAAAATAGAGTGACCTGTGCCTCTACCAACACCTAGATCTAGTCTCTCATTGGTTGCCCCTCTTCCCGTTCATCCTCAGGACAAATTGCAACCTGTAGGGAACAGGAGCTTAAAGGTGCTGATTCTCCAAGTAGGGAGATTGCTAGTAAAGTAGCTGGAAAGGCGAACCCTAGCACAAGGAGATGAGAAATGGGGTGCGTTTTAGAAACCTTTCAAAATCACACGGTGTACCATCTTCTGGGTTTCTCATGCATGTTTTCGATGTAGGAAGATGCCCTTGAACCTGGAGATTTGGGACCCATGGGATGGGTACCACGCAGTATTACTTTAAAGGGTCTGAGTTTGCTCACCCAACCTCACCCAACCTCTCAGCCCCAAGAGTGTCCACCCTTATGTCTCATCCAGGTGTGAGTCTAGATATGGTCAATCCAGGTTGCATCACAGCCCCTGAACGAATTTTGTAAGAATTTCTCTCTCTTTCACTGTCTTTGTTTTACGGGTTTTTAAAAGTAATTTATTTTTATAATGGGGTTTAGCTGCTATTCACGGCTGTGTTTATGCGGCTTTACACCCACTTGGCTCACTTCCAGAGAGATATCAATACATAGGTTTTACGATTCTTACTAGTCAGATATATTCTTGTGCGGTGAATAGGGGGTGTTGAGTCCAGTTCACTGAGCAAGGAGTAGGTCTTGTCTATTACATATTGGGTGAATGGAACAGTATCTGAGCGAATTTGAAACCCTTGTTTTATGCATCACCCCACCTCACCTTTCCCGTTAAGCAGCCATAGTGTGTTTTCTAAACGTGTGACTCTGTTCTGTTTTGTAATTCAGTTCAAGTGTAGCGGTTTTTACATTCCCTCTATAAGTGATAGCTTATGATAAGTGTCTTTTTCTGTGTGACTTATTTCACTTAGAATCGTCATACCTAAATCCACTCATCTTGCTTCTACTAGCCTTATGACATTGATTTCATGTCTGAGGGATATTCCTTTGTACATAAGGACCACAACTTCTTTATCCATTTTTCTCTTTCCTGGGATATTTAAGGTGTCATGAAGTGGAGGTTCTTGTCAACATAGCAGCCCTAAACATTGGGGTGCCTGTGTCTTGCTGATTTTAATTTTCCCAATTTATACGCCCATGAGTGGACGTGCCCTATGCTCCCTAAGCTGTGTTTTTTCGATGTTTCAGGACACACCGTACACTTCTCCAGAGTGGCTGTTGGCAATTTACATCCCGCCCATCAGCGTAGCAAGGCTGCCATTTCTCCATGGCCTGTCCTGCATTTCTGGTTTTGACACTTTTGCAGCATGGCCCTTTTGACCGATGGGAAGCGAGACCTCTTTGTAGCGCTGATTTGCCTTTCCAGGTTGCTTGGTTGGCAAAAAAGGGCGTATGCGTTTTTTCCTGAATATATTCAGGAAAAAACGCATACGCCCTTTTTGGCCAAGGGCATCATTGTCGACGTTTTGCCGCTTTTCATGTGCTTTAAAGGCGATTCGAATCTACCTCCTGAAATCTGTTTCCTGCAATTCTGCCTTGCTTTCAAATCCTCTTCGTTGCCTTCCCTCAATATATCTGTGGATGAGAGTTATCATTTATAACTCTGCGGGTTTGTGAATTGCAGTGTCCCTGAGCTCCATTTTTCAACTCGCTTTTTTGGGAGCTGGCCGCAAAAGCGCGGGATTGCCTCAGGCCCTATTCTGGTTCCTGGCGGCAGGCTGAGCCTGTGGTTAATTCTTCTTCCTGATGGGAAAATAGAGTGACCTGGGCCTGTCCCAACACCTAGATCTAGTCTCTCATTGGTTGCCCCTCTTCCCGTTCATCCTCAGGACAAATTGCAACCTGTAGGGAACAGGAGCTTAAAGGTGCTGATTCTCCAAGTAGGGAGATTGCTAGTAAAGTAGCTGGAAAGGCGAACCCTAGCACAAGGAGATGAGAAATGGGGTGCGTTTTAGAAACCTTTCAAAATCACACGGTGTACCATCTTCTGGGTTTCTCATGCATGTTTTAGATGTAGGAAGATGCCCTTGAACCTGGAGATTTGGGACCCATGGGATGGGTACCACGCAATATTACTTTAAAGGGTCTGAGTTTGCTCACCCAACCTCACCAAAACTCTCAGCCCCAAGAGTGTCCACCCTTATGTCTCATCCAGCTGTGGGTCTAGATATGGTCAATCCAGGTTGCATCACAGCCTCTGAACGAATTTTGTAAGAATGTCTCTCTTTCACTGTCTTTGTTTTACGGGTTTTTAAAAGTAATTTATTTTTATAATGGGGTTTAGCTGCTTTTCACGGCTGAGTTTATGCGGCTTTACACCCACTTGACTCACTTCCAGACAGATATCAATACATAGGTTTTAAGATTCTTACTAGTCACATATATTCTTGTGCGGTGAATAGGGGGTGTTGAGTCCAGTTCACTGAGCAAGGAGTAGGTCTTGTCTATTACATATTGGGTGTATGGAACGGTATCTGAGCGAATTTGAAACCCTTGTTTTATGAATCACCCCACCTAACCTTTCCCGTTAAGCAGCCATAGTGTGTTTTCTAAACGTGTGACTCTGTTCTGTTTTGTAATTCAGTTCAAGTGTAGCGGTTTTTACATTCCCTCTATAAGTGATAACTTATGATAAGTGTCTTTTTCTGTGTGACTTATTTCACTTAGAATCGTCATACCTAAATCCACTCATCTTGCTTCTACTAGCCTTATGACATTGATTTCATGTCTGAGTGATATTCCATTGTACATAAGGACCACAACTTCTTTATCCATTTTTCTCTTTCCTGGGATATTTAAGGTGTCATGAAGTGGAGGTTCTTGTCAACAGAGCAGCCCTAAACTTTGGGGTGCCTGTGTCTTGCTGATTTTTAGTTTTCCCAATTTCTACGCCCATGAGTGAACGTGCCCTATGCTCCCTAAGCTGTGTTTTTTCGATGTTTCAGGACACACCGTACACTTCTCCAGTGTGGCTGTTGGCAATTTACATCCCGCCCATCAGTTTAGCAAGGCTGCCATTTCTCCATGGCCTGTCCTGCATTTCTGGTTTTGACACTTTTTGCAGCATGACCCTTTTGACCGATGGGAAGTGAAACTTCTTTGTAGCGCTGATTTGCCTTTCCAGGTTGCTTGGTTGGCCAAAAAGGGCGTATGCGTTTTTTCCTGAATATATTCAGGAAAAAACGTATACGCCCTTTTTGGCCAAGGGCATCATTGTCGACGTTTTGCTGCTTTTCATGTGCTTTAAAGGCGATTCGGATCTACCTCCTGAAATCTGTTTCCTGCAATTCTGCCTTGCTTTGAATTCCTCTTCGTTGCCTTCCCTCAATATATCTGTGGATGACAGTTATCATTTATAACTCTGCGGGTTTGTGAATTGCAGTCTCCCTGAGCTCCATTTTTCAACTCGCTTTTTTGGGAGCTGGCCGCAAAAGCGCGGGATTGCCTCAGGCCCTATTCTGGTTCCTGGAGGCAGGCTGAGCCTGTGGTTAAATCTTCTTCCTGATGGGAAAATAGAGTGACCTGTGCCTGTCCCAACACCTAGATCTAGTCTCTCATTGGTTGCCCCTCTTCCCGTTCATCTTCAGGACAAATTGCAACCTGTAGGGAACAGGAGCTTAAAGGTGCTGATTCTCCAAGTAGGGAGATTGCTAGTAAAGTAACTGGAAAGGCGAAACCTAGCACAAGGAGATGAGAAATGGGGTGCGTTTTAGAAACCTTTCAAAATCACACGGTGTACCATCTTCTGGGTTTCTCATGCATGTTTTCGATGTAGGAAGATGCCCTTGAACCTGGAGATTTGGGACCCATGGGATGGGTACCACGCAGTACTACTTTAAAGGGTCTGAGTTTGCTCACCCAACCTCACCCAACCTCTCAGCCCCAAGAGTGTCCACCCTTATGTCTCATCCAGGTGTGGGTCTAGATATGGTCAATCCAGGTTGAATCACATCCCCTGAACGAATTTTGTAAGAATTTCTCTCTCTTTCACTGTCTTTGTTTTACGGGTTTTTAAAAGTAATTTATTTTTATAATGGGGTTTAGCTGCTTTTCACGGCTGTGTTTATGCAGCTTTACACCCACTTGACACACTTCCAGAGAGATATCAATACATAGGTTTTACAATTCTTACTAGTCACATATATTCTTGTGCGGTGAATAGGGGGTGTTGAGTCCAGTTCACTGAGCAAGGAGTAGGTCTTGTCTATTACATATTGGGTGTATGGAACAGTATCTGAGCGAATTTGAAACCCTTGTTTTATGCATCACCCCACCTCACCTTTCCCGTTAAGCAGCCATAGTGTGTTTTCTAAACGTGTGACTCTGTTCTGTTTTGTAATTCAGTTCAAGTGTAGCGGTTTTTACATTCCCTCTATAAGTGTTAGCTTATGATAAGTGTCTTTTTCTGTGTCACTTATTTCACTTAGAATCGTCATACCTAAATCCACTCATCTTGCTTCTACTTGCCTTATGACATTGATTTCATGTCTGAGTGATATTCCTTTGTACATAAGGACCACAACTTCTTTATCCATTTTTCTCTTTCCTGGGATATTTAAGGTGTCATGAGGTGGAGGTTCTTGTCAACAGAGCAGCCCTAAACATTGGGGTGCCTGTGTCTTGCTGATTTTTAGTTTTCCCAATTTATACGCCCATGAGTGGACGTGCCCTATGCTCCCTAAGCTGTGTTTTTTCGATGTTTCAGGACACACCGTACACTTCTCCAGAGTGGCTGTTGGCAATTTGCATCCCGCCCATCAGCGTAGCAAGGCTGCCATTTCTCCATGGCCTGTCCTGCATTTCTGGTTTTGACACTTTTTGCAGCATGGCCCTTTTGACCGATGGGAAGCGAGACTTCTTTGTAGCGCTGATTTGCCTTTCCAGGTTGCTTGGTTGGACGAAAAGGGCGTATGCGTTTTTTCCTGAATATATTCAGGAAAAAACGCATACGCCCTTTTTGGCCAAGGGCATCATTGTGGACGTTTTGCCGCTTTTCATGTGCTTTAAAGGCGATTCGAATCTACCTCCTGAAATCTGCTTCCTGCAATTCTGCCTTGCTTTCAAATCCTCTTCGTTGCCTTCCCTCAATATATCTGTGGATGAGAGTTATCATTTATAACTCTGCGGGTTTGTGAATTGCAGTGTCCCTGAGCTCCATTTTTCAACTCGCTTTTTTGGGAGCTGGCCACAAAAGCGCGAGATTGCCTCAGGCCTTATTCTGGTTCCTGGCGGCAGGCTGAGCCTGTGGTTAATTCTTCTTCCTGATGGGAAAATAGAGTGACCTGTGCCTCTACCAACACCTAGATCTAGTCTCTCATTGGTTGCCCCTCTTCCCGTTCATCCTCAGGACAAATTGCAACCTGTAGGGAACAGGAGCTTAAAGGTGCTGATTCTCCAAGTAGGGAGATTGCTAGTAAAGTAGCTGGAAAGGCGAACCCTAGCACAAGGAGATGAGAAATGGGGTGTGTTTTAGAAACCTTTCAAAATCACACGGTGTACCATCTTCTGGGTTTCTCATGCATGTTTTCGATGTAGGAAGATGCCCTTGAACCTGGAGATTTGGGACCCATGGGATGGGTACCACGCAGTATTATTTAAAGGGTCTGAGTTTACTCACCCAACCTCACCCAACCTCTCAGCCCCAAGAGTGTCCACCCTTATGTCTCATCCAGGTGTGGGTCTAGATATGGTCAATCCAGGTTGCATCACAGCCCCTGAACGAATTTTGTAAGAATTTCTCTCTCTTTCACTGTCTTTGTTTTACGGGTTTTTAAAAGTAATTTATTTTTATAATGGGGTTTAGCTGCTATTCACGGCTGTGTTTATGTGGCTTTACACCCACTTGGCTCACTTCCAGAGAGATATCAATACATAGGTTTTACGATTCTTACTAGTCAGATATATTCTTGTGCGGTGAATAGGGGGTGTTGAGTCCAGTTCACTGAGCAAGGAGTAGGTCTTGTCTATTACATATTGGGTGTATGGAACAGTATCTGAGCGAATTTGAAACCCTTGTTTTATGCATCACCCCACCTCACCTTTCCCGTTAAGCAGCCATAGTGTGTTTTCTAAACGTGTGACTCTGTTCTGTTTTGTAATTCAGTTCAAGTGTAGCGGTTTTTACATTCCCTCTATAAGTGATAGCTTATGATAAGGGTCTTTTTCTGTGTGACTTATTTCACTTAGAATCGTCATACCTAAATCCACTCATCTTGCTTCTACTAGCCTTATGACATTGATTTCATGTCTGAGGGATATTCCTTTGTACATAAGGACCACAACTTCTTTATCCATTTTTCTCTTTCCTGGGATATTTAAGGTGTCATGAAGTGGAGGTTCTTGTCAACATAGCAGCCCTAAACATTGGGGTGCCTGTGTCTTGCTGATTTTTAGTTTTCCCAATTTATACGCCCATGAGTGGACGTGCCCTATGCTCCCTAAGCTGTGTTTTTTCGATGTTTCAGGACACACCGTACACTTCTCCAGAGTGGCTGTTGGCAATTTACATCCCGCCCATCAGCGTAGCAAGGCTGCCATTTCTCCATGGCCTGTCCTGCATTTCTGGTTTTGACACTTTTTGCAGCATGGCCCTTTTGACCGATGGGAAGCGAGACCTCTTTGTACCGCTGATTTGCCTTTCCAGGTTGCTTGGTTGGCAAAAAAGGGCGTATGCGTTTTTTCCTGAATATATTCAGGAAAAAACGCATACGCCCTTTTTGGCCAAGGGCATCATTGTCGACGTTTTGCCGCTTTTCATGTGCTTTAAAGGCGATTCGTATCTACCTCCTGAAACCTGTTTCCTGCAATTCTGCCTTGCTTTCAAATCCTCTTCGTTGCCTTCCCTCAATATATCTGTGGATGAGAGTTATCATTTATAACTCTGCGGGTTTGTAAATTGCAGTGTCCCTGAGCTCCATTTTTCAACTCGCTTTTTTGGGAGCTGGCCGCAAAAGCGCGGGATTGCCTCAGGCCCTATTCTGGTTCCGGGCGGCAGGCTGAGCCTGTGGTTAATTCTTCTTCCTGTTGGGAAAATAGAGTGACCTGTGCCTGTCCCAACACCTAGATCTAGTCTCTCATTGGTTGCCCCTCTTCCCGTTCATCCTCAGGAGAAATTGCAACCTGTAGGCAACAGGAGCTTAAAGGTGCTGATTCTCCAAGTAGGGAGATTGCTAGTAAAGTAGCTGGAATGGCGAACCCGAGCACAAGGAGATGAGAAATGAGGTGCGTATTAGAAACCTTTCAAAATCACACGGTGTACCATCTTCTGGGTTTCTCATGCATGTTTTCGATGTAGGAAGATGCCCTTGAACCTGGAGATTTGGGACCCATGGGATGGGTACCAGGCAGTATTACTTTAAAGGGTCTGCGTTTGCTCACCCAACCTCACCCAACCTTTCAGCCCCAAGAGTGTCCACCCTTATGTCTCATCCAGCTGTGGGTCTAGATATGGTCAATCCAGGTTGCATCACAGCCTCTGAACGAATTTTGTAAGAATTTCTCTCTCTTTCACTGTCTTTGTTTTACGGGTTTTTAAAAGTAATTTATTTTTATAATGGGGTTTAGCTGCTTTTCACGGCTGTGTTTATGCGGCTTTACACCCACTTGACTCACTTCCAGACAGATATCAATACATAGGTTTTAAGATTCTTACTAGTCACATATATTCTTGTGCGGTGAAGAGGGGGTGTTGAGTCCAGTTCACTGAGCAAGGAGTAGGTCTTGTCTATTACATATTGGGTGTATGGAACGGTATCTGAGCGAATTTGAAACCCTTGTTTTATGCATCACCCCACCTCACCTTTCCCGTTAAGCAGCCATAGTGTGTTTTCTAAACGTGTGACTCTGTTCTGTTTTGTAATTCAGTTCAAGTGTAGCGGTTTTTACATTCCCTCTATAAGTGATAGCTTATGATAAGTGTCTTTTTCTGTGTGACTTATTTCACTTAGAGTCGTCGTACCTAACTCCACTCATCTTGCTTCTACTAGCCTTATAACATTGATTTCATGTCTGAGTGATATTCCATTGTACATAAGGACCACAACTTCTTTATCCATTTTTCTCTTTCCTGGGATATTTAAGGTGTCATGACGTGGAGGTTCTTGTCAACAGAGCAGCCCTAAACTTTCGGGTGCCTGTGTCTTGCTGATTTTTAGTTTTTCCAATTTATATGCCCATGAATGGACGTGCCCTCTGCTCCCTAAGCTGTGTTTTTTCGATGTTTCAGGACACACCGTACACATCTCCAGAGTGGCTGTTGGCAATTTACATCCCGCCCATCAGTGTAGCAAGGCTGCCATTTCTCCATGGCCTGTCCTGCATTTCTCGTTTTGACACATTTTGCAGCATGGCCCTTTTCACCGATGGGAAGCGAGACTTCTTTGTAGCGCTGATTTGCCTTTCCAGGTTGCTTGGTTGGCGAAAAAGGGCGTATGATTTTTTTCCCGAATATATTCAGGAAAAAACGCATACGCCCTTTTTGGCCAAGGGCATCACTGTCGACGTTTTGCCACTTTTCATGTGCTTTAAAGGCGATTCGAATCTACCTCCTGAGACCTGTTTCCTGCAATTCTGCCTTGCTTTCAAATCCTCTTCGTTTCCTTCCCTCAATATATTTGTGGAAGAGAGTTATCATTTATAACTCAGCAGGTTTGTGAATTGCAGTGCCCCTGAGCTCCATTTTTCAACTGTCTTTTTTGGGAGCTGGCCGCAAAAGGGCGGGATTGCCTCAGGCCCTATTCTGGTTCCTGGCGGCAGGCTGAGCCTGTGGTTAATTCTTCTTCCTGATGGGAAAATAGAGTGACCTGGGCCTGTCCCAACACCTAGATCTAGTCTCTCATTGGTTGCCCCTCTTCCCGTTCATCCTCAGGACAAATTGCAACCTGTAGGGAACAGGAGCTTAAAGGTGCTGATTCTCCAAGTAGGGAGATTGCTAGTAAAGTAGCTGGAAAGGCGAACCCTAGCACAAGGAGATGAGAAATGGGGTGCGTTTTAGAAACCTTTCAAAATCACACGGTGTACCATCTTCTGGGTTTCTCATGCATGTTTTAGATGTAGGAAGATGCCCTTGAACCTGGAGATTTGGGACCCATGGGATGGGTACCACGCAATATTACTTTAAAGGGTCTGAGTTTGCTCACCCAACCTCACCAAAACTCTCAGCCCCAAGAGTGTCCACCCTTATGTCTCATCCAGCTGTGTGTCTAGATATGGTCAATCCAGGTTGCATCACAGCCTCTGAACGAATTTTGTAAGAATTTCTCTCTCTTTCACTGTCTTTGTTTTACGGGTTTTTAAAAGTAATTTATTTTATAATGGGGTTTAGCTGCTTTTCACGGCTGTGTTTATGCGGCTTTACACCCACTTGACTCACTTCCAGACAGATATCAATACATAGGTTTTAAGATTCTTACTAGTCACATATATTCTTGTGCGGTGAATAGGGGGTGTTGAGTCCAGTTCACTGAGCAAGGAGTAGGTCTTGTCTATTACATATTGTGTGTATGGAACGGTATCTGAGCGAATTTGAAACCCTTGTTTTATGCATCACCCCACCTCACCTTTCCCGTTAAGCAGCTATAGTGTGTTTTCTAAACGTGTGACTCTGTTCTGTTTTGTAATTCAGTTCAAGTGTAGCGGTTTTTACATTCCCTCTATAAGTGATAGCTTATGATTAGTGTCTTTTTCTGTGTGACTTATTTCACTTAGAATCGTCATACCTAAATCCACTCATCTTGCTTCTACTAGCCTTATGACATTGATTTCATGTCTGAGTGATATTCCATTGTACATAAAGACCACAACTTCTTTATCCATTTTTCTCTTTCCTGGGATATTTAAGGTGTCATGAAGTGGAGGTTCTTGTCAACAGAGCAGCCCTAAACTTTGGGGTGCCTGTGTCTTGCTGATTTTTAGTTTTCCCAATTTCTACGCCCATGAGTGGACGTGCCCTATGCTCCCTAAGCTGTGTTTTTTCGATGTTTCAGGACACACCGTACACTTCTCCAGTGTGGCTGTTGGCAATTTACATCCCGCCCATCAGCGTAGCAAGGCTGCCATTTCTCCATGGCCTGTCCTGCATTTCTGGTTTTGACACTTTTTGCAGCATGACCCTTTTGACCGATGGGAAGTGAAACTTCTTTGTAGCGCTGATTTGCCTTTCCAGGTTGCTTGGTTGGCCAAAAAGGGCGTATGCGTTTTTTCCTGAATATATTCAGGAAAAAACGTATACGCCCTTTTTGGCCAAGGGCATCATTGTCGACGTTTTGCTGCTTTTCATGTGCTTTAAAGGCGATTCGGATCTACCTCCTGAAATCTGTTTCCTGCAATTCTGCCTTGCTTTGAATTCCTCTTCGTTGCCTTCCCTCAATATATCTGTGGATGACAGTTATCATTTATAACTCTGCGGGTTTGTGAATTGCAGTGTCCCTGAGCTCCATTTTTCAACTCGCTTTTTTGGGAGCTGGCCGCAAAAGCGCGGGATTGCCTCAGGCCCTATTCTGGTTCCTGGCGGCAGGCTGAGCCTGTGGTTAATTCTTCTTCCTGATGGGAAAATAGAGTGACCTGGGCCTGTCCCAACACCTAGATCTAGTCTCTCATTGGTTGCCCCTCTTCCCGTTCAACCTCAGGACAAATTGCAACCTGTAGGGAACAGGAGCTTAAAGGTGCTGATTCTCCAAGTAGGGAGATTGCTAGTAAAGTAGCTGGAAAGGCGAACCCTAGCACAAGGAGATGATAAATGGGGTGCGTTTTAGAAACCTTTCAAAATCACACGGTGTACCATCTTCTGGGTTTCTCATGCATGTTTTCGATGTAGGAAGATGCCCTTGAACCTGGAGATTTGGGACCCATGGGATGGGTACCACGCAGTATTACTTTAAAGGGTCTGAGTTTGCTCACCCAACCTCACCCAACCTCTAAGCCCCAAGAGTGTCCACCCTTATGTCTCATCCAGCTGTGGGTCTAGATATGGTCAATCCAGGTTACATCACAGCCTCTGAACGAATTTTGTAAGAATTTCTCTCTCTTTCACTGTCTTTGTTTTACGGGTTTTTAAAAGTAATTTATTTTATAATGGGGTTTAGCTGCTTTTCACGGCTGTGTTTATGCGGCTTTACACCCACTTGACTCACTTCCAGACAGATATCAATACATAGGTTTTAAGATTCTTACTAGTCACATATATTCTTGAGCGGTGAATAGGGGGTGTTGAGTCCAGTTCACTGAGCAAGGAGTAGGTCTTGTCTATTACATATTGTGTGTATGGAACGGTATCTGAGCGAATTTGAAACCCTTGTTTTATGCATCACCCCACCTCACCTTTCCCGTTAAGCAGCTATAGTGTGTTTTCTAAACGTGTGACTCTGTTCTGTTTTGTAATTCAGTTCAAGTGTAGCGGTTTTTACATTCCCTCTATAAGTGATAGCTTATGATTAGTGTCTTTTTCTGTGTGACTTATTTCACTTAGAATCGTCATACCTAAATCCACTCATCTTGCTTCTACTAGCCTTATGACATTGATTTCATGTCTGAGTGATATTCCATTGTACATAAAGACCACAACTTCTTTATCCATTTTTCTCTTTCCTGGGATATTTAAGGTGTCATGAAGTGGAGGTTCTTGTCAACAGAGCAGCCCTAAACTTTGGGGTGCCTGTGTCTTGCTGATTTTTAGTTTTCCCAATTTCTACGCCCATGAGTGGACGTGCCCTATGCTCCCTAAGCTGTGTTTTTTCGATGTTTCAGGACACACCGTACACTTCTCCAGTGTGGCTGTTGGCAATTTACATCCCGCCCATCAGCGTAGCAAGGCTGCCATTTCTCCATGGCCTGTCCTGCATTTCTGGTTTTGACACTTTTTGCAGCATGACCCTTTTGACCGATGGGAAGTGAAACTTCTTTGTAGCGCTGATTTGCCTTTCCAGGTTGCTTGGTTGGCCAAAAAGGGCGTATGCGTTTTTTCCTGAATATATTCAGGAAAAAACGTATACGCCCTTTTTGGCCAAGGGCATCATTGTCGACGTTTTGCTGCTTTTCATGTGCTTTAAAGGCGATTCGGATCTACCTCCTGAAATCTGTTTCCTGCAATTCTGCCTTGCTTTGAATTCCTCTTCGTTGCCTTCCCTCAATATATCTGTGGATGACAGTTATCATTTATAACTCTGCGGGTTTGTGAATTGCAGTGTCCCTGAGCTCCATTTTTCAACTCGCTTTTTTGGGAGCTGGCCGCAAAAGCAGGGGATTGCCTCAGGCCCTATTCTGGTTCCTGGAGGCAGGCTGAGCCTGTGGTTAATTCTTCTTCCTGATGGGAAAATAGAGTGACCTGTGCCTCTACCAACACCTAGATCTAGTCTCTCATTGGTTGCCCCTCTTCCCGTTCATCTTCAGGACAAATTGCAACCTGTAGGGAACAGGAGCTTAAAGGTGCTGATTCTCCAAGTAGGGAGATTGCTAGTAAAGTAGCTGGAAAGGCGAACCCTAGCACAAGGAGATGAGAAATGGGGTGCGTTTTAGAAACCTTTCAAAATCACACGGTGTACCATCTTCTGGGTTTCTCATGCATGTTTTCGATGTAGGAAGATGCCCTTGAACCTGGAGATTTGGGACCCCTGGGATGGGTACCACGCAGTACTACTTTAAAGGGTATGAGTTTGCTCACCCAACCTCACCCAACCTCTCAGCCCCAAGATTGTCCACCCTTATGTCTCATCCAGGTGTGGGTCTAGATATGGTCAATCCAGGTTGCATCACATCCCCTGAACGAATTTTGTAAGAATTTCTCTCTCTTTCACTGTCTTTGTTTTACGGGTTTTTAAAAGTAATTTATTTTTATAATGGGGTTTAGCTGCTTTTCACGGCTGTGTTTATGCAGCTTTACACCCACTTGACACACTTCCAGAGAGATATCAATACATAGGTTTTACGATTCTTACTAGTCAGATATATTCTTGTGCGGTGAATAGGGGGTGTTGAGTCCAGTTCACTGAGCAAGGAGTAGGTCTTGTCTATTACATGTTGGGTGTATGGAACAGTATCTGAGCGAATTTGAAACCCTTGTTTTATGCATCACCCCACCTCACCTTTCCCGTTAAGCAGCCATAGTGTGTTTTCTAAACGTGTGACTCTGTTCTGTTTTGTAATTCAGTTCAAGTGTAGCGGTTTTTACATTCCCTCTATAAGTGATAGCTTATGATAAGTGTCTTTTTCTGTGTGACTTATTTCACTTAGAATCGTCATACCTAAATCCACTCATCTTGCTTCTACTAGCCTTATGACATTGATTTCATGTCTGAGTGATATTCCTTTGTACATAAGGACCACAAATTCTTTATCCATTTTTCTCTTTCCTGGGATATTTAAGGTGTCATGAAGTGGAGGTTCTTGTCAACATAGCAGCCCTAAACATTGGGGTGCCTGTGTCTTGCTGATTTTTAGTTTTCCCAATTTATACGCCCAAGAGTGGACGTGCCCTATGCTCCCTAAGCTGTGTTTTTTCGATGTTTCAGGACACACCGTACACTTCTCCAGAGTGGCTTTTGGCAATTTACATCCCGCCCATCAGCGTAGCAAGGCTGCCATTTCTCCATGGCCTGTACTGCATTTCTGGTTTTGACACTTTTTGCAGCATGGCCCTTTTGACCGATGGGAAGCGAGACTTCTTTGTAGCGCTGATTTGCCTTTCCAGGTTGCTTGGTTGGCCAAAAAGGGCGTATGCGTTTTTTCCTGAATATAATCAGGAAAAAACGCATACGCCCTTTTTGGCCAAGGGCATCATTGTCGACGTTTTGCCGCTTTTCATGTGCTTTAAAGGCGATTCGAATCTACCTCCTGAAATCTCTTTCCTGCATTTCTGCCTTGCTTTCAAATCCTCTTCGTTGCCTTCCCTCAATATATCTGTGGATGAGAGTTATCATTTATAACTCTGCGGGTTTGTGAATTGCAGTGTCCCTGAGCTCCATTTTTCAACTCGTTTTTTTGGGAGCTGGCCACAAAAGCGCGAGATTGCCTCAGGCCCTATTCTGGTTCCTGGCGGCAGGCTGAGCCTGTGGTTAATTCTTCTTCCTGATGGGAAAATAGAGTGACCTGTGCCTGTCCCAACACCTAGATCTAGTCTCTCATTGGTTGCCCCTCTTCCCGTAAATCTTCAGGACAAATTGCAACCTGTAGGGAACAGGAGCTTAAAGGTGCTGATTCTCCAAGTAGGGAGATTGCTAGTAAAGTAGCTGGAAAGGCGAACCCTAGCACAAGGAGATGAGAAATTGGGTGCGTTTTAGAAACCTTTCAAAATCACACAGTGTACCATCTTCTGGGTTTCTCATGCATGTTTTCGATGTAGGAAGATGCCCTTGAACCTGGAGATTTGGGACCCATGGGATGGGTACCACGCAGTATTACTTTAAAGGGTCTGAGTTTGCTCACCCAACCTCACCCAAATTCTCAGCCCCAAGAGTGTCCACCCTTATGTCTCATCCAGGTGTGGGTCTAGATATGGTCAATCCAGGTTGCATCACAGCCCCTGAACGAATTTTGTAAGAATTTCTCTCTCTTTCACTGTCTTTGTTTTACGGGTTTTTAAAAGTAATTTATCTTTATAATGGGGTTTAGCTGCTTTTCACGGCTGTGTTTATGCGGCTTTACACCCACTTGACTCACTTCCAGACAGATATCAATACATAGGTTTTAAGATTCTTACTAGTCACATATATTCTTGTGCGGTGAATAGGGGGTGTTGAGTCCAGTTCACTGAGCAAGGAGTAGGTCTTGTCTATTACATATTGGGTGTATGGAACGGTATCTGAGCGAATTTGAAGCCCTTGTTTTATGCATCACCCCACCTCACCTTTCCCGTTAAGCAGCCATAGTGTGTTTTCTAAACGTGTGACTCTGTTCTGTTTTGTAATTCAGTTCAGGTGTAGCGGTTTTTACATTCCCTCTATAAGTGATAGCTTATGATAAGTGTCTTTTTCTGTGTCACTTATTTCACTTAGAATCGTCATACCTAAATCCACTCATCTTGCTTCTACTAGCCTTATGACATTGATTTCATGTCTGAGTGATATTCCTTTGTACATAAGGACCACAACTTCTTTATCCATTTTTCTCTTTCCTGGGATATTTAAGGTGTCATGAAGTGGAGGTTCTTGTCAACATAGCAGCCCTAAACATTGGGGTGCCTGTGTCTTGCTGATTTTTAATTTTCCCAATTTATACGCCCATGAGTGGACGTGCCCTATGCTCCCTAAGCTGTGTTTTTTTGATGTTTCAGGACACACCGTACACTTCTCCAGAGTGGCTGTTGGCAATTTACATCCCGCCCATCAGCGTAGCAAGGCTGCCATTTCTCCATGGCCTGTACTGCATTTCTGGTTTTGACACTTTTTGCAGCATGGCCCTTTTGACCGATGGGAAGCGAAACTTCTTTGTAGCGCTGATTTGCCTTTCCAGGTTGCTTGGTTGGCCAAAAAGGGCGTATGCGTTTTTTCCTGAATATATTCAGGAAAAAACGCATACGCCCTTTTTGGCCAAGGGCATCATTGTCGACGTTTTGCCGCTTTTCATGTGCTTTAAAGGCGATTCGAATCTACCTCCTGAAACCTGTTTCCTGCAATTCTGCATTGCTTTCAAATCCTCTTCGTTGCCTTCCCTCAATATATCTGTGGATGAGAGTTATCATTTATAACTCTGCGGGTTTGTGAATTGCAGTGTCCCTGAGCTCCATTTTTCAACTCGCTTTTTTGGGAGCTGGCCGCAAAAGTGCGGGATTGCCTCAGGCCCTATTCTGGTTCCTAGCGGCAGGCTGAGCCTGTGGTTAATTCTTCTTCCTGATGGGAAAATAGAGTGACCTGTGCCTGTCCCAACACCTAGATCTAGTCTCTCATTGGTTGCCCCTCTTCCCGTTCATCTTCAGGACAAATTGCCACCTGTAGGGAACAGGAGCTTAAAGGTGCTGATTCTCCAAGTAGGGAGATTTCTAGTAAAGTAGCTGGAAAGGCGAACCCTAGCACAAGGAGATGAGAAATGGGGTGCGTTTTAGAAACCTTTCAAAATCACACGGTGTACCATCTTCTGGGTTTCTCATGCATGTTTTCGATGTAGGAAGAAGCCCTTGAACCTGGAGATTTGGGACCCATGGGATGGGTACCACGCAGTATTACTTGAAAGGGTCTGAGTTTGCTCACCCAACCTCACCCAACCTCTAAGCCCCAAGAGTGTCCACCCTTATGTCTCATCCAGGTGTGGGTCTAGATATGGTCAATCCAGGTTGCATCACAGCCCCTGAACGAATTTTGTAAGAATTTCTCTCTCTTTCACTGTCTTTGTTTTACGGGTTTTTAAAAGTAATTTATCTTTATAATGGGGTTTAGCTGCTTTTCACGGCTGTGTTTATGCGGCTTTACACCCACTTGGCTCACTTCCAGAGAGATATCAATACATAGGTTTTACGATTCTTACTAGTCAGATATATTCTTGTGCGGTGAATAGGGGGTGTTGAGTCCAGTTCACTGAGCAAGGAGTAGGTCTTGTCTATTACATATTGGGTGTATGGAACAGTATCTGAGCGAATTTGAAACCCTTGTTTTATGCATCACCCCAGCTCACCTTTCCCGTTAAGCAGCCATAGTGTGTTTTCTAAACGTGTGACTCTGTTCTGTTTTGTAATTCAGTTCAAGTGTAGCGGTTTTAACATTCCCTCTATAAGTGATAGCTTATGGTAAGTGTCTTTTTCTGTGTGACTTATTTCACTTAGAATCGTCATACCTAAATCCACTCATCTTGCTTCTACTAGCCTTATGACATTGATTTCATGTCTGAGTGATATTCCTTTGTACATAAGGACCACAACTTCTTTATCCATTTTTCTCTTTCCTGGGATATTTAAGGTGTCATGAAGTGGAGGTTCTTGTCAACATAGCAGCCCTAAACATTGGGGTGCCTGTGTCTTGCTGATTTTTAGTTTTCCCAATTTATACGCCCATGAGTGGACGTGCCCTATGCTCCCTAAGCTGTGTTTTTTCGATGTTTCAGGACACACCGAACACTTCTCCAGAGTGGCTGTTGGCAATTTACATCCCGCCCATCAGCGTAGCAAGGCTGCCATTTCTCCATGGCCTGTCCTGCATTTCTGGTTTTGACACTTTTTGCAGCATGGCCCTTTTGACCGATGGGAAGCGAGACCTCTTTGTAGCGCTGATTTGCCTTTCCAGGTTGCTTGGTTGGCCAAAAAGGGCGTATGCGTTTTTTCCTGAATATATTCAGGAAAAAACGCATACGCCCTTTTTGGCCAAGGGCATCATTGTCGACGTTTTGCCGCTTTTCATGTGCTTTAAAGGCGATTCGAATCTACCTCCTGAAACCTGTTTCCTGCAATTCTGCCTTGCTTTCAAATCCTCTTCGTTGCCTTCCCTCAATATATCTGTGGATGAGAGTTATCATTTATAACTCTGCGGGTTCGTGAATTGCAGTGTCCCTGAGCTCCATTTTTCAACTCGCTTTTTTGGGAGCTGGCCGCAAAAGCGCGGGATTGCCTCAGGCCCTATTCTGGTTCCTGGCGGCAGGCTGAGCCTGTGGTTAATTCTTCTTCCTGATGGGAAAATAGAGTGACCTGGGCCTGTCCCAACACCTAGATCTAGTCTCTCATTGGTTGCCCCTCTTCCCGTTCATCCTCAGGACAAATTGCAACCTGTCGGGAACAGGAGCTTAAAGGTGCTGATTCTCCAAGTAGGGAGATTGCTAGTAAAGTAGCTGGAAAGGCGAACCCGAGCACAAGGAGATGAGAAAGTGGGTGCGTTTTAGAAACCTTTCAAAATCACACGGTGTACCATCTTCTGGGTTTCTCATGCATGTTTTCGATGTAGGAAGATGCCCTTGAACCTGGAGATTTGGGACCCATGGGATGGGTACCACGCAGTATTACTTTAAAGGGTCTGAGTTTGCTCACCCAACCTCACCCAACCTCTAAGCCCCAAGAGTGTCCACCCTTATGTCTCATCCAGGTGTGGGTCTAGATATGGTCAATCCAGGTTACATCACAGCCCCTGAACGAATTGTGTAAGAATTTCTCTCTCTTTCACTGTCTTTGTTTTACGGGTTTTTAAAAGTAATTTATTTTTATAATGGGGTTTAGCTGCTTTTCACGGCTGTGTTTATGCGGCTTTACACCCACTTGACTCACTTCCAGACAGATATCAATACATAGGTTTTAAGATTCTTACTAGTCACATATATTCTTGCGCGGTGAATAGGGGGTGTTGAGTCCAGTTCACTGAGCAAGGAGTAGGTCTTGTCTATTTCATATTGGGTGTATGGAACGGTATCTGAGCGAATTTGAAACCCTTGTTTTATGCATCACCCCACCTCACCTTTCCCGTTAAGCAGCCATAGTGTGTTTTCTAAACGTGTGACTCTGTTCTGTTTTGTAATTCAGTTCAAGTGTAGCGGTTTTTACATTCCCTCTATAAGTGATAGCTTATGATAAGTGTCCTTTTCTGTGTGACTTATTTCACTTAGAATCGTCGTACCTAAATCCACTCATCTTGCTTCTACTAGCCTTATGACATTGATTTCATCTCTGAGTGATATTCCATTGTACAAAAGGACCACAACTTCTTTATCCATTTTTCTCTTTCCTGGGATATTTAAGGTGTCATGAAGTGGAGGTTCTTGTCAACAGAGCAGCCCTAAACTTTGGGGTGCCTGTGTCTTGCTGATTTTTAGTTTTCCCAATTTATACGCCCATGAGTGGACGTGCCCTATGCTCCCTAAGCTGTGTTTTTTCGATGTTTCAGGACACACCGTACACTTCTCCAGAGTGGCTGTTGGCAATTTACATCCCGCCCATTAGCGTAGCAAGGCTGCCATTTCTCAATGGCCTGTCCTGCATTTCGGGTTTTGACACTTTTTGCAGAATGGCCCTTTTGACCGATGGGAAGCGAGACTTCTTTGTAGCGCTGATTTGCCTTTCCAGGTTGCTTGGTTGGCGAAAAAGGGCGTATGATTTTTTTCCCGAATATATTCAGGAAAAAACGCATACGCCCTTTTTGGCCAAGGGCATCACTGTCGACGTTTTGCCACTTTTCATGTGCTTTAAAGGCGATTCGAATCTACCTCCTGAGACCTGTTTCCTGCAATTCTGCCTTGCTTTCAAATCCTCTTCGTTTCCTTCCCTCAATATATTTGTGGAAGAGAGTTATCATTTATAACTCAGCAGGTTTGTGAATTGCAGTGCCCCTGAGCTCCATTTTTCAACTGTCTTTTTTGGGAGCTGGCCGCAAAAGCACGGGATTGCCTCAGGCCCTATTCTGGTTCCTGGCGGCAGGCTGAGCCTGTGGTGAATTCTTCTTCCTGATGGGAAAATCGAGTGACCTGGGCCTGTCCCAACACCTAGATCTAGTCTCTCATTGGTTGCCCCTCTTCCCGTTCATCCTCAGGACAAATTGCAACCTGTAGGGAACAGGAGCTTAAAGGTGCTGATTCTCCAAGTAGGGAGATTGCTAGTAAAGTAGCTGGAAAGGCGAACCCGAGCACAAGGAGATGAGAAATTGGGTGCGTTTTAGAAACCTTTCAAAATCACACGGTGTACCATCTTCTGGGTTTCTCATGCATGTTTTCAATGTAGGAAGATGCCCTTGAACCTGGAGATTTGGGACCCATGGGATGGGTACCACACAGTATTACTTTAAAGGGTCTGCGTTTGCTCACCCAACCTCACCCAACCTCTAAGCCCTAAGAATGTCCACCCTTATGTCTCATCCAGCTGTGGGTCTAGATATGGTCAATCCAGGTTGCATCACAGCCTCTGAACGAATTTTGTAAGAATTTCTCTCTCTTTCACTGTCTTTGTTTTACGGGTTTTTAAAAGTAATTTATTTTATAATGGGGTTTAGCTGCTTTTCACGGCTGTGTTTATGCGGCTTTACACCCACTTGACTCACTTCCAGACAGATATCAATACATAGGTTTTAAGATTCTTACTAGTCACATATATTCTTGTGCGGTGAATAGGGGGTGTTGAGTCCAGTTCACTGAGCAAGGAGTAGGTCTTGTCTATTACATATTGGGTGTATGGAACGGTATCTGAGCGAATTTGAAACCCTTGTTTTATGCATCACCCCACCTCACCTTTCCCGTTAAGCAGCTATAGTGTGTTTTCTAAACGTGTGACTCTGTTCTGTTTTGTAATTCAGTTCAAGTGTAGCGGTTTTTACATTCCCTCTATAAGTGATAGCTTATGATTAGTGTCTTTTTCTGTGTGACTTATTTCACTTAGAATCGTCATACCTAAATCCACTCATCTTGCTTCTACTAGCCTTATGACATTGATTTCATGTCTGAGTGATATTCCATTGTACATAAAGACCACAACTTCTTTATCCATTTTTCTCTTTCCTGGGATATTTAAGGTGTCATGAAGTGGAGGTTCTTGTCAACAGAGCAGCCCTAAACTTTGGGGTGCCTTTGTCTTGCTGATTTTTAGTTTTCCCAATTTCTACGCCCATGAGTGGACGTGCCCTATGCTCCCTAAGCTGTGTTTTTTCGATGTTTCAGGACACACCGTACACTTCTCCAGTGTGGCTGTTGGCAATTTACATCCCGCCCATCAGCGTAGCAAGGCTGCCATTTCTCCATGGCCTGTCCTGCATTTCTGGTTTTGACACTTTTTGCAGCATGACCCTTTTGACCGATGGGAAGTGAAACTTCTTTGTAGCGCTGATTTGCCTTTCCAGGTTGCTTGGTTGGCCAAAAAGGGCGTATGCGTTTTTTCCTGAATATATTCAGGAAAAAACGTATACGCCCTTTTTGGCCAAGGGCATCATTGTCGACGTTTTGCTGCTTTTCATGTGCTTTAAAGGCGATTCGGATCTACCTCCTGAAATCTGTTTCCTGCAATTCTGCCTTGCTTTGAATTCCTCTTCGTTGCCTTCCCTCAATATATCTGTGGATGACAGTTATCATTTATAACTCTGCGGGTTTGTGAATTGCAGTGTCCCTGAGCTCCATTTTTCAACTCGCTTTTTTGGGAGCTGGCCGCAAAAGCGCGGGATTGCCTCAGGCCCTATTCTGGTTCCTGGCGGCAGGCTGAGCCTGTGGTTAATTCTTCTTCCTGATGGGAAAATAGAGTGACCTGGGCCTGTCCCAACACCTAGATCTAGTCTCTCATTGGTTGCCCCTCTTCCCGTTCAACCTCAGGACAAATTGCAACCTGTAGGGAACAGGAGCTTAAAGGTGCTGATTCTCCAAGTAGGGAGATTGCTAGTAAAGTAGCTGGAAAGGCGAACCCTAGCACAAGGAGATGATAAATGGGGTGCGTTTTAGAAACCTTTCAAAATCACACGGTGTACCATCTTCTGGGTTTCTCATGCATGTTTTCGATGTAGGAAGATGCCCTTGAACCTGGAGATTTGGGACCCATGGGATGGGTACCACGCAGTATTACTTTAAAGGGTCTGAGTTTGCTCACCCAACCTCACCCAACCTCTAAGCCCCAAGAGTGTCCACCCTTATGTCTCATCCAGCTGTGGGTCTAGATATGGTCAATCCAGGTTACATCACAGCCTCTGAACGAATTTTGTAAGAATTTCTCTCTCTTTCACTGTCTTTGTTTTACGGGTTTTTAAAAGTAATTTATTTTATAATGGGGTTTAGCTGCTTTTCACGGCTGTGTTTATGCGGCTTTACACCCACTTGACTCACTTCCAGACAGATATCAATACATAGGTTTTAAGATTCTTACTAGTCACATATATTCTTGTGCGGTGAATAGGGGGTGTTGAGTCCAGTTCACTGAGCAAGGAGTAGGTCTTGTCTATTACATATTGTGTGTATGGAACGGTATCTGAGCGAATTTGAAACCCTTGTTTTATGCATCACCCCACCTCACCTTTCCCGTTAAGCAGCTATAGTGTGTTTTCTAAACGTGTGACTCTGTTCTGTTTTGTAATTCAGTTCAAGTGTAGCGGTTTTTACATTCCCTCTATAAGTGATAGCTTATGATTAGTGTCTTTTTCTGTGTGACTTATTTCACTTAGAATCGTCATACCTAAATCCACTCATCTTGCTTCTACTAGCCTTATGACATTGATTTCATGTCTGAGTGATATTCCATTGTACATAAAGACCACAACTTCTTTATCCATTTTTCTCTTTCCTGGGATATTTAAGGTGTCATGAAGTGGAGGTTCTTGTCAACAGAGCAGCCCTAAACTTTGGGGTGCCTGTGTCTTGCTGATTTTTAGTTTTCCCAATTTCTACGCCCATGAGTGGACGTGCCCTATGCTCCCTAAGCTGTGTTTTTTCGATGTTTCAGGACACACCGTACACTTCTCCAGTGTGGCTGTTGGCAATTTACATCCCGCCCATCAGCGTAGCAAGGCTGCCATTTCTCCATGGCCTGTCCTGCATTTCTGGTTTTGACACTTTTTGCAGCATGACCCTTTTGACCGATGGGAAGTGAAACTTCTTTGTAGCGCTGATTTGCCTTTCCAGGTTGCTTGGTTGGCCAAAAAGGGCGTATGCGTTTTTTCCTGAATATATTCAGGAAAAAACGTATACGCCCTTTTTGGCCAAGGGCATCATTGTCGACGTTTTGCTGCTTTTCATGTGCTTTAAAGGCGATTCGGATCTACCTCCTGAAATCTGTTTCCTGCAATTCTGCCTTGCTTTGAATTCCTCTTCGTTGCCTTCCCTCAATATATCTGTGGATGACAGTTATCATTTATAACTCTGCGGGTTTGTGAATTGCAGTGTCCCTGAGCTCCATTTTTCAACTCGCTTTTTTGGGAGCTGGCCGCAAAAGCACGGGATTGCCTCAGGCCCTATTCTGGTTCCTGGAGGCAGGCTGAGCCTGTGGTTAATTCTTCTTCCTGATGGGAAAATAGAGTGACCTGTGCCTGTCCCAACACCTAGATCTAGTCTCTCATTGGTTGCCCCTCTTCCCGTTCATCTTCAGGACAAATTGCAACCTGTAGGGAACAGGAGCTTAAAGGTGCTGATTCTCCAAGTAGGGAGATTGCTAGTAAAGTAGCTGGAAAGGCGAACCCTAGCACAAGGAGATGAGAAATGGGGTGCGTTTTAGAAACCTTTCAAAATCACACGGTGTACCATCTTCTGGGTTTCTCATGCATGTTTTCGATGTAGGAAGATGCCCTTGAACCTGGAGATTTGGGACCCCTGGGATGGGTACCACGCAGTACTACTTTAAAGGGTATGAGTTTGCTCACCCAACCTCACCCAACCTCTCAGCCCCAAGATTGTCCACCCTTATGTCTCATCCAGGTGTGGGTCTAGATATGGTCAATCCAGGTTGCATCACATCCCCTGAACGAATTTTGTAAGAATTTCTCTCTCTTTCACTGTCTTTGTTTTACGGGTTTTTAAAAGTAATTTATTTTTATAATGGGGTTTAGCTGCTTTTCACGGCTGTGTTTATGCAGCTTTACACCCACTTGACACACTTCCAGAGAGATATCAATACATAGGTTTTACGATTCTTACTAGTCAGATATATTCTTGTGCGGTGAATAGGGGGTGTTGAGTCCAGTTCACTGAGCAAGGAGTAGGTCTTGTCTATTACATGTTGGGTGTATGGAACAGTATCTGAGCGAATTTGAAACCCTTGTTTTATGCATCACCCCACCTCACCTTTCCCGTTAAGCAGCCATAGTGTGTTTTCTAAACGTGTGACTCTGTTCTGTTTTGTAATTCAGTTCAAGTGTAGCGGTTTTTACATTCCCTCTATAAGTGATAGCTTATGATAAGTGTCTTTTTCTGTGTGACTTATTTCACTTAGAATCGTCATACCTAAATCCACTCATCTTGCTTCTACTAGCCTTATGACATTGATTTCATGTCTGAGTGATATTCCTTTGTACATAAGGACCACAACTTCTTTATCCATTTTTCTCTTTCCTGGGATATTTAAGGTGTCATGAAGTGGAGGTTCTTGTCAACATAGCAGCCCTAAACATTGGGGTGCCTGTGTCTTGCTGATTTTTAGTTTTCCCAATTTATACGCCCAAGAGTGGACGTGCCCTATGCTCCCTAAGCTGTGTTTTTTCGATGTTTCAGGACACACCGTACACTTCTCCAGAGTGGCTTTTGGCAATTTACATCCCGCCCATCAGCGTAGCAAGGCTGCCATTTCTCCATGGCCTGTACTGCATTTCTGGTTTTGACACTTTTTGCAGCATGGCCCTTTTGACCGATGGGAAGCGAGACTTCTTTGTAGCGCTGATTTGCCTTTCCAGGTTGCTTGGTTGGCCAAAAAGGGCGTATGCGTTTTTTCCTGAATATAATCAGGAAAAAACGCATACGCCCTTTTTGGCCAAGGGCATCATTGTCGACGTTTTGCCGCTTTTCATGTGCTTTAAAGGCGATTCGAATCTACCTCCTGAAATCTCTTTCCTGCATTTCTGCCTTGCTTTCAAATCCTCTTCGTTGCCTTCCCTCAATATATCTGTGGATGAGAGTTATCATTTATAACTCTGCGGGTTTGTGAATTGCAGTGTCCCTGAGCTCCATTTTTCAACTCGTTTTTTTGGGAGCTGGCCACAAAAGCGCGAGATTGCCTCAGGCCCTATTCTGGTTCCTGGCGGCAGGCTGAGCCTGTGGTTAATTCTTCTTCCTGATGGGAAAATAGAGTGACCTGTGCCTGTCCCAACACCTAGATCTAGTCTCTCATTGGTTGCCCCTCTTCCCGTAAATCTTCAGGACAAATTGCAACCTGTAGGGAACAGGAGCTTAAAGGTGCTGATTCTCCAAGTAGGGAGATTGCTAGTAAAGTAGCTGGAAAGGCGAACCCTAGCACAAGGAGATGAGAAATGGGGTGCGTTTTAGAAACCTTTCAAAATCACACGGTGTACCATCTTCTGGGTTTCTCATGCATGTTTTCGATGTAGGAAGATGCCCTTGAACCTGGAGATTTGGGACCCATGGGATGGGTACCACGCAGTATTACTTTAAAGGGTCTGAGTTTGCTCACCCAACCTCACCCAAATTCTCAGCCCCAAGAGTGTCCACCCTTATGTCTCATCCAGGTGTGGGTCTAGATATGGTCAATCCAGGTTGCATCACAGCCCCTGAACGAATTTTGTAAGAATTTCTCTCTCTTTCACTGTCTTTGTTTTACGGGTTTTTAAAAGTAATTTATTTTTATAATGGGGTTTAGCTGCTTTTCACGGCTGTGTTTATGCGGCTTTACACCCACTTGACTCACTTCCAGACAGATATCAATACATAGGTTTTAAGATTCTTACTAGTCACATATATTCTTGTGCGGTGAATAGGGGGTGTTGAGTCCAGTTCACTGAGCAAGGAGTAGGTCTTGTCTATTACATATTGGGTGTATGGAACGGTATCTGAGCGAATTTGAAGCCCTTGTTTTATGCATCACCCCACCTCACCTTTCCCGTTAAGCAGCCATAGTGTGTTTTCTAAACGTGTGACTCTGTTCTGTTTTGTAATTCAGTTCAGGTGTAGCGGTTTTTACATTCCCTCTATAAGTGATAGCTTATGATAAGTGTCTTTTTCTGTGTCACTTATTTCACTTAGAATCGTCATACCTAAATCCACTCATCTTGCTTCTACTAGCCTTATGACATTGATTTCATGTCTGAGTGATATTCCTTTGTACATAAGGACCACAACTTCTTTATCCATTTTTCTCTTTCCTGGGATATTTAAGGTGTCATGAAGTGGAGGTTCTTGTCAACATAGCAGCCCTAAACATTGGGGTGCCTGTGTCTTGCTGATTTTTAATTTTCCCAATTTATACGCCCATGAGTGGACGTGCCCTATGCTCCCTAAGCTGTGTTTTTTTGATGTTTCAGGACACACCGTACACTTCTCCAGAGTGGCTGTTGGCAATTTACATCCCGCCCATCAGCGTAGCAAGGCTGCCATTTCTCCATGGCCTGTACTGCATTTCTGGTTTTGACACTTTTTGCAGCATGGCCCTTTTGACCAATGGGAAGCGAAACTTCTTTGTAGCGCTGATTTGCCTTTCCAGGTTGCTTGGTTGGCCAAAAAGGGCGTATGCGTTTTTTCCTGAATATATTCAGGAAAAAACGCATACGCCCTTTTTGGCCAAGGGCATCATTGTCGACGTTTTGCCGCTTTTCATGTGCTTTAAAGGCGATTCGAATCTACCTCCTGAAACCTGTTTCCTGCAATTCTGCATTGCTTTCAAATCCTCTTCGTTGCCTTCCCTCAATATATCTGTGGATGAGAGTTATCATTTATAACTCTGCGGGTTTGTGAATTGCAGTGTCCCTGAGCTCCATTTTTCAACTCGCTTTTTTGGGAGCTGGCCGCAAAAGCGCGGGATTGCCTCAGGCCCTATTCTGGTTCCTGGCGGCAGGCTGAGCCTGTGGTTAATTCTTCTTCCTGATGGGAAAATAGAGTGACCTGTGCCTGTCCCAACACCTAGATCTAGTCTCTCATTGGTTGCCCCTCTTCCCGTTCATCTTCAGGACAAATTGCAACCTGTAGGGAACAGGAGCTTAAAGGTGCTGATTCTCCAAGTAGGGAGATTGCTAGTAAAGTAGCTGGAAAGGCGAACCCGAGCACAAGGAGATGAGAAATTGGGTGCGTTTTAGAAACCTTTCAAAATCACACGGTGTACCATCTTCTGGGTTTCTCATGCATGTTTTCGATGTAGGAAGAAGCCCTTGAACCTGGAGATTTGGGACCCATGGGATGGGTACCACGCAGTATTACTTGAAAGGGTCTGAGTTTGCTCACCCAACCTCACCCAACCTCTAAGCCCCAAGAGTGTCCACCCTTATGTCTCATCCAGGTGTGGGTCTAGATATGGTCAATCCAGGTTGCATCACAGCCCCTGAACGAATTTTGTAAGAATTTCTCTCTCTTTCACTGTCTTTGTTTTACGGGTTTTTAAAAGTAATTTATCTTTATAATGGGGTTTAGCTGCTTTTCACGGCTGTGTTTATGCGGCTTTACACCCACTTGGCTCACTTCCAGAGAGATATCAATACATAGGTTTTACGATTCTTACTAGTCAGATATATTCTTGTGCGGTGAATAGGGGGTGTTGAGTCCAGTTCACTGAGCAAGGAGTAGGTCTTGTCTATTACATATTGGGTGTATGGAACAGTATCTGAGCGAATTTGAAACCCTTGTTTTATGCATCACCCCAGCTCACCTTTCCCGTTAAGCAGCCATAGTGTGTTTTCTAAACGTGTGACTCTGTTCTGTTTTGTAATTCAGTTCAAGTGTAGCGGTTTTAACATTCCCTCTATAAGTGATAGCTTATGATAAGTGTCTTTTTCTGTGTGACTTATTTCACTTAGAATCGTCATACCTAAATCCACTCATCTTGCTTCTACTAGCCTTATGACATTGATTTCATGTCTGAGTGATATTCCTTTGTACATAAGGACCACAACTTCTTTATCCATTTTTCTCTTTCCTGGGATATTTAAGGTGTCATGAAGTGGAGGTTCTTGTCAACATAGCAGCCCTAAACATTGGGGTGCCTGTGTCTTGCTGATTTTTAGTTTTCCCAATTTATACGCCCATGAGTGGACGTGCCCTATGCTCCCTAAGCTGTGTTTTTTCGATGTTTCAGGACACACCGAACACTTCTCCAGAGTGGCTGTTGGCAATTTACATCCCGCCCATCAGCGTAGCAAGGCTGCCATTTCTCCATGGCCTGTCCTGCATTTCTGGTTTTGACACTTTTTGCAGCATGGCCCTTTTGACCGATGGGAAGCGAGACCTCTTTGTAGCGCTGATTTGCCTTTCCAGGTTGCTTGGTTGGCCAAAAAGGGCGTATGCGTTTTTTCCTGAATATATTCAGGAAAAAACGCATACGCCCTTTTTGGCCAAGGGCATCATTGTCGACGTTTTGCCGCTTTTCATGTGCTTTAAAGGCGATTCGAATCTACCTCCTGAAACCTGTTTCCTGCAATTCTGCCTTGCTTTCAAATCCTCTTCGTTGCCTTCCCTCAATATATCTGTGGATGAGAGTTATCATTTATAACTCTGCGGGTTTGTGAATTGCAGTGTCCCTGAGCTCCATTTTTCAACTCGCTTTTTTGGGAGCTGGCCGCAAAAGCGCGGGATTGCCTCAGGCCCTATTCTGGTTCCTGGCGGCAGGCTGAGCCTGTGGTTAATTCTTCTTCCTGATGGGAAAATAGAGTGACCTGGGCCTGTCCCAACACCTAGATCTAGTCTCTCATTGGTTGCCCCTCTTCCCGTTCATCCTCAGGACAAATTGCAACCTGTCGGGAACAGGAGCTTAAAGGTGCTGATTCTCCAAGTAGGGAGATTGCTAGTAAAGTAGCTGGAAAGGCGAACCCGAGCACAAGGAGATGAGAAAGTTGGTGCGTTTTAGAAACCTTTCAAAATCACACGGTGTACCATCTTCTGGGTTTCTCATGCATGTTTTCGATGTAGGAATATGCCCTTGAACCTGGAGATTTGGGAACTATGGGATGGGTACCACACAGTATTACTTTAAAGGGTCTGCGTTTGCTCACCCAACCTCACCCAACCTCTGAGCCCCAAGAGTGTCCACCCTTATGTCTCATCCAGCTGTGGGTCTAGATATGGTCAATCCAGGTTGCATCACAGCCTCTGAACGAATTTTGTAAGAATTTCTCTCTCTTTCACTGTCTTTGTTTTACGGGTTTTTAAAAGTAATTTATTTTTATAATGGGGTTTAGCTGCTTTTCACGGCTGTGTTTATGCGGCTTTACACCCACTTGGCTCACTTCCAGAGAGATATCAATACATATGTTTTACGATTCTTACTAGTCAGATATATTCTTGTGCGGTGAATAGGGGGTGTTGAGTCCAGTTCACTGAGCAAGTAGTAGGTCTTGTCTATTACATGTTGGGTGTATGGAACAGTATCTGAGCGAATTTGAAACCCTTGTTTTATGCATCACCCCACCTCACCTTTCCCGTTAAGCAGCCATAGTGTGTTTTCTAAACGTGTGACTCTGTTCTGTTTTGTAATTCAGTTCAAGTGTAGCGGTTTTTACATTCCCTCTATAAGTGATAGCTTATGATAAGTGTCTTTTTCTGTGTGACTTATTTCACTTAGAATCGTCATACCTAAATCCACTCATCTTGCTTCTACTAGCCTTATGACATTGATTTCATGTCTGAGTGATATTCCTTTGTACATAAGGACCACAACTTCTTTATCCATTTTTCTCTTTCCTGGGATATTTAAGGTGTCATGAAGTGGAGGTTCTTGTCAACATAGCAGCCCTAAACATTGGGGTGCCTGTGTCTTGCTGATTTTTAGTTTTCCCAATTTATACGCCCATGAGTGGACGTGCCCTATGCTCCCTAAGCTGTGTTTTTTCGATGTTTCAGGACACACCGTACACTTCTCCAGAGTGGCTGTTGGCAATTTACATCCCGCCCATCAGCGTAGCAAGGCTGCCATTTCTCCATGGCCTGTACTGCATTTCTGGTTTTGACACTTTTTGCAGCATGGCCCTTTTGACCGATGGGAAGCGAGACTTCTTTGTAGCGCTGATTTGCCTTTCCAGGTTGCTTGGTTGGCCAAAAAGGGCGTATGCGTTTTTTCCTGAATATAATCAGGAAAAAACGCATACGCCCTTTTTGGCCAAGGGCATCATTGTCGACGTTTTGCCGCTTTTCATGTGCTTTAAAGGCGATTCGAATCTACCTCCTGAAATCTCTTTCCTGCAATTCTGCCTTGCTTTCAAATCCTCTTCGTTGCCTTCCCTCAATATATCTGTGGATGAGAGTTATCATTTATAACTCTGCGGGTTTGTGAATTGCAGTGTCCCTGAGCTCCATTTTTCAACTCGCTTTTTTGGGAGCTGGCCGCAAAAGCGCGGAATTGCCTCAGGCCCTATTCTGGTTCCTGGCAGCAGGCTGAGCCTGTGGTTAATTCTTCTTCCTGATGGGAAAATAGAGTGACCTGGGCCTGTCCCAACACCTAGATCTAGTCTCTCATTGGTTGCCCCTCTTCCCGTTCATCCTCAGGACAAATTGCAACCTGTCGGGAACAGGAGCTTAAAGGTGCTGATTCTCCAAGTAGGGAGATTGCTAGTAAAGTAGCTGGAAAGGCGAACCCGAGCACAAGGAGATGAGAAAGTGGGTGCGTTTTAGAAAACTTTCAAAATCACACGGTGTACCATCTTCTGGGTTTCTCATACATGTTTTCGATGTAGGAAGATGCCCTTGAACCTGGAGATTTGGGAACTATGGGATGGGTACCACACAGTATTACTTTAAAGGGTCTGCGTATGCTCACCCAACCTCACCCAACCTCTAAGCCCCAAGAGTGTCCACCCTTATGTCTCATCCAGGTGTGGGTCTAGATATGGTCAATCCAGGTTGCATCACAGCCTCTGAACTAATTTTGTAAGAATTTCTCTCTCTTTCACTGTCTTTGTTTTACGGGTTTTTAAAAGTAATTTATTTTTATAATGGGGTTTAGCTGCTTTTCACGGCCGTGTTTATGCGGCTTTACACCCACTTGGCTCACTTCCGGAGAGATATCAATACATAGGTTTTACGATTCTTACTAGTCAGATATATTCTTGTGCGGTGAATAGGGGGTGTTGAGTCCAGTTCACTGAGCAAGGAGTAGGTCTTGTCTATTACATATTGGGTGTATGGAACAGTATCTGAGCGAATTTGAAACCCTTGTTTTATGCATCACCCCACCTCACCTTTCCCGTTAAGCAGCCATAGTGTGTTTTTTAAACGTGTGACTCTGTTCTGTTTTGTAATTCAGTTCAAGTGTAGCGGTTTTTACATTCCCTCTATAAGTGATATCTTATGATAAGTGTCTTTTTCTGTGTGACTTATTTCACTTAGAATCGTCATACCTAAATCCACTCATCTTGCTTCTACTAGCCTTATGACATTGATTTCATGTCTGAGTGATATTCCTTTGTACATAAGGACCACAACTTCTTTATCCATTTTTCTCTTTCCTGGGATATTTAAGGTGTCATGAAGTGGAGGTTCTTGTCAACATAGCAGCCCTAAACATTGGGGTGCCTGTGTCTTGCTGATTTTTAGTTTTCCCAATTTATACGCCCATGAGTGGACGTGCCCTATGCTCCCTAAGCTGTGTTTTTTCGATGTTTCAGGACACACCGTACACTTCTCCAGAGTGGCTGTTGGCAACTTACATCCCGACCATCAGCGTAGCAAGGCTGCCATTTCTCCATGGCCTGTACTGCATTTCTGGTTTTGACACTTTTTGCAGCATGGCCCTTTTGACCGATGGGAAGCGAGACTTCTTTGTAGCGCTGATTTGCCTTTCCAGGTTGCTTGGTTGGCCAAAAAGGGCGTATGCGTTTTTTCCTGAATATAATCAGGAAAAAACGCATACGCCCTTTTTGGCCAAGGGCATCATTGTCGACGTTTTGCCGCTTTTCATGTGCTTTAAAGGCGATTCGAATCTACCTCCTGAAATCTCTTTCCTGCAATTCTGCCTTGCTTTCAAATCCTCTTCGTTGCCTTCCCTCAATATATCTGTGGATGAGAGTTATCATTTATAACTCTGCGGGTTTGTGAATTGCAGTGTCCCTTAGCTCCATTTTTCAACTGTCTTTTTTGGGAGCTGGCCGCAAAAGCACGGGATTGCCTCAGGCCCTATTCTGGTTCCTGGCAGCAGGCTGAGCCTGTGGTTAATTCTTCTTCCTGATGGGAAAATAGAGTGACCTGTGCCTGTCCCAACACCTAGATCTAGTCTCTCATTGGTTGCCCCTCTTCCCGTTCATCTTCAGGACAAATTGCAACCTGTAGGGAACAGGAGCTTAATGGTGCTGATTCTCCAAGTAGGGAGATTGCTAGTAAAGTAGCTGGAAAGGCGAACCCTAGCACAAGGAGATGAGAAATGGGGTGCATTTTAGAAACCTTTCAAAATCACACGGTGTACCATCTTCTGGGTTTCTCATGCATGTTTTCGATGTAGGAAGAAGCCCTTGAACCTGGAGATTTGGGACCCATGGGATGGGTACCACGCAGTATTACTTTAAAGGGTCTGAGTTTGCTCACCCAACCTCACCCAACCTCTAAGCCCCAAGAGTGTCCACCCTTATGTCTCATCCAGGTGTGGGTCTAGATATGGTCAATCCAGGTTGCATCACAGCCCCTGAACGAATTTTGTAAGAATTTCTCTCTCTTTCACTGTCTTTGTTTTACGGGTTTTTAAAAGTAATTTATTTTTATAATGGGGTTTAGCTGCATTTCACGGCTGTGTTTATGCGGCTTTACACCCACTTGGCTCACTTCCAGAGAGATATCAATACATAGGTTTTACGATTCTTACTAGTCAGATATATTCTTGTGCGGTGAATAGGGGGTGTTGAGTCCAGTTCACTGAGCAAGGGGTAGGTCTTGTCTATTACATATTGGGTGTATGGAACAGTATCTGAGCGAATTTGAAACCCTTGTTTTATGCATCACCCCACCTCACCTTTCCCGTTAAGCAGCCATAGTGTGTTTTCTAAACGTGTGACTCTGTTCTGTTTTGTAATTCAGTTCAAGTGTAGCGGTTTTTACATTCCCTCTATAAGTGATAGCTTATGATAAGTGTCTTTTTCTGTGTGACTTATTTCACTTAGAATCGTCATACCTAAATCCACTCATCTTGCTTCTACTAGCCTTATGACATTGATTTCATGTCTGAGTGATATTCCTTTGTACATAAGGACCACAACTTCTTTATCCATTTTTCTCTTTCCTGGGATATTTAAGGTGTCATGAAGTGGACGTTCTTGTCAACATAGCAGCCCTAAACATTGGGGTGCCTGTGTCTTGCTGATTTTTAGTTTTCCCAATTTATACGCCCATGAGTGGACGTGCCCTATGCTCCCTAAGCTGTGTTTTTTCGATGTTTCAGGACACACCGTACACTTCTCCAGAGTGGCTGTTGGCAATTTACATCCCGCCCATCAGCGTAGCAAGGCTGCCATTTCTCCATGGCCTGTACTGCATTTCTGGTTTTGACACTTTTTGCAGCATGGCCCTTTTGACCGATGGGAAGCGAGACTTCTTTGTAGCGCTGATTTGCCTTTCCAGGTTGCTTGGTTGGCCAAAAAGGGCGTATGCGTTTTTTCCTGAATATAATCAGGAAAAAACGCATACGCCCTTTTTGGCCAAGGGCATCATTGTCGACGTTTTGCCGCTTTTCATGTGCTTTAAAGGCGATTCGAATCTACCTCCTGAAATCTCTTTCCTGCAATTCTGCCTTGCTTTCAAATCCTCTTCGTTGCCTTCCCTCAATATATCTGTGGATGAGAGTTATCATTTATAACTCTGCGGGTTTGTGAATTGCAGTGTCCCTGAGCTCCATTTTTCAACTCGCTTTTTTGGGAGCTGGCCACAAAAGCGCGAGATTGCCTCAGGCCCTATTCTGGTTCCTGGCGGCAGGCTGAGCCTGTGGTTATTTCTTCTTCCTGATGGGAAAATAGAGTGACCTGTGCCTCTACCAACACCTAGATCTAGTCTATCATTGGTTTTCCCTCTTCCCGTTCATCCTCAGGACAAATTGCAACCTGTAGGGAACAGGAGCTTAAAGGTGCTGATTCTCCAAGTAGGGAGATTGCTAGTAAAGTAGCTGGAAAGGCGAACCCTAGCACAAGGAGATGAGAAATGGGGTGCGTTTTAGAAACCTTTCAAAATCACACGGTGTACCATCTTCTGGGTTCCTCATGCATGTTTTCGATGTAGGAAGAAGCCCTTGAACCTGGAGATTTGGGACCCATGGGATGGGTACCACGCAGTATTACTTTAAAGGGTCTGAGTTTGCTCACCCAACCTCACCCAACTTCTCAGCCCCAAGAGTGTCCACCCTTATGTCTCATCCAGGTGTGGGTCTAGATATGGTCAATCCAGGTTGCATCACAGCCCCTGAACGAATTTTGTAAGAATTTCTCTCTCTTTCACTGTCTTTGTTTTACGGGTTTTTAAAAGTAATTTATCTTTATAATGTGGTTTAGCTGCTTTTCACGGCTGTGTTTATGCGGCTTTACACCCACTTGACTCACTTCCAGACAGATATCAATACATAGGTTTTAAGATTCTTACTAGTCACATATATTCTTGTGCGGTGAATAGGGGGTGTTGAGTCCAGTTCACTGAGCAAGGAGTAGGTCTTGTCTATTACATATTGGGTGTATGGAACGGTATCTGAGCGAATTTGAAGCCCTTGTTTTATGCATCACCCCACCTCACCTTTCCCGTTAAGCAGCCATAGTGTGTTTTCTAAACGTGTGACTCTGTTCTGTTTTGTAATTCAGTTCAGGTGTAGCGGTTTTTACATTCCCTCTATAAGTGATAGCTTATGATAAGTGTCTTTTTCTGTGTCACTTATTTCACTTAGAATCGTCATACCTAAATCCACTCATCTTGCTTCTACTAGCCTTATGACATTGATTTCATGTCTGAGTGATATTCCTTTGTACATAAGGACCACAACTTCTTTATCCATTTTTCTCTTTCCTGGGATATTTAAGGTGTCATGAAGTGGAGGTTCTTGTCAACATAGCAGCCCTAAACATTGGGGTGCCTGTGTCTTGCTGATTTTTAATTTTCCCAATTTATACGCCCATGAGTGGACGTGCCCTATGCTCCCTAAGCTGTGTTTTTTCGATGTTTCAGGACACACCGTACACTTCTCCAGAGTGGCTGTTGGCAATTTACATCCCGCCCATCAGCGTAGCAAGGCTGCCATTTCTCCATGGCCTGTACTGCATTTCTGGTTTTGACACTTTTTGCAGCATGGCCCTTTTGACCGATGGGAAGCGAAACTTCTTTGTAGCGCTGATTTGCCTTTCCAGGTTGCTTGGTTGGCCAAAAAGGGCGTATGCGTTTTTTCCTGAATATATTCAGGAAAAAACGCATACGCCCTTTTTGGCCAAGGGCATCATTGTCGATGTTTTGCCGCTTTTCATGTGCTTTAAAGGCGATTCGAATCTACCTCCTGAAACCTGTTTCCTGCAATTCTGCCTTGCTTTCAAATCCTCTTCGTTGCCTTCCCTCAATATATCTGTGGATGAGAGTTATCATTTATAACTCTGCGGGTTTGTGAATTGCAGTGTCCCTGAGCTCCATTTTTCAACTCGCTTTTTTGGGAGCTGGCCGCAAAAGCGCGGGATTGCCTCAGGCCCTATTCTGGTTCCTGGAGGCAGGCTGAGCCTGTGGTTAATTCTTCTTCCTGATGGGAAAATAGAGTGACCTGGGCCTGTCCCAACACCTAGATCTAGTCTCTCATTGGTTGCCCCTCTTCCCGTTCATCCTCAGGACAAATTGCAACCTGTCGGGAACAGGAGCTTAAAGGTGCTGATTCTCCAAGTAGGGAGATTGCTAGTAAAGTAGCTGGAAAGGCGAACCCGAGCACAAGGAGATGAGAAAGTGGGTGCGTTTTAGAAACCTTTCAAAATCACACGGTGTACCATCTTCTGGGTTTCTCATGCATGTTTTCGATGTAGGAAGATGCCCTTGAACCTGGAGATTTGGGAACTATGGGATGGGTACCACACAGTATTACTTTAAAGGGTCTGCGTTTGCTCACCCAACCTCACCCAACCTCTCAGCCCCAAGAGTGTCCACCCTTATGTCTCATCCAGCTGTGGGTCTAGATATGGTCAATCCACGTTGCATCACAGCCTCTGAACGAATTTTGTAAGAATTTCTCTCTCTTTCACTGTCTTTGTTTTACGGGTTTTTAAAAGTAATTTATTTTTATAATGGGGTTTAGCTGCTTTTCACGGCTGTGTTTATGCGGCTTTACACCCACTTGGCTCACTTCCAGAGAGATATCAATACATAGGTTTTACGATTCTTACTAGTCAGATATATTCTTGTGCGGTGAATAGGGGGTTTTGAGTCCAGTTCACTGAGCAAGGAGTAGGTCTTGTCTATTACATATTGGGTGTATGGAACAGTATCTGAGCGAATTTGAAACCCTTGTTTTATGCATCACCCCACCTCACCTTTCCCGTTAAGCAGCCATAGTGTGTTTTCTAAACGTGTGACTCTGTTCTGTTTTGTAATTCAGTTCAAGTGTAGCGGTTTTTACATTCCCTCTATAAGTGATAGCTTATGATAAGTGTCTTTTTCTGTGTGACTTATTTCACTTAGAATCGTCATACCTAAATCCACTCATCTTGCTTCTACTAGCCTTATGACATTGATTTCATGTCTGAGTGATATTCCTTTGTACATAAGGACCACAACTTCTTTATCCATTTTTCTCTTTCCTGGGATATTTAAGGTGTCATGAAGTGGAGGTTCTTGTCAACATAGCAGCCCTAAACATTGGGGTGCCTGTGTCTTGCTGATTTTTAGTTTTCCCAATTTATACGCCCATGAGTGGACGTGCCCTATGCTCCCTAAGCTGTGTTTTTTCGATGTTTCAGGACACACCGTACACTTCTCCAGAGTGGCTTTTGGCAATTTACATCCCGCCCATCAGCGTAGCAAGGCTGCCATTTCTCCATGGCCTGTACTGCATTTCTGGTTTTGACACTTTTTGCAGCATGGCCCTTTTGACCGATGGGAAGCGAGACTTCTTTGTAACGCTGATTTGCCTTTCCAGGTTGCTTGGTTGGCCAAAAAGGGCGTATGCGTTTTTTCCTGAATATAATCAGGAAAAAACGCATACGCCCTTTTTGGCCAAGGGCATCATTGTCGACGTTTTGCCGCTTTTCATGTGCTTTAAAGGCGATTCGAATCTACCTCCTGAAATCTCTTTCCTGCAATTCTCCCTTGCTTTCAAATCCTCTTCGTTGCCTTCCCTCAATATATCTGTGGATGAGAGTTATCATTTATAACTCTGCGGGTTTGTGAATTGCAGTGTCCCTGAGCTCCATTTTTCAACTCGCTTTTTTGGGAGCTGGCCACAAAAGCGCGAGATTGCCTCAGGCCCTATTCTGGTTCCTGGAGGCAGGCTGAGCCTGTGGTTAATTCTTCTTCCTGATGGGAAAATAGAGTGACCTGTGCCTGTCCCAACACCTAGATCTAGTCTCTCATTGTTTGCCCCTCTTCCCGTTCATCTTCAGGACAAATTGCAACCTGTAGGGAACAGGAGCTTAAAGGTGCTGATTCTCCAAGTAGGGAGATTGCTAGTAAAGTAGCTGGAAAGGCGAACCCTAGCACAAGGAGATGAGAAATGGGGTGCGTTTTAGAAACCTTTCAAAATCACACGGTGTACCATCTTCTGGGTTTCTCATGCATGTTTTCGATGTAGGAAGAAGCCCTTGAACCTGGAGATTTGGGACCCATGGGATGGGTACCACGCAGTATTACTTTAAAGGGTTTGAGTTTGCTCACCCAACCTCACCCAACCTCTAAGCCCCAAGAGTGTCCACCCTTATGTCTCATCCAGGTGTGGGTCTAGATATGGTCAATCCAGGTTGCATCACATCCCCTGAACGAATTTTGTAAGAATTTCTCTCTCTTTCACTGTCTTTGTTTTACGGGTTTTTAAAAGTAATTTATTTTTATAATGGGGTTTAGCTGCTTTTCACGGCTGTGTTTATGCAGCTTTACACCCACTTGACACACTTCCAGAGAGATATCAATACATAGGTTTTACGATTCTTACTAGTCAGATATATTCTTGTGCGGTGAATAGGGGGTGTTGAGTCCAGTTCACTGAGCAAGGAGTAGGTCTTGTCTATTACATGTTGGGTGTATGGAACAGTATCTGAGCGAATTTGAAACCCTTGTTTTATGCATCACCCCACCTCACCTTTCCCGTTAAGCAGCCATAGTGTGTTTTCTAAACGTGTGACTCTGTTCTGTTTTGTAATTCAGTTCAAGTGTAGCGGTTTTTACATTCCCTCTATAAGTGATAGCTTATGATAAGTGTCTTTTTCTGTGTCACTTATTTCACTTAGAATCGTCATACCTAAATCCACTCATCTTGCTTCTACTAGCCTTATGACATTGATTTCATGTCTGAGTGATATTCCTTTGTACATAAGGACCACAACTTCTTTATCCATTTTTCTCTTTCCTGGGATATTTAAGGTGTCATGAAGTGGAGGTTCTTGTCAACATAGCAGCCCTAAACATTGGGGTGCCTGTGTCTTGCTGATTTTTAATTTTCCCAATTTATACGCCCATGAGTGGACGTGCCCTATGCTCCCTAAGCTGTGTTTTTTCGATGTTTCAGGACACACCGAACACTTCTCCAGAGTGGCTGTTGGCAATTTACATCCCGCCCATCAGCGTAGCAAGGCTGCCATTTCTCCATGGCCTGTCCTGCATTTCTGGTTTTGACACTTTTTGCAGCATGGCCCTTTTGACCGATGGGAAGCGAGACCTCTTTGTAGCGCTGATTTGCCTTTCCAGGTTGCTTGGTTGGCCAAAAAGGGCGTATGCGTTTTTTCCTGAATATATTCAGGAAAAAACGCATACGCCCTTTTTGGCCAAGGGCATCATTGTCGACGTTTTGCCGCTTTTCATGTGCTTTAAAGGCGATTCGAATCTACCTCCTGAAACCTGTTTCCTGCAATTCTGCCTTGCTTTCAAATCCTCTTCGTTGCCTTCCCTCAATATATCTGTGGATGAGAGTTATCATTTATAACTCTGCGGGTTTGTGAATTGCAGTGTCCCTGAGCTCCATTTTTCAACTCGCTTTTTTGGGAGCTGGCCGCAAAAGCGCGGGATTGCCTCAGGCCCTATACTGGTTCCTGGCGGCAGGCTGAGCCTTTGGTTAATTCTTCTTCCTGATGGGAAAATAGAGTGACCTGGGCCTGTCCCAACACCTAGATCTAGTCTCTCATTGGTTGCCCCTCTTCCCGTTCATCCTCAGGACAAATAGCAACCTGTCGGGAACAGGAGCTTAAAGGTGCTGATTCTCCAAGTAGGGAGATTGCTAGTAAAGTAGCTGGAAAGGCGAACCCGAGCACAAGGAGATGAGAAAGTGGGTGCGTTTTAGAAACCTTTCAAAATCACACGGTGTACCATCTTCTGGGTTTCTCATGCATGTTTTCGATGTAGGAATATGCCCTTGAACCTGGAGATTTGGGAACTATGGGATGGGTACCACACAGTATTACTTTAAAGGGTCTGCGTTTGCTCACCCAACCTCACCCAACCTCTGAGCCCCAAGAGTGTCCACCCTTATGTCTCATCCAGCTGTGGGTCTAGATATGGTCAATCCAGGTTGCATCACAGCCTCTGAACGAATTTTGTAAGAATTTCTCTCTCTTTCACTGTCTTTGTTTTACGGGTTTTTAAAAGTAATTTATTTTTATAATGGGGTTTAGCTGCTTTTCACGGCTATGTTTATGCGGCTTTACACCCACTTGGCTCACTTCCAGAGAGATATCAATACATAGGTTTTACGATTCTTACTAGTCAGATATATTCTTGTGCGGTGAATAGGGGGTGTTGAGTCCAGTTCACTGAGCAAGGAGTAGGTCTTGTCTATTACATGTTGGGTGTATGGAACAGTATCTGAGCGAATTTGAAACCCTTGTTTTATGCATCACCCCACCTCACCTTTCCCGTTAAGCAGCCATAGTGTGTTTTCTAAACGTGTGACTCTGTTCTGTTTTGTAATTCAGTTCAAGTGTAGCGGTTTTTACATTCCCTCTATAAGTGATAGCTTATGATAAGTGTCTTTTTCTGTGTGACTTATTTCACTTAGAATCGTCATACCTAAATCCACTCATCTTGCTTCTACTAGCCTTATGACATTGATTTCATGTCTGAGTGATATTCCTTTGTACATAAGGACCACAACTTCTTTATCCATTTTTCTCTTTCCTGGGATATTTAAGGTGTCATGAAGTGGAGGTTCTTGTCAACATAGCAGCCCTAAACATTGGGGTGCCTGTGTCTTGCTGATTTTTAGTTTTCCCAATTTATACGCCCATGAGTGGACGTGCCCTATGCTCCCTAAGCTGTGTTTTTTCGATGTTTCAGGACACACCGTACACTTCTCCAGAGTGGCTTTTGGCAATTTACATCCCGCCCATCAGCGTAGCAAGGCTGCCATTTCTCCATGGCCTGTACTGCATTTCTGGTTTTGACACTTTTTGCAGCATGGCCCTTTTGACCGATGGGAAGCGAGACTTCTTTGTAACGCTGATTTGCCTTTCCAGGTTGCTTGGTTGGCCAAAAAGGGCGTATGCGTTTTTTCCTGAATATAATCAGGAAAAAACGCATACGCCCTTTTTGGCCAAGGGCATCATTGTCGACGTTTTGCCGCTTTTCATGTGCTTTAAAGGCGATTCGAATCTACCTCCTGAAATCTCTTTCCTGCAATTCTCCCTTGCTTTCAAATCCTCTTCGTTGCCTTCCCTCAATATATCTGTGGATGAGAGTTATCATTTATAACTCTGCGGGTTTGTGAATTGCAGTGTCCCTGAGCTCCATTTTTCAACTCGCTTTTTTGGGAGCTGGCCACAAAAGCGCGAGATTGCCTCAGGCCCTATTCTGGTTCCTGGAGGCAGGCTGAGCCTGTGGTTAATTCTTCTTCCTGATGGGAAAATAGAGTGACCTGTGCCTGTCCCAACACCTAGATCTAGTCTCTCATTGTTTGCCCCTCTTCCCGTTCATCTTCAGGACAAATTGCAACCTGTAGGGAACAGGAGCTTAAAGGTGCTGATTCTCCAAGTAGGGAGATTGCTAGTAAAGTAGCTGGAAAGGCGAACCCTAGCACAAGGAGATGAGAAATGGGGTGCGTTTTAGAAACCTTTCAAAATCACACGGTGTACCATCTTCTGGGTTTCTCATGCATGTTTTCGATGTAGGAAGAAGCCCTTGAACCTGGAGATTTGGGACCCATGGGATGGGTACCACGCAGTATTACTTTAAAGGGTTTGAGTTTGCTCACCCAACCTCACCCAACCTCTAAGCCCCAAGAGTGTCCACCCTTATGTCTCATCCAGGTGTGGGTCTAGATATGGTCAATCCAGGTTGCATCACATCCCCTGAACGAATTTTGTAAGAATTTCTCTCTCTTTCACTGTCTTTGTTTTACGGGTTTTTAAAAGTAATTTATTTTTATAATGGGGTTTAGCTGCTTTTCACGGCTGTGTTTATGCAGCTTTACACCCACTTGACACACTTCCAGAGAGATATCAATACATAGGTTTTACGATTCTTACTAGTCAGATATATTCTTGTGCGGTGAATAGGGGGTGTTGAGTCCAGTTCACTGAGCAAGGAGTAGGTCTTGTCTATTACATGTTGGGTGTATGGAACAGTATCTGAGCGAATTTGAAACCCTTGTTTTATGCATCACCCCACCTCACCTTTCCCGTTAAGCAGCCATAGTGTGTTTTCTAAACGTGTGACTCTGTTCTGTTTTGTAATTCAGTTCAAGTGTAGCGGTTTTTACATTCCCTCTATAAGTGATAGCTTATGATAAGTGTCTTTTTCTGTGTCACTTATTTCACTTAGAATCGTCATACCTAAATCCACTCATCTTGCTTCTACTAGCCTTATGACATTGATTTCATGTCTGAGTGATATTCCTTTGTACATAAGGACCACAACTTCTTTATCCATTTTTCTCTTTCCTGGGATATTTAAGGTGTCATGAAGTGGAGGTTCTTGTCAACATAGCAGCCCTAAACATTGGGGTGCCTGTGTCTTGCTGATTTTTAATTTTCCCAATTTATACGCCCATGAGTGGACGTGCCCTATGCTCCCTAAGCTGTGTTTTTTCGATGTTTCAGGACACACCGAACACTTCTCCAGAGTGGCTGTTGGCAATTTACATCCCGCCCATCAGCGTAGCAAGGCTGCCATTTCTCCATGGCCTGTCCTGCATTTCTGGTTTTGACACTTTTTGCAGCATGGCCCTTTTGACCGATGGGAAGCGAGACCTCTTTGTAGCGCTGATTTGCCTTTCTAGGTTGCTTGGTTGGCCAAAAAGGGCGTATGCGTTTTTTCCTGAATATATTCAGGAAAAAACGCATACGCCCTTTTTGGCCAAGGGCATCATTGTCGACGTTTTGCCGCTTTTCATGTGCTTTAAAGGCGATTCGAATCTACCTCCTGAAACCTGTTTCCTGCAATTCTGCCTTGCTTTCAAATCCTCTTCGTTGCCTTCCCTCAATATATCTGTGGATGAGAGTTATCATTTATAACTCTGCGGGTTTGTGAATTGCAGTGTCCCTGAGCTCCATTTTTCAACTCGCTTTTTTGGGAGCTGGCCGCAAAAGCGCGGGATTGCCTCAGGCCCTATACTGGTTCCTGGCGGCAGGCTGAGCCTTTGGTTAATTCTTCTTCCTGATGGGAAAATAGAGTGACCTGGGCCTGTCCCAACACCTAGATCTAGTCTCTCATTGGTTGCCCCTCTTCCCGTTCATCCTCAGGACAAATAGCAACCTGTCGGGAACAGGAGCTTAAAGGTGCTGATTCTCCAAGTAGGGAGATTGCTAGTAAAGTAGCTGGAAAGGCGAACCCGAGCACAAGGAGATGAGAAAGTGGGTGCGTTTTAGAAACCTTTCAAAATCACACGGTGTACCATCTTCTGGGTTTCTCATGCATGTTTTCGATGTAGGAATATGCCCTTGAACCTGGAGATTTGGGAACTATGGGATGGGTACCACACAGTATTACTTTAAAGGGTCTGCGTTTGCTCACCCAACCTCACCCAACCTCTGAGCCCCAAGAGTGTCCACCCTTATGTCTCATCCAGCTGTGGGTCTAGATATGGTCAATCCAGGTTGCATCACAGCCTCTGAACGAATTTTGTAAGAATTTCTCTCTCTTTCACTGTCTTTGTTTTACGGGTTTTTAAAAGTAATTTATTTTTATAATGGGGTTTAGCTGCTTTTCACGGCTATGTTTATGCGGCTTTACACCCACTTGGCTCACTTCCAGAGAGATATCAATACATAGGTTTTACGATTCTTACTAGTCAGATATATTCTTGTGCGGTGAATAGGGGGTGTTGAGTCCAGTTCACTGAGCAAGGAGTAGGTCTTGTCTATTACATGTTGGGTGTATGGAACAGTATCTGAGCGAATTTGAAACCCTTGTTTTATGCATCACCCCACCTCACCTTTCCCGTTAAGCAGCCATAGTGTGTTTTCTAAACGTGTGACTCTGTTCTGTTTTGTAATTCAGTTCAAGTGTAGCGGTTTTTACATTCCCTCTATAAGTGATAGCTTATGATAAGTGTCTTTTTCTGTGTGACTTATTTCACTTAGAATCGTCATACCTAAATCCACTCATCTTGCTTCTACTAGCCTTATGACATTGATTTCATGTCTGAGTGATATTCCTTTGTACATAAGGACCACAACTTCTTTATCCATTTTTCTCTTTCCTGGGATATTTAAGGTGTCATGAAGTGGAGGTTCTTGTCAACATAGCAGCCCTAAACATTGGGGTGCCTGTGTCTTGCTGATTTTTAGTTTTCCCAATTTATACGCCCATGAGTGGACGTGCCCTATGCTCCCTAAGCTGTGTTTTTTCGATGTTTCAGGACACACCGTACACTTCTCCAGAGTGGCTTTTGGCAATTTACATCCCGCCCATCAGCGTAGCAAGGCTGCCATTTCTCCATGGCCTGTACTGCATTTCTGGTTTTGACACTTTTTGCAGCATGGCCCTTTTGACCGATGGGAAGCGAGACTTCTTTGTAGCGCTGATTTGCCTTTCCAGGTTGCTTGGTTGGCCAAAAAGGGCGTATGCGTTTTTTCCTGAATATAATCAGGAAAAAACGCATACGCCCTTTTTGGCCAAGGGCATCATTGTCGACGTTTTGCCGCTTTTCATGTGCTTTAAAGGCGATTCGAATCTACCTCCTGAAATCTCTTTCCTGCAATTCTGCCTTGCTTTCAAATCCTCTTCGTTGCCTTCCCTCAATATATCTGTGGATGAGAGTTATCATTTATAACTCTGCGGGTTTGTGAATTGCAGTGTCCCTGAGCTCCATTTTTCAACTCGCTTTTTTGGGAGCTGGCCGCAAAAGCGCGGGATTGCCTCAGGCCCTATTCTGGTTCCTGGCAGCAGGCTGAGCCTGTGGTTAATTCTTCTTCCTGATGGGAAAATAGAGTGACCTGGGCCTGTCCCAACACCTAGATCTAGTCTCTCATTGGTTGCCCCTCTTCCCGTTCATCCTCAGGACAAATTGCAACCTGTCGGGAACAGGAGCTTAAAGGTGCTGATTCTCCAAGTAGGGAGATTGCTAGTAAAGTAGCTGGAAAGGCGAACCCGAGCACAAGGAGATGAGAAAGTGGGTGCGTTTTAGAAACCTTTCAAAATCACACGGTGTACCATCTTCTGGGTTCCTCATGCAAGATTTCGATGTAGGAAGAAGCCCTTGAACCTGGAGATTTGGGACCCATGGGATGGGTACCACGCAGTATTACTTTAAAGGGTCTGAGTTTGCTCACCCAACCTCACCCAACCTCTAAGCCCCAAGAGTGTCCACCCTTATGTCTCATCCAGGTGTGGGTCTAGATATGGTCAATCCAGGTTGCATCACAGCCCCTGAACGAATTTTGTAAGAATTTCTCTCTCTTTCACTGTCTTTGTTTTACGGGTTTTTAAAAGTAATTTATTTTTATAATGGGGTTTAGCTGCTTTTCACGGCTGTGTTTATGCGGCTTTACACCCACTTGGCTCACTTCCAGAGAGATATCAATACATAGGTTTTACGATTCTTACTAGTCAGATATATTCTTGTGCGGTGAATAGGGGGTGTTGAGTCCAGTTCACTGAGCAAGGAGTAGGTCTTGTCTATTACATATTGGGTGTATGGAACAGTATCTGAGCGAATTTGAAACCCTTGTTTTATGCATCACCCCACCTCACCTTTCCCGTTAAGCAGCCATAGTGTGTTTTCTAAACGTGTGACTCTGTTCTGTTTTGTAATTCAGTTCAAGTGTAGCGGTTTTTACATTCCCTCTATAAGTGATAGCTTATGATAAGTGTCTTTTTCTGTGTGACTTATTTCACTTAGAATCGTCATACCTAAATCCACTCATCTTGCTTCTACTAGCCTTATGACATTGATTTCATGTCTGAGTGATATTCCTTTGTACATAAGGACCACAACTTCTTTATCCATTTTTCTCTTTCCTGAGATATTTAAGGTGTCATGAAGTGGAGGTTCTTGTCAACATAGCAGCCCTAAACATTGGGGTGCCTGTGTCTTGCTGATTTTTAGTTTTCCCAATTTATAGGCCCATGAGTGGACGTGCCCTATGCTCCCTAAGCTGTGTTTTTTCGATGTTTCAGGACACACCGTACACTTCTCCAGAGTGGCTGTTGGCAACTTACATCCCGCCCATCAGCGTAGCAAGGCTGCCATTTCTCCATGGCCTGTACTGCATTTCTGGTTTTGACACTTTTTGCAGCATGGCCCTTTTGACCGATGGGAAGCGAGACTTCTTTGTAGCGCTGATTTGCCTTTCCAGGTTGCTTGGTTGGCCAAAAAGGGCGTATGCGTTTTTTCCTGAATATAATCAGGAAAAAACGCATACGCCCTTTTTGGCCAAGGGCATCATTGTCGACGTTTTGCCGCTTTTCATGTGCTTTAAAGGCGATTCGAATCTACCTCCTGAAATCTCTTTCCTGCAATTCTGCCTTGCTTTCAAATCCTCTTCGTTGCCTTCCCTCAATATATCTGTGGATGAGAGTTATCATTTATAACTCTGCGGGTTTGTGAATTGCAGTGTCCCTGAGCTCCATTTTTCAACTGTCTTTTTTGAGAGCTGGCCGCAAAAGCAAGGGATTGCCTCAGGCCCTATTCTGGTTCCTGGCGGCAGGCTGAGCCTGTGGTTAATTCTTCTTCCTGATGGGAAAATAGAGTGACCTGTGCCTGTCCCAACACCTAGATCTAGTCTCTCATTGGTTGCCCCTCTTCCCGTTCATCTTCAGGACAAATTGCAACCTGTAGGGAACAGGAGCTTAAAGGTGCTGATTCTCCAAGTAGGGAGGTTGCTTGTAAAGTAGCTGGAAAGGCGAACCCTAGCACAAGGAGATGAGAAATGGGGTGCGTTTTAGAAACCTTTCAAAATCACACGGTGTACCATCTTCTGGGTTTCTCATGCATGTTTTCGATGTAGGAAGAAGCCCTTGAACCTGGAGATTTGGGACCCATGGGATGGGTACCATGCAGTATTACTTTAAAGGGTCTGAGTTTGCTCACCCAACCTCACCCAACCTCTAAGCCCCAAGAGTGTCCACCCTTATGTCTCATCCAGGTGTGGGTCTAGATATGGTCAATCCAGGTTGCATCACAGCCCCTGAACGAATTTTGTAAGAATTTCTCTCTCTTTCACTGTCTTTGTTTTACGGGTTTTTAAAAGTAATTTATTTTTATAATGGGGTTTAGCTGCTTTTCACGGCTGTGTTTATGCGGCTTTACACCCACTTGGCTCACTTCCAGAGAGATATCAATACATAGGTTTTACGATTCTTACTAGTCAGATATATTCTTGTGCGGTGAATAGGGGGTGTTGAGTCCAGTTCACTGAGCAAGGAGTAGGTCTTGTCTATTACATATTGGGTGTATGGAACAGTATCTGAGCGAATTTGAAACCCTTGTTTTATGCATCACCCCACCTCACCTTTCCCGTTAAGCAGCCATAGTGTGTTTTCTAAACGTGTGACTCTGTTCTGTTTTGTAATTCAGTTCAAGTGTAGCGGTTTTTACATTCCCTCTATAAGTGATAGCTTATGATAAGTGTCTTTTTCTGTGTGACTTATTTCACTTAGAATCGTCATACCTAAATCCACTCATCTTGCTTCTACTAGCCTTATGACATTGATTTCATGTCTGAGTGATATTCCTTTGTACATAAGGACCACAACTTCTTTATCCATTTTTCTCTTTCCTGGGATATTTAAGGTGTCATGAAGTGGAGGTTCTTGTCAACATAGCAGCCCTAAACATTGGGGTGCCTGTGTCTTGCTGATTTTTAGTTTTCCCAATTTATACGCCCATGAGTGGACGTGCCCTATGCTCCCTAAGCTGTGTTTTTTCGATGTTTCAGGACACACCGAACACTTCTCCAGAGTGGCTGTTGGCAATTTACATCCCGCCCATCAGCGTAGCAAGGCTGCCATTTCTCCATGGCCTGTCCTGCATTTCTGGTTTTGACACTTTTTGCAGCATGGCCCTTTTGACCGATGGGAAGCGAGACCTCTTTGTAGCGCTGATTTGCCTTTCCAGGTTGCTTGGTTGGCCAAAAAGGGCGTATGCGTTTTTTCCTGAATATATTCAGGAAAAAACGCATACGCCCTTTTTGGCCAAGGGCATCATTGTCGACGTTTTGCCGCTTTTCATGTGCTTTAAAGGCGATTCGAATCTACCTCCTGAAACCTGTTTCCTGCAATTCTGCCTTGCTTTCAAATCCTCTTCGTTGCCTTCCCTCAATATATCTGTGGATGAGAGTTATCATTTATAACTCTGCGGGTTTGTGAATTGCAGTGTCCCTGAGCTCCATTTTTCAACTCGCTTTTTTGGGAGCTGGCCGCAAAAGCACGGGATTGCCTCAGGCCCTATTCTGGTTCCTGGTGGCAGGCTGAGCCTGTGGTTAATTCTTCTTCCTGATGGGAAAATAGAGTGACCTGGGCCTGTCCCAACACCTAGATCTAGTCTCTCATTGGTTGCCCCTCTTCCCGTTCATCCTCAGGACAAATTGCAACCTGTCGGGAACAGGAGCTTAAAGGTGCTGATTCTCCAAGTAGGGAGATTGCTAGTAAAGTAGCTGGAAAGGCGAACCCGAGCACAAGGAGATGAGAAAGTGGGTGCGTTTTAGAAACCTTTCAAAATCACACGGTGTACCATCTTCTGGGTTTCTCATGCATGTTTTCGATGTAGGAAGATGCCCTTGAACCTGGAGATTTGGGAACTATGGGATGGGTACCACACAGTATTACTTTAAAGGGTCTGCGTTTGCTCACCCAACCTCACCCAACCTCTAAGCCCCAAGAGTGTCCACCCTTATGTCTCATCCAGCTGTGGGTCTAGATATGGTCAATCCAGGTTGCATCACAGCCTCTGAACGAATTTTGTAAGAATTTCTCTCTCTTTCACTGTCTTTGTTTTACGGGTTTTTAAAAGTAATTTATTTTTATAATGGGGTTTAGCTGCTTTTCACGGCTGTGTTTATCCGGCTTTACACCCACTTTGCTCACTTCCAGAGAGATATCAATACATAGGTTTTACGATTCTTACTAGTCAGATATATTCTTGTGCGGTGAATAGGGGGTGTTGAGTCCAGTTCACTGAGCAAGGAGTAGGTCTTTTCTATTACATATTGGGTGTATGGAACAGTATCTGAGCGAATTTGAAACCCTTGTTTTATGCATCACCCCACCTCACCTTTCCCGTTAAGCAGCCATAGTGTGTTTTCTAAACGTGTGACTCTGTTCTGTTTTGTAATTCAGTTCAAGTGTAGCGGTTTTTACATTCCCTCTATAAGTGATATCTTATGATAAGTGTCTTTTTCTGTGTGACTTATTTCACTTAGAATCGTCATAACTAAATCCACTCATCTTGCTTCTACTAGCCTTATGACATTGATTTCATGTCTGAGTGATATTCCTTTGTACATAAGGACCACAACTTCTTTATCCATTTTTCTCTTTCCTGGGATATTTAAGGTGTCATGAAGTGGAGGTTCTTGTCAACATAGCAGCCCTAAACATTGGGGTGCCTGTGTCTTGCTGATTTTTAGTTTTCCCAATTTATACGCCCATGAGTGGACGTGCCCTATGCTCCCTAAGCTGTGTTTTTTCAATGTTTCAGGACACACCGTACACTTCTCCAGAGTGGCTTTTGGCAATTTACATCCCGCCCATCAGCGTAGCAAGGCTGCCATTTCTCCATGGCCTGTACTGCATTTCTGGTTTTGACACTTTTTGCAGCATGGCCCTTTTGACCGATGGGAAGCGAGACTTCTTTGTAGTGCTGATTTGCCTTTCCAGGTTGCTTGGTTGGCCAAAAAGGGCGTATGCGTTTTTTCCTGAATATAATCAGGAAAAAACGCATACGCCCTTTTTGGCCAAGGGCATCATTGTCGACGTTTTGCCGCTTTTCATGTGCTTTAAAGGCGATTCGAATCTACCTCCTGAAATCTCTTTCCTGCAGTTCTGCCTTGCTTTCAAATCCTCTTCGTTGCCTTCCCTCAATATATCTGTGGATGAGAGTTATCATTTATAACTCTGCGGATTTGTGAATTGCAGTGTCCCTGAGCTCCATTTTTCAACTCGAATTTTTGGGAGCTGGCCACAAAAGCGCGAGATTGCCTCAGGCCCTATTCTGGTTCCTGGAGGCAGGCTGAGCCTGTGGTTAATTCTTCTTCCTGATGGGAAAATAGAGTGACCTGTGCCTGTCCCAACACCTAGATCTAGTCTCTCATTGGTTGCCCCTCTTCCCGTTCATCTTCAGGCCAAATTGCAACCTGTAGGGAACAGGAGCTTAAAGGTGCTGATTCTCCAAGTAGGGAGATTGCTAGTAAAGTAGCTGGAAAGGCGAACCCTAGCACAAGGTAATGAGAAATGGGGTGCGTTTTAGAAACCTTTCAAAATCACACGGTGTACCATCTTCTGGGTTTCTCATGCATGTTTTCGATGTAGGAAGAAGCCCTTGAACCTGGAGACTTGGGACCCATGGGATGGGTACCACGCAGTATTACTTTAAAGGGTCTGAGTTTGCTCACCCAACCTCACCCAACCTCTAAGCCCCAAGAGTGTCCACCCTTATGTCTCATCCAGCTGTGGGTCTAGATATGGTCAATCCAGGTTGCATCACAGCCCCTGAACGAATTTTGTAAGAATTTCTCTCTCTTTCACTGTCTTTGTTTTACGGGTTTTTAAAAGTAATTTATTTTTATAATGGGGTTTAGCTGCTTTTCACGGCTGTGTTTATGCGGCTTTACACCCACTTGGCTCACTTCCAGAGAGATATCAATACATAGGTTTTACGATTCTTACTAGTCAGATATATTCTTGTGCGGTGAATAGGGGGTGTTGAGTCCAGTTCACTGAGCAAGGAGTAGGTCTTGTCTATTACATATTGGGTGTATGGAACAGTATCTGAGCGAATTTGAAACCCTTGTTTTATGCATCACCCCAGCTCACCTTTCCCGTTAAGCAGCCATAGTGTGTTTTCTAAACGTGTGACTCTGTTCTGTTTTGTAATTCAGTTCAAGTGTAGCGGTTTTTACATTCCCTCTATAAGTGATAGCTTATGATAAGTGTCTTTTTCTGTGTGACTTATTTCACTTAGAATCGTCATACCTAAATCCACTCATCTTGCTTCTACTAGCCTTATGACATTGATTTCATGTCTGAGTGATATTCCTTTATACATAAGGACCACAACTTCTTTATCCATTTTTCTCTTTCCTGAGATATTTAAGGTGTCATGAAGTGGAGGTTCTTGTCAACATAGCAGCCCTAAACATTGGGGTGCCTGTGTCTTGCTGATTTTTAGTTTTCCCAATTTATACGCCCATGAGTGGACGTGCCCTATGCTCCCTAAGCTGTGTTTTTTCGATGTTTCAGGACACACCGTACACTTCTCCAGAGTGGCTGTTGGCAACTTACATCCCGCCCATCAGCGTAGCAAGGCTGCCATTTCTCCATGGCCTGTACTGCATTTCTGGTTTTGACACTTTTTGCAGCATGGCCCTTTTGACCGATGGGAAGCGAGACTTCTTTGTAGCGCTGATTTGCCTTTCCAGGTTGCTTGGTTGGCCAAAAAGGGCGTATGCGTTTTTTCCTGAATATAATCAGGAAAAAACGCATACGCCCTTTTTGGCCAAGGGCATCATTGTCGACGTTTTGCCGCTTTTCATGTGCTTTAAAGGCGATTCGAATCTACCTCCTGAAATCTCTTTCCTGCAATTCTGCCTTGCTTTCAAATCCTCTTCGTTGCCTTCCCTCAATATATCTGTGGATGAGAGTTATCATTTATAACTCTGCGGGTTTGTGAATTGCAGTGTCCCTGAGCTCCATTTTTCAACTGTCTTTTTTGAGAGCTGGCCGCAAAAGCAAGGGATTGCCTCAGGCCCTATTCTGGTTCCTGGCGGCAGGCTGAGCCTGTGGTTAATTCTTCTTCCTGATGGGAAAATAGAGTGACCTGTGCCTGTCCCAACACCTAGATCTAGTCTCTCATTGGTTGCCCCTCTTCCCGTTCATCTTCAGGACAAATTGCAACCTGTAGGGAACAGGAGCTTAAAGGTGCTGATTCTCCAAGTAGGGAGGTTGCTTGTAAAGTAGCTGGAAAGGCGAACCCTAGCACAAGGAGATGAGAAATGGGGTGCGTTTTAGAAACCTTTCAAAATCACACGGTGTACCATCTTCTGGGTTTCTCATGCATGTTTTCGATGTAGGAAGAAGCCCTTGAACCTGGAGATTTGGGACCCATGGGATGGGTACCATGCAGTATTACTTTAAAGGGTCTGAGTTTGCTCACCCAACCTCACCCAACCTCTAAGCCCCAAGATTGTCCACCCTTATGTCTCATCCAGGTGTGGGTCTAGATATGGTCAATCCAGGTTGCATCACAGCCCCTGAACGAATTTTGTAAGAATTTCTCTCTCTTTCACTGTCTTTGTTTTACGGGTTTTTAAAAGTAATTTATTTTTATAATGGGGTTTAGCTGCTTTTCACGGCTGTGTTTATGCGGCTTTACACCCACTTTGCTCACTTCCAGAGAGATATCAATACATAGGTTTTACGATTCTTACTAGTCAGATATATTCTTGTGCGGTGAATAGGGGGTGTTGAGTCCAGTTCACTGAGCAAGGAGTAGGTCTTGTCTATTACATATTGGGTGTATGGAACAGTATCTGAGCGAATTTGAAACCCTTGTTTTATGCATCACCCCACCTCACCTTTCCCGTTAAGCAGCCATAGTGTGTTTTCTAAACGTGTGACTCTGTTCTGTTTTGTAATTCAGTTCAAGTGTAGCGGTTTTTACATTCCCTCTATAAGTGATAGCTTATGATAAGTGTCTTTTTCTGTGTGACTTATTTCACTTAGAATCGTCATACCTAAATCCACTCATCTTGCTTCTACTAGCCTTATGACATTGATTTCATGTCTGAGTGATATTCCTTTGTACATAAGGACCACAACTTCTTTATCCATTTTTCTCTTTCCTGGGATATTTAAGGTGTCATGAAGTGGAGGTTCTTGTCAACATAGCAGCCCTAAACATTGGGGTGCCTGTGTCTTGCTGATTTTTAGTTTTCCCAATTTATACGCCCATGAGTGGACGTGCCCTATGCTCCCTAAGCTGTGTTTTTTCGATGTTTCAGGACACACCGAACACTTCTCCAGAGTGTCTGTTGGCAATTTACATCCCGCCCATCAGCGTAGCAAGGCTGCCATTTCTCCATGGCCTGTCCTGCATTTCTGGTTTTGACACTTTTTGCAGCATGGCCCTTTTGACCGATGGGAAGCGAGACCTCTTTGTAGCGCTGATTTGCCTTTCCAGGTTGCTTGGTTGGCCAAAAAGGGCGTATGCGTTTTTTCCTGAATATATTCAGGAAAAAACGCATACGCCCTTTTTGGCCAAGGGCATCATTGTCGACGTTTTGCCGCTTTTCATGTGCTTTAAAGGCGATTCGAATCTACCTCCTGAAACCTGTTTCCTGCAATTCTGCCTTGCTTTCAAATCCTCTTCGTTGCCTTCCCTCAATATATCTGTGGATGAGAGTTATCATTTATAACTCTGCGGGTTTGTGAATTGCAGTGTCCCTGAGCTCCATTTTTCAACTCGCTTTTTTGGGAGCTGGCCGCAAAAGCACGGGATTGCCTCAGGCCCTATTCTGGTTCCTGGTGGCAGGCTGAGCCTGTGGTTAATTCTTCTTCCTGATGGGAAAATAGAGTGACCTGGGCCTGTCCCAACACCTAGATCTAGTCTCTCATTGGTTGCCCCTCTTCCCGTTCATCCTCAGGACAAATTGCAACCTGTCGGGAACAGGAGCTTAAAGGTGCTGATTCTCCAAGTAGGGAGATTGCTAGTAAAGTAGCTGGAAAGGCGAACCCGAGCACAAGGAGATGAGAAAGTGGGTGCGTTTTAGAAACCTTTCAAAATCACACGGTGTACCATCTTCTGGGTTTCTCATGCATGTTTTCGATGTAGGAAGATGCCCTTGAACCTGGAGATTTGGGAACTATGGGATGGGTACCACACAGTATTACTTTAAAGGGTCTGCGTTTGCTCACCCAACCTCACCCAACCTCTAAGCCCCAAGAGTGTCCACCCTTATGTCTCATCCAGCTGTGGGTCTAGATATGGTCAATCCAGGTTGCATCACAGCCTCTGAACGAATTTTGTAAGAATTTCTCTCTCTTTCACTGTCTTTGTTTTACGGGTTTTTAAAAGTAATTTATTTTTATAATGGGGTTTAGCTGCTTTTCACGGCTGTGTTTATGCGGCTTTACACCCACTTTGCTCACTTCCAGAGAGATATCAATACATAGGTTTTACGATTCTTACTAGTCAGATATATTCTTGTGCGGTGAATAGGGGGTGTTGAGTCCAGTTCACTGAGCAAGGAGTAGGTCTTTTCTATTACATATTGGGTGTATGGAACAGTATCTGAGCGAATTTGAAACCCTTGTTTTATGCATCACCCCACCTCACCTTTCCCGTTAAGCAGCCATAGTGTGTTTTCTAAACGTGTGACTCTGTTCTGTTTTGTAATTCAGTTCAAGTGTAGCGGTTTTTACATTCCCTCTATAAGTGATATCTTATGATAAGTGTCTTTTTCTGTGTGACTTATTTCACTTAGAATCGTCATAACTAAATCCACTCATCTTGCTTCTACTAGCCTTATGACATTGATTTCATGTCTGAGTGATATTCCTTTGTACATAAGGACCACAACTTCTTTATCCATTTTTCTCTTTCCTGGGATATTTAAGGTGTCATGAAGTGGAGGTTCTTGTCAACATAGCAGCCCTAAACATTGGGGTGCCTGTGTCTTGCTGATTTTTAGTTTTCCCAATTTATACGCCCATGAGTGGACGTGCCCTATGCTCCCTAAGCTGTGTTTTTTCAATGTTTCAGGACACACCGTACACTTCTCCAGAGTGGCTTTTGGCAATTTACATCCCGCCCATCAGCGTAGCAAGGCTGCCATTTCTCCATGGCCTGTACTGCATTTCTGGTTTTGACACTTTTTGCAGCATGGCCCTTTTGACCGATGGGAAGCGAGACTTCTTTGTAGCGCTGATTTGCCTTTCCAGGTTGCTTGGTTGGCCAAAAAGGGCGTATGCGTTTTTTCCTGAATATAATCAGGAAAAAACGCATACGCCCTTTTTGGCCAAGGGCATCATTGTCGACGTTTTGCCGCTTTTCATGTGCTTTAAAGGCGATTCGAATCTACCTCCTGAAATCTCTTTCCTGCAGTTCTGCCTTGCTTTCAAATCCTCTTCGTTGCCTTCCCTCAATATATCTGTGGATGAGAGTTATCATTTATAACTCTGCGGATTTGTGAATTGCAGTGTCCCTGAGCTCCATTTTTCAACTCGAATTTTTGGGAGCTGGCCACAAAAGCGCGAGATTGCCTCAGGCCCTATTCTGGTTCCTGGAGGCAGGCTGAGCCTGTGGTTAATTCTTCTTCCTGATGGGAAAATAGAGTGACCTGTGCCTGTCCCAACACCTAGATCTAGTCTCTCATTGGTTGCCCCTCTTCCCGTTCATCTTCAGGCCAAATTGCAACCTGTAGGGAACAGGAGCTTAAAGGTGCTGATTCTCCAAGTAGGGAGATTGCTAGTAAAGTAGATGGAAAGGCGAACCCTAGCACAAGGAAATGAGAAATGGGGTGCGTTTTAGAAACCTTTCAAAATCACACGGTGTACCATCTTCTGGGTTTCTCATGCATGTTTTCGATGTAGGAAGAAGCCCTTGAACCTGGAGACTTGGGACCCATGGGATGGGTACCACGCAGTATTACTTTAAAGGGTCTGAGTTTGCTCACCCAACCTCACCCAACCTCTAAGCCCCAAGAGTGTCCACCCTTATGTCTCATCCAGCTGTGGGTCTAGATATGGTCAATCCAGGTTGCATCACAGCCCCTGAACGAATTTTGTAAGAATTTCTCTCTCTTTCACTGTCTTTGTTTTACGGGTTTTTAAAAGTAATTTATTTTTATAATGGGGTTTAGCTGCTTTTCACGGCTGTGTTTATGCGGCTTTACACCCACTTGGCTCACTTCCAGAGAGATATCAATACATAGGTTTTACGATTCTTACTAGTCAGATATATTCTTGTGCGGTGAATAGGGGGTGTTGAGTCCAGTTCACTGAGCAAGGAGTAGGTCTTGTCTATTACATATTGGGTGTATGGAACAGTATCTGAGCGAATTTGAAACCCTTGTTTTATGCATCACCCCACCTCACCTTTCCCGTTAAGCAGCCATAGTGTGTTTTCTAAACGTGTGACTCTGTTCTGTTTTGTAATTCAGTTCAAGTGTAGCGGTTTTTACATTCCCTCTATAAGTGATAGCTTATGATAAGTGTCTTTTTCTGTGTGACTTATTTCACTTAGAATCGTCATACCTAAATCCACTCATCTTGCTTCTACTAGCCTTATGACATTGATTTCATGTCTGAGTGATATTCCTTTGTACATAAGGACCACAAATTCTTTATCCATTTTTCTCTTTCCTGGGATATTTAAGGTGTCATGAAGTGGAGGTTCTTGTCAACATAGCAGCCCTAAACATTGGGGTGCCTGTGTCTTGCTGATTTTTAGTTTTCCCAATTTATACGCCCATGAGTGGACGTGCCCTATGCTCCCTAAGCTGTGTTTTTTCGATGTTTCAGGACACACCGAACACTTCTCCAGAGTGGCTGTTGGCAATTTACATCCCGCCCATCAGCGTAGCAAGGCTGCCATTTATCCATGGCCTGTACTGCATTTCTGGTTTTGACACTTTTTGCAGCATGGCCCTTTTGACCGATGGGAAGCGAGACTTCTTTGTAGCGCTGATTTGCCTTTCCAGGTTGCTTGGTTGGCCAAAAAGGGCGTATGCGTTTTTTCCTGAATATAATCAGGAAAAAACGCATACGCCCTTTTTGGCCAAGGGCATCATTGTCGACGTTTTGCCGCTTTTCATGTGCTTTAAAGGCGATTCGAATCTACCTCCTGAAATCTGTTTCCTGCAATTCTGCCTTGATTTCAAATCCTCTTCGTTGCCTTCCCTCAATATATCTGTGGATGAGAGTTATCATTTATAACTCTGCGGGTTTGTGAATTGCAGTGTCCCTGAGCTCCATTTTTCAACTCGCTTTTTTGGGAGCTGGCCGCAAAAGCGCGGGATTGCCTCAGGCCCTATTCTGGTTCCTGGCGGCAGGCTGAGCCTGTGGTTAATTCTTCTTCCTGATGGGAAAATAGAGTGACCTGGGCCTGTCCCAACACCTAGATCTAGTCTCTCATTGGTTGCCCCTCTTCCCGTTCATCTTCAGGACAAATTGCAACCTGTAGGGAACAGGAGCTTAAAGGTGCTGATTCTCCAAGTAGGGAGATTGCTAGTAAAGTAGCTGGAAAGGCGAACCCTAGCACAAGGAGATGAGAAATGGGGTGCGTTTTAGACACCTTTCAAAATCACACGGTGTACCATCTTCTGGGTTTCTCATGCATGTTTTCGATGTAGGAAGAAGCCCTTGAACCTGGAGATTTGGGACCCATGGGATGGGTACCACGCAGTATTACTTTAAAGGGTCTGAGTTTGCTCACCCAACCTCACCCAACCTCTAAGCCCCAAGAGTGTCCACCCTTATGTCTCATCCAGCTGTGGGTCTAGATATGGTCAATCCAGGTTGCATCACAGCCCCTGAACGAATTTTGTAAGAATTTCTCTCTCTTTCACTGTCTTTGTTTTACGGGTTTTTAAAAGTAATTTATTTTTATAATGGGGTTTAGCTGCTTTTCACGGCTGTGTTTATGCGGCTTTACACCCACTTGGCTCACTTCCAGAGAGATATCAATACATAGGTTTTACGATTCTTACTAGTCAGATATATTCTTGTGCGGTGAATAGGGGGTGTTGAGTCCAGTTCACTGAGCAAGGAGTAGGTCTTGTCTATTACATATTGGGTGTATGGAACAGTATCTGAGCGAATTTGAAACCCTTGTTTTATGCATCACCCCACCTCACCTTTCCCGTTAAGCAGCCATAGTGTGTTTTCTAAACGTGTGACTCTGTTCTGTTTTGTAATTCAGTTCAAGTGTAGCGGTTTTTACATTCCCTATATAAGTGATAGCTTATGATAAGTGTCTTTTTCTGTGTGACTTATTTCACTTAGAATCGTCATACCTAAATCCACTCATCTTGCTTCTACTAGCCTTATGACATTGATTTCATGTTTGAGTGATATTCCTTTGTACATAAGGACCACAACTTCTTTATCCATTTTTCTCTTTCCTGGGATATTTAAGGTGTCATGAAGTGGAGGTTCTTGTCAACATAGCAGCCCTAAACATTGGGGTGCCTGTGTCTTGCTGATTTTTAGTTTTCCCAATTTATACGCCCATGAGTGGATGTGCCCTATGCTCCCTAAGCTGTGTTTTTTCGATGTTTCAGGACACACCGTACACTTTTCCAGAGTGGCTTTTGGCAATTTACATCCCGCCCATCAGCGTAGCAAGGCTGCCATTTCTCCATGGCCTGTCCTGCATTTCTGGTTTTGACACTTTTTGCAGCATGGCCCTTTTGACCGATGGGAAGCGAAACTTCTTTGTAGCGCTGATTTGCCTTTCCAGGTTGCTTGGTTGGCCAAAAAGGGCGTGTGCGTTTTTTCCTGAATATATTCAGGAAAAAACGCATACGCCCTTTTTGGCCAAGGGCATCATTGTCGACCTTTTGCCGCTTTTCATGTGCTTTAAAGGCGATTCGAATCTACCTCCTGAAATCTGCTTCCTGCAATTCTGCCTTGCTTTCAAATCCTCTTTGTTGCCTTCCCTCAATATATCTGTGGATGAGAGTTATCATTTATAACTCTAAGGGTTTGTGAATTGCAGTGTCCCTGAGCTCCATTTTTCAACTCGCTTTTTTGGGAGCTGGCCACAAAAGCGCTGTATTGCCTCAGGCCCTATTCTGGTTCCTGACGGCAGGCTGAGCCTGTGGTTAATTCTTCTTCCTGATGGGAAAATAGAGTGACCTGTGCCTCTACCAACACCTAGATCTAGTCTCTCATTGGTTGCCCCTCTTCCCGTTCATCCTCAGGACAAATTGCAACCTGTAGGGAACAGGAGCTTAAAGGTGCTGATTCTCCAAGTAGGGAGATTGCTAGTAAAGTAGCTGGAAAGGCGAACCCTAGCACAAGGAGATGAGAAATGGGGTGCGTTTTAGAAACCTTTCAAAATCACACGGTGTACCATCTTCTGGGTTTCTCATGCATGTTTCCGATGTAGGAAGATGCCCTTGAACCTGGAGATTTGGGACCCATGGGATGGGTACCACGCAGTATTACTTTAAAGGGTCTGAGTTTGCTCACCCAACCTCACCCAACCTCTAAGCCCCAAGAGTGTCCACCCTTATGTCTCATCCAGGTGTGGGTCTAGATATGGTCAATCCAGGTTGCATCACAGCCCCTGAACGAATTGTGTAAGAATTTCTCTCTCTTTCACTGTCTTTGTTTTACGGATTTTTAAAAGTAATTTATTTTTATAATGGGGTTTAGCTGCTTTTCACGGCTGTGCTTATGCGGCTTTACACCCACTTGACTCACTTCCAGACAGATATCAATACATAGGTTTTAAGATTCTTACTAGTCACATATATTCTTGTGCGGTGAATAGGGGGTGTTGAGTCCAGTTCACTGAGCAAGGAGTAGGTCTTGTCTATTACATATTGGGTGTATGGAACGGTATCTGAGCGAATTTGAAACCCTTGTTTTATGCATCACCCCACCTCACCTTTCCCGTTAAGCAGCCATAGTGTGTTTTCTAAACGTGTGACTCTGTTCTGTTTTGTAATTCAGTTCAAGTGTAGCGGTTTTTACATTCCCTCTATAAGTGATAGCTTATGATAAGTGTCTTTTTCTGTGTGACTTATTTCACTTAGAATCGTCGTACCTTAATCCACTCATCTTGCTTCTACTAGCCTTATGACATTGATTTCATGTCTGAGTGATATTCCATTGTACCTAAGGACCACAACTTCTTTATCCATTTTTCTCTTTCCTGGGATATTTAAGGTGTCATGAAGTGGAGGTTCTTGTCAACATAGCAGCCCTAATCATTGGGGTGCCTGTGTCTTGCTGATTTTTAGTTTTCCCAATTTATACGCCCATGAGTGGACGTGCCCTATGCTCCCTAAGCTGTGTTTTTTCGATATTTCAGGACACACCGAACACTTCTCCAGAGTGGCTGTTGGCAATTTACATCCCGCCCATCAGCATAGCAAGGCTGCCATTTCTCCATGGCCTGTCCTGCATTTCTGGTTTTGACACTTTTTGCAGCATGGCCCTTTTGACCGATGGGAAGCGAGACCTCTTTGTAGCGCTGATTTGCCTTTCCAGGTTGCTTGGTTGGCCAAAAAGGGCGTATGCGTTTTTTCCTGAATATATTCAGGAAAAAACGCATACGCCCTTTTTGGCCAAGGGCATCATTGTCGACCTTTTGCCGCTTTTCATGTGCCTTAAAGGCGATTCGAATCTACCTCCTGAAATCTGTTTCCTGCAATTCTGCCTTGCTTTCAAATCCTCTTCGTTGCCTTCCCTCAATATATCTGTGGATGAGAGTTATCATTTATAACTCTGCGGTTTTGTGAATTGCAGTGTCCCTGAGCTCCATTTTTCAACTCGCTTTTTTGGGAGCTGGCCGCAAAAGCGCGGGATTGCCTCAGGCCCTATTCTGGTTCCTGGCGGCAGGCTGAGCCTGTGGTTAATTCTTCTTCCTGATGGGAAAATAGAGTGACCTGGGCCTGTCCCAACACCTAGATCTAGTCTCTCATTGGTTGCCCCTCTTCCCGTTCATCCTCAGGACAAATTGCAACCTGTCGGGAACAGGAGCTTAGAGGTGCTGATTCTCCAAGTAGGGAGATTGCTAGTAAAGTAGCTGGAAAGGCGAACCCGAGCACAAGGAGATGAGAAATTGGGTGCGTTTTAGAAACCTTTCAAAATCACACGGTGTACCATCTTCTGGGTTTCTCATGCATGTTTTCGATGTAGGAAGATGCCCTTGAACCTGGAGATTTGGGAACTATGGGATGGGTACCACACAGTATTACTTTAAAGGGTCTGCGTTTGCTCACCCAACCTCACCCAACCTCTAAGCCCCAAGAGTGTCCACCCTTATGTCTCATCCAGCTGTGGGTCTAGATATGGTCAATCCAGGTTGCATCACAGCCCGTGAACGAATTTTGTAAGAATTTCTCTCTCTTTCACTGTCTTTGTTTTACGGGTTTTTAAAAGTAATTTATTTTTATAATGGGGTTTAGCTGCTTTTCACGGCTGTGTTTATGCGGCTTTACACCCACGTGGCTCACTTCCAGAGAGATATCAATACATAGGTTTTACGATTCTTACTAGTCAGATATATTCTTGTGCGGTGAATAGGGGGTGTTGAGTCCAGTTCACTGAGCAAGGAGTAGGTCTTGTCTATTACATATTGGGTGTATGGAACAGTATCTGAGCGAATTTGAAACCCTTGTTTTATGCATCACCCCACCTCACCTTTCCCGTTAAGCAGCCATAGTGTGTTTTCTAAACGTGTGACTCTGTTCTGTTTTGTAATTCAGTTCAAGTGTAGCGGTTTTTACATTCCCTCTATAAGTGATATCTTATGATAAGTGTCTTTTTCTGTGTGACTTATTTCACTTAGAATCGTCATACCTAAATCCACTCATCTTGCTTCTACTAGCCTTATGACATTGATTTCATGTCTGAGTGATATTCCTTTGTACATAAGGACCACAACTTCTTTATCCATTTTTCTCTTTCCTGGGATATTTAAGGTGTCATGAAGTGGAGGTTCTTGTCAACATAGCAGCCCTAAACATTGGGGTGCCTGTGTCTTGCTGATTTTTAGTTTTCCCAATTTATACGCCCATGAGTGGACGTGCCCTATGCTCCCTAAGCTGTGTTTTTTCGATGTTTCAGGACACACCGTACACTTTTCCAGAGTGGCTTTTGGCAATTTACATCCCGCCCATCAGCGTAGCAAGGCTGCCATTTCTCCATGGCCTGTCCTGCATTTCTGGTTTTGACACTTTTTGCAGCATGGCCCTTTTGACCGATGGGAAGCGAGACTTCTTTGTAGCGCTGATTTGCCTTTCCAGGTTGCTTGGTTGGCCAAAAAGGGCGTATGCGTTTTTTCCTGAATATATTCAGGAAAAAACGCATACGCCCTTTTTGGCCAAGGGCATCATTGTCGACCTTTTGCCGCTTTTCATGTGCTTTAAAGGCGATTCGAATCTACCTCCTGAAATCTGCTTCCTGCAATTCTGCCTTGCTTTCAAATCCTCTTCGTTGCCTTCCCTCAATATATCTGTGGATGAGAGTTATCATTTATAACTCTAAGGGTTTGTGAATTGCAGTGTCCCTGAGCTCCATTTTTCAACTCGCTTTTTTGGGAGCTGGCCACAAAAGCGCTGTATTGCCTCAGGCCCTATTCTGGTTCCTGACGGCAGGCTGAGCCTGTGGTTAATTCTTCTTCCTGATGGGAAAATAGAGTGACCTGTGCCTCTACCAACACCTAGATCTAGTCTCTCATTGGTTGCCCCTCTTCCCGTTCATCCTCAGGACAAATTGCAACCTGTAGGGAACAGGAGCTTAAAGGTGCTGATTCTCCAAGTAGGGAGATTGCTAGTAAAGTAGCTGGAAATGCGAACCCTAGCACAAGGAGATGAGAAATGGGGTGCGTTTTAGAAACCTTTCAAAATCACACGGTGTACCATCTTCTGGGTTTCTCATGCATGTTTTCGATGTAGGAAGATGCCTTTGAACCTGGAGATTTGGGACCCATGGGATGGGTACCACGCAGTATTACTTGAAAGGGTCTGAGTTTGCTCACCCAACCTCACCCAACCTCTAAGCCCCAAGAGTGTCCACCCTTATGTCTCATCCAGGTGTGGGTCTAGATATGGTCAATCCAGGTTGCATCACAGCCCCTGAACGAATTGTGTAAGAATTTCTCTCTCTTTCACTGTCTTTGTTTTACGGGTTTTTAAAAGTAATTTATTTTTATAATGAGGTTTAGCTGATTTTCACGGCTGTGCTTATGCGGCTTTACACCCACTTGACTCACTTCCAGACAGATATCAATACATAGGTTTTAAGATTCTTACTAGTCACATATATTCTTGTGCGGTGAATAGGGGGTGTTGAGTCCAGTTCACTGAGCAAGGAGTAGGTCTTGTCTATTACATATTGGGTGTATGGAACGGTATCTGAGCGAATTTGAAACCCTTGTTTTATGCATCACCCCACCTCACCTTTCCCGTTAAGCAGCCATAGTGTGTTTTCTAAACGTGTGACTCTGTTCTGTTTTGTAATTCAGTTCAAGTGTAGCGGTTTTTACATTCCCTCTATAAGTGATAGCTTATGATAAGTGTCTTTTTCTGTGTGACTTATTTCACTTAGAATCGTCGTACCTTAATCCACTCATCTTGCTTCTACTAGCCTTATGATATTGATTTCATGTCTGAGTGATATTCCATTGTACCTAAGGACCACAACTTCTTTATCCATTTTTCTCTTTCCTGGGATATTTAAGGTGTCATGAAGTGGTGGTTCTTGTCAACAGAGCAGCCCTAAACTTTGGGGTGCCTGTGTCTTGCTCATTTTTAGTTTTCCCAATTTATACGCCCATGAGTGGATGTGCCCTATGCTCCCTAAGCTGTGTTTTTTCGATGTTTCAGGACACACCGTACACTTCTCCAGAGTGGCTGTTGGCAATTTACATCCCGCCCATCAGCGTAGCAAGGCTGCCATTTCTTCATGGCCTGTCCTGCATTTCTGGTTTTGACACTTTTTGCAGCATGACCCTTTTGACCGATGGGAAGCGAAACTTCTTTGTAGCGCTGATTTGCCTTTCCAGGTTGCTTGGTTGGCCAAAAAGGGCGTATGCGTTTTTTCCTGAATATATTCAGGAAAAAACGCATACGCCCTTTTTGGCCAAGGGCATCATTGTCGACCTTTTGCCGCTTTTCATGTGCTTTAAAGGCGATTCGAATCTACCTCCTGAAATCTGTTTCCTGCAATTCTGCCTTGCTTTCAAATCCTCTTCGTTGCCTTCCCTCAATATATCTGTGGATGAGAGTTATCATTTATAACTCTGCGGGTTTGTGAATTGCAGTGTCCCTGAGCTCCATTTTTCAACTCGCTTTTTTGGGAGCTGGCCGCAAAAGCGCGGGATTGCCTCAGGCCCTATTCTGGTTCCTGGCGGCAGGCTGAGCCTGTGGTTAATTCTTCTTCCTGATGGGAAAATAGAGTGACCTGGGCCTGTCCCAACACCTAGATCTAGTCTCTCATTGGTTGCCCCTCTTCCCGTACATCCTCAGGACAAATTGCAACGTGTAGGGAACAGGAGCTTAAAGGTGCTCATTCTCCAAGTAGGGAGATTGCTAGTAAAGTAGCTGGAATGGCGAACCCGAGCACAAGGTGATGAGAAATGAGGTGCGTTTTAGAAACCTTTCAAAATCACATGGTGTACCATCTTCTGGGTTTCTCATGCATGTTTTCGATGTAGGAAGATGCCCTTGAACCTGGAGATTTGGGACCCATGGGATGGGTACCACGCAGTATTACTTTAAAGGGTCTGCGTTTGCTCACGCAACCTCACCCAACCTCTCAGCCCCAAGAGTGTCCACCCTTATGTCTCATCCAGCTGTGGGTCTAGATATGGTCAATCCAGGTTGCATCACAGCCTCTGAACGAATTTTGTAAGAATGTCTCTCTCTTTCACTGTCTTTGTTTTACGGGTTTTTAAAAGTAATTTATTTTTATAATGGGGTTTAGCTGCTTTTCATGGCTCTGTTTATGCAGCTTTACACCCACTTGACTCACTTCCAGAGAGATATCAATATATAGGTTTTAAGATTCTTACTAGTCACATATATTCTTGTGCGGTGAAGAGGGGGTGTTGAGTCCAGTTCACTGAGCAAGGAGTAGGTCTTGTCTATTACATATTGGGTGTATGGAACGGTATCTGAGCGAATTTGAAACCCTTGTTTTATGCATCACCCCACCTCACCTTTCCCGTTAAGCAGCCATAGTGTGTTTTCTAAACGTGTGACTCTGTTCTGTTTTGTAATTCAGTTCAAGTGTAGCGGTTTTTACATTCCCTCTATAAGTGATAGCTTATGATAAGTGTCCTTTTCTGTGTGACTTATTTCACTTAGAATCGTCGTACCTAAATCCACTCATCTTGCTTCTACTAGCCTTATGACATTGATTTCATCTCTGAGTGATATTCCATTGTACATAAGGACCACAACTTCTTTATCCATTTTTCTCTTTCCTGGGATATTTAAGGTGTCATGAAGTGGAGGTTCTTGTCAACAGAGCAGCCCTAAACTTTGGGGTGCCTGTGTCTTGCTGATTTTTAGTTTTCCCAATTTATACGCCCATGAGTGGACGTGCCCTATGCTCCCTAAGCTGTGTTTTTTCGATGTTTCAGGACACACCGTACACTTTTCCAGAGTGGCTTTCGGCAATTTACAGCCCGCCCATCAGCGTAGCAAGGCTGCCATTTCTCCATGGCCTGTCCTGCATTTCTGGTTTTGACACTTTTTGCAGCATGGCCCTTTTGACCGACGGGAAGCGAGACTTCTTTGTAGCGCTGATTTGCCTTTCCAGGTTGCTTGGTTGGCCAAAAAGGGCGTATGCGTTTTTTCCTGAATATATTCAGGAAAAAACGCATACGCCCTTTTTGGCCAAGGGCATCATTGTCGACCTTTTGCCGCTTTTCATGTGCTTTAAAGGCGATTCGAATCTACCTCCTGAAATCTGTTTCCTGCAATTCTGCCTTGCTTTCAAATCCTCTTCGTTGCCTTCCCTCAATATATCTGTGGATGAGAGTTATCATTTATAACTCTGCGGGTTTGTGAATTGCAGTGTCCCTGAGCTCCATTTTTCAACTCGCTTTTTTGGGAGCTGGCCGCAAAAGTGCGGGATTGCCTCAGGCCCTATTCTGCTTCCTGGCGGCAGGCTGAGCCTGTGGTTAATTCTTCTTCCTGATGGGAAAATAGAGTGACCTGGGCCTGTCCCAACACCTAGATCTAGTCTCTCATTGGTTGCCCCTCTTCCCGTTCATCCTCAGGACAAATTGCAACCTGTAGGGAACAGGAGCTTAAAGGTGCTCATTCTCCAAGTAGGGAGATTGCTAGTAAAGTAGCTGGAATGGCGAACCCGAGCACAAGGAGATGAGAAATGAGGTGCGTTTTAGAAACCTTTCAAAATCACATGGTGTACCATCTTCTGGGTTTCTCATGCATGTTTTCGATGTAGGAAGATGCCCTTGAACCTGGAGATTTGGGACCCATGGGATGGGTACCACGCAGTATTACTTTAAAGGGTCTGCGTTTGCTCACGCAACCTCACCCAACCTCTCAGCCCCAAGAGTGTCCACCCTTATGTCTCATCCAGCTGTGGGTCTAGATATGGTCAATCCAGGTTGCATCACAGCCTCTGAACGAATTTTGTAAGAATGTCTCTCTCTTTCACTGTCTTTGTTTTACGGGTTTTTAAAAGTAATTTATTTTTATAATGGGGTTTAGCTGCTTTTCATGGCTCTGTTTATGCGGCTTTACACCCACTTGACTCACTTCCAGAGAGATATCAATATATAGGTTTTAAGATTCTTACTAGTCACATATATTCTTGTGCGGTGAAGAGGGGGTGTTGAGTCCAGTTCACTGAGCAAGGAGTAGGTCTTGTCTATTACATATTGGGTGTATGGAACGGTATCTGAGCGAATTTGAAACCCTTGTTTTATGCATCACCCCACCTCACCTTTCCCGTTAAGCAGCCATAGTGTGTTTTCTAAACGTGTGACTCTGTTCTGTTTTGTAATTCAGTTCAAGTGTAGCGGTTTTTACATTCCCTCTATAAGTGATAGCTTATGATAAGTGTCTTTTTCTGTGTGACTTATTTCACTTAGAATCGTCGTACCTAACTCCACTCATCTTGCTTCTACTAGCCTTATAACATTGATTTCATGTCTGAGTGATATTCCATTGTACATAAGGACCACAACTTCTTTATCCATTTTTCTCTTTCCTGGGATATTTAAGGTGTCATGAAGTGGAGGTTCTTGTCAACAGAGCAGCCCTAAACTTTCGGGTGCCTGTGTCTTGCTGATTTTTAGTTTTTTCCAATTTATATGCCCATGAGTGGACGTGCCCTATGCTCCCTAAGCTGTTTTTTTTCGATGTTTCAGGACCCAACGTACACTTCTCCAGAGTGGCTGTTGGCAATTTACATCCCGCCCATCAGCGTAGCAAGGCTGCCATTTCTCCATGGCCTGTCCTGCATTTCGGGTTTTGACACTTTTTGCAGAATGGCCCTTTTGACCGATGGGAAGCGACACTTCTTTTTAGCGCTGATTTGCCTTTCCAGGTTGCTTGGTTGGCGAAAAAGGGCGTATGATTTTTTTCCTGAATATATTCAGGAAAAAACGCATACGCCCTTTTTGGCCAAGGGCATCACTGTCGACGTTTTGCCACTTTTCATGTTCTTTAATAGCGATTCGAATCTACCTCCTGAGACCTGTTTCCTGCAATTCTGCCTTGCTTTCAATTCCTCTTCTTTGCCTTCCCTCAATATATTTGTGGACGAGAGTTATCATTTATAACTCTGGAGGTTTGTGAATGGCAGTGCCCCTGAGCTCCATTTTTCAACTCGCTTTTTTGGGAGCTGGCCGCAAAAGCACGGGATTGCCTCAGGCCCTATTCTGGTTCCTGGCGGCAGGCTGAGCCTGTGTTTAATTCTTCTTCCTGATGGGGAAAGAGAGTGACCTGTGCCTGTCCCAACACCTAGATGTAGTCTCTCATTGGTTGCCCCTCTTCCCGTTCATCCTCAGGACAAATTGCAACTTGTAGGGAACAGGAGCTTGAAGGTGCTGATTCTCCAAGTAGGGAGATTGCTAGTAAAGTAGCTGGAAAGGCGAACCCGAGCACAAGGAGATGAGAAAGTGGGTGCGTTTTAGAAACCTTTCAAAATCACACGGTGTACCATCTTCTGGGTTTCTCATGCATGTTTTCGATGTAGGAAGATGCCCTTGAACCTGGAGATTTGGGACCCATGGGATGGGTACCACACACTATTACTTTAAAGGGTCTGCATTTGCTCAGCCAACCTCACCCAACCTCTCAGCCCCAAGAGTGTCCACCCTTATGTCTCATCCAGGTGTGGGTCTAGATATGGTCAATCCAGGTTGCATCACAGCCCTTGAACGAATTTTGTAAGAATTTCTCTCTCTTTCACTGTCTTTGTTTTAAGGGTTTTTAAAAGTAATTTATTTATATAATGGGGTTAAGCTGCTTTTCACGGCTGTGTTTACGCGTCTTTACACCCACTTGGCTCACTTCCAGAGAGATATCAATACATAGGTTTTACGATTCTTACTAGTCACATATATTCTTGTGCGGTGAATAGGGGGTGTTGAGTCCAGTTCACTGAGCAAGGAGTAGGTCTTGTCTATTACATATTGGGTGTATGGAACGGTATCTGAGCGAATTTGAAACCCTTGTTTTATGCATCACCCCACCTCACCTTTCCCGTTAAGCAGCCATAGTGTGTTTTCTAAACGTGTGACTCTGTTCTGTTTTGTAATTCAGTTCAAGTGTAGCGGTTTTTACATTCCCTCTATAAGTGATAGCTTATGATAAGTGTCTTTTTCTGTGTGACTTATTTCACTTAGAATCGTCGTACCTTAATCCACTCATCTTGCTTCTACTAGCCTTATGACATTGATTTCATGTCTGAGTGATATTCCATTGTACCTAAGGACCACAACTTCTTTATCCATTTTTCTCTTTCCTGGGATATTTAAGGTGTCATGAAGTGGAGGTTCTTGTCAACATAGCAGCCCTAATCATTGGGGTGCCTGTGTCTTGCTGATTTTTAGTTTTCCCAATTTATACGCCCATGAGTGGACGTGCCCTATGCTCCCTAAGCTGTGTTTTTTCGATATTTCAGGACACACCGAACACTTCTCCAGAGTGGCTGTTGGCAATTTACATCCCGCCCATCAGCGTAGCAAGGCTGCCATTTCTCCATGGCCTGTCCTGCATTTCTGGTTTTGACACTTTTTGCAGCATGGCCCTTTTGACCGATGGGAAGCGAGACCTCTTTGTAGCGCTGATTTGCCTTTCCAGGTTGCTTGGTTGGCCAAAAAGGGCGTATGCGTTTTTTCCTGAATATATTCAGGAAAAAACGCATACGCCCTTTTTGGCCAAGGGCATCATTGTCGACCTTTTGCCGCTTTTCATGTGCCTTAAAGGCGATTCGAATCTACCTCCTGAAATCTGTTTCCTGCAATTCTGCCTTGCTTTCAAATCCTCTTCGTTGCCTTCCCTCAATATATCTGTGGATGAGAGTTATCATTTATAACTCTGCGGTTTTGTGAATTGCAGTGTCCCTGAGCTCCATTTTTCAACTCGCTTTTTTGGGAGCTGGCCGCAAAAGCGCGGGATTGCCTCAGGCCCTATTCTGGTTCCTGGCGGCAGGCTGAGCCTGTGGTTAATTCTTCTTCCTGATGGGAAAATAGAGTGACCTGGGCCTGTCCCAACACCTAGATCTAGTCTCTCATTGGTTGCCCCTCTTCCCGTTCATCCTCAGGACAAATTGCAACCTGTCGGGAACAGGAGCTTACAGGTGCTGATTCTCCAAGTAGGGAGATTGCTAGTAAAGTAGCTGGAAAGGCGAACCCGAGCACAAGGAGATGAGAAATTGGGTGCGTTTTAGAAACCTTTCAAAATCACACGGTGTACCATCTTCTGGGTTTCTCATGCATGTTTTCGATGTAGGAAGATGCCCTTGAACCTGGAGATTTGGGAACTATGGGATGGGTACCACACAGTATTACTTTAAAGGGTCTGCGTTTGCTCACCCAACCTCACCCAACCTCTAAGCCCCAAGAGTGTCCACCCTTATGTCTCATCCAGCTGTGGGTCTAGATATGGTCAATCCAGGTTGCATCACAGCCCGTGAACGAATTTTGTAAGAATTTCTCTCTCTTTCACTGTCTTTGTTTTACGGGTTTTTAAAAGTAATTTATTTTTATAATGGGGTTTAGCTGCTTTTCACGGCTGTGTTTATGCGGCTTTACACCCACGTGGCTCACTTCCAGAGAGATATCAATACATAGGTTTTACGATTCTTACTAGTCAGATATATTCTTGTGCGGTGAATAGGGGGTGTTGAGTCCAGTTCACTGAGCAAGGAGTAGGTCTTGTCTATTACATATTGGGTGTATGGAACAGTATCTGAGCGAATTTGAAACCCTTGTTTTATGCATCACCCCACCTCACCTTTCCCGTTAAGCAGCCATAGTGTGTTTTCTAAACGTGTGACTCTGTTCTGTTTTGTAATTCAGTTCAAGTGTAGCGGTTTTTACATTCCCTCTATAAGTGATAGCTTATGATAAGTGTCTTTTTCTGTGTGACTTATTTCACTTAGAATCGTCGTACCTTAATCCACTCATCTTGCTTCTACTAGCCTTATGATATTGATTTCATGTCTGAGTGATATTCCATTGTACCTAAGGACCACAACTTCTTTATCCATTTTTCTCTTTCCTGGGATATTTAAGGTGTCATGAAGTGGTGGTTCTTGTCAACAGAGCAGCCCTAAACTTTGGGGTGCCTGTGTCTTGCTGATTTTTAGTTTTCCCAATTTATACGCCCATGAGTGGATGTGCCCTATGCTCCCTAAGCTGTGTTTTTTCGATGTTTCAGGACACACCGTACACTTCTCCAGAGTGGCTGTTGGCAATTTACATCCCGCCCATCAGCGTAGCAAGGCTGCCATTTCTTCATGGCCTGTCCTGCATTTCTGGTTTTGACACTTTTTGCAGCATGACCCTTTTGACCGATGGGAAGCGAAACTTCTTTGTAGCGCTGATTTGCCTTTCCAGGTTGCTTGGTTGGCCAAAAAGGGCGTATGCGTTTTTTCCTGAATATATTCAGGAAAAAACGCATACGCCCTTTTTGGCCAAGGGCATCATTGTCGACCTTTTGCCGCTTTTCATGTGCTTTAAAGGCGATTCGAATCTACCTCCTGAAATCTGTTTCCTGCAATTCTGCCTTGCTTTCAAATCCTCTTCGTTGCCTTCCCTCAATATATCTGTGGATGAGAGTTATCATTTATAACTCTGCGGGTTTGTGAATTGCAGTGTCCCTGAGCTCCATTTTTCAACTCGCTTTTTTGGGAGCTGGCCGCAAAAGCGCGGGATTGCCTCAGGCCCTATTCTGGTTCCTGGCGGCAGGCTGAGCCTGTGGTTAATTCTTCTTCCTGATGGGAAAATAGAGTGACCTGGGCCTGTCCCAACACCTAGATCTAGTCTCTCATTGGTTGCCCCTCTTCCCGTTCATCCTCAGGACAAATTGCAACCTGTAGGGAACAGGAGCTTAAAGGTGCTCATTCTCCAAGTAGGGAGATTGCTAGTAAAGTAGCTGGAATGGCGAACCCGAGCACAAGGTGATGAGAAATGAGGTGCGTTTTAGAAACCTTTCAAAATCACATGGTGTACCATCTTCTGGGTTTCTCATGCATGTTTTCGATGTAGGAAGATGCCCTTGAACCTGGAGATTTGGGACCCATGGGAAGGGTACCACGCAGTATTACTTTAAAGGGTCTGCGTTTGCTCACGCAACCTCACCCAACCTCTCAGCCCCAAGAGTGTCCACCCTTATGTCTCATCCAGCTGTGGGTCTAGATATGGTCAATCCAGGTTGCATCACAGCCTCTGAACGAATTTTGTAAGAATGTCTCTCTCTTTCACTGTCTTTGTTTTACGGGTTTTTAAAAGTAATTTATTTTTATAATGGGGTTTAGCTGCTTTTCATGGCTCTGTTTATGCAGCTTTACACCCACTTGACTCACTTCCAGAGAGATATCAATATATAGGTTTTAAGATTCTTACTAGTCACATATATTCTTGTGCGGTGAAGAGGGGGTGTTGAGTCCAGTTCACTGAGCAAGGAGTAGGTCTTGTCTATTACATATTGGGTGTATGGAACGGTATCTGAGCGAATTTGAAACCCTTGTTTTATGCATCACCCCACCTCACCTTTCCCGTTAAGCAGCCATAGTGTGTTTTCTAAACGTGTGACTCTGTTCTGTTTTGTAATTCAGTTCAAGTGTAGCGGTTTTTACATTCCCTCTATAAGTGATAGCTTATGATAAGTGTCCTTTTCTGTGTGACTTATTTCACTTAGGATCGTCGTACCTAAATCCACTCATCTTGCTTCTACTAGCCTTATGACATTGATTTCATCTCTGAGTGATATTCCATTGTACATAAGGACCACAACTTCTTTATCCATTTTTCTCTTTCCTGGGATATTTAAGGTGTCATGAAGTGGAGGTTCTTGTCAACAGAGCAGCCCTAAACTTTGGGGTGCCTGTGTCTTGCTGATTTTTAGTTTTCCCAATTTATACGCCCATGAGTGGACGTGCCCTATGCTCCCTAAGCTGTGTTTTTTCGATGTTTCAGGACACACCGTACACTTTTCCAGAGTGGCTTTTGGCAATTTACAGCCCGCCCATCAGCGTAGCAAGGCTGCAATTTCTCCATGGCCTGTCCTGCATTTCTGGTTTTGACACTTTTTGCAGCATGGCCCTTTTGACCGATGGGAAGCGAGACTTCTTTGTAGCGCTGATTTGCCTTTCCAGGTTGCTTGGTTGGCCAAAAAGGGCGTATGCGTTTTTTCCTGAATATATTCAGGAAAAAACGCATACGCCCTTTTTGGCCAAGGGCATCATTGTCGACCTTTTGCCGCTTTTCATGTGCTTTAAAGGCGATTCGAATCTACCTCCTGAAATCTGCTTCCTGCAATTCTGCCTTGCTTTCAAATCCTCTTCGTTGCCTTCCCTCAATATATCTGTGGATGAGAGTTATCATTTATAACTCTAAGGGTTTGTGAATTGCAGTGTCCCTGAGCTCCATTTTTCAACTTGCTTTTTTGGGAGCTGGCCACAAAAGCGCTGTATTGCCTCAGGCCCTATTCTGGTTCCTGACGGCAGGCTGAGCCTGTGGTTAATTCTTCTTCCTGATGGGAAAATAGAGTGACCTGTGCCTCTACCAACACCTAGATCTAGTCTCTCATTGGTTGCCCCTCTTCCCGTTCATCCTCAGGACAAATTGCAACCTGTAGGGAACAGGAGCTTAAAGGTGCTGATTCTCCAAGTAGGGAGATTGCTAGTAAAGTAGCTGGAAAGGCGAACCCTAGCACAAGGAGATGAGAAATGGGGTGCGTTTTAGAAACCTTTCAAAATCACACGGTGTACCATCTTCTGGGTTTCTCATGCATGTTTTCGATGTAGGAAGATGCCTTTGAACCTGGAGATTTGGGACCCATGGGATGGGTACCACGCAGTATTACTTTAAAGGGTCTGAGTTTGCTCACCCAACCTCACCCAACCTCTAAGCCCCAAGAGTGTCCACCCTTATGTCTCATCCAGGTGTGGGTCTAGATATGGTCAATCCAGGTTGCATCACAGCCCCTGAACGAATTGTGTAAGAATTTCTCTCTCTTTCACTGTCTTTGTTTTACGGGTTTTTAAAAGTAATTTATTTTTATAATGGGGTTTAGCTGATTTTCACGGCTGTGCTTATGCGGCTTTACACCCACTTGACTCACTTCCAGACAGATATCAATACATAGGTTTTAAGATTCTTACTAGTCACATATATTCTTGTGCGGTGAATAGGGGGTGTTGAGTCCAGTTCACTGAGCAAGGAGTAGGTCTTGTCTATTACATATTGGGTGTATGGAACGGTATCTGAGCGAATTTGAAACCCTTGTTTTATGCATCACCCCACCTCACCTTTCCCGTTAAGCAGCCATAGTGTGTTTTCTAAACGTGTGACTCTGTTCTGTTTTGTAATTCAGTTCAAGTGTAGCGGTTTTTACATTCCCTCTATAAGTGATAGCTTATGATAAGTGTCTTTTTCTGTGTGACTTATTTCACTTAGAATCGTCGTACCTTAATCCACTCATATTGCTTCTACTAGCCTTATGATATTGATTTCATGTCTGAGTGATATTCCATTGTACCTAAGGACCACAACTTCTTTATCCATTTTTCTCTTTCCTGGGATATTTAAGGTGTCATGAAGTGGTGGTTCTTGTCAACAGAGCAGCCCTAAACTTTGGGGTGCCTGTGTCTTGCTGATTTTTAGTTTTCCCAATTTATACGCCCATGAGTGGATGTGCCCTATGCTCCCTAAGCTGTGTTTTTTCGATGTTTCAGGACACACCGTACACTTCTCCAGAGTGGCTGTTGGCAATTTACATCCCGCCCATCAGCGTAGCAAGGCTGCCATTTCTTCATGGCCTGTCCTGCATTTCTGGTTTTGACACTTTTTGCAGCATGACCCTTTTGACCGATGGGAAGCGAAACTTCTTTGTAGCGCTGATTTGCCTTTCCAGGTTGCTTGGTTGGCCAAAAAGGGCGTATGCGTTTTTTCCTGAATATATTCAGGAAAAAACGCATACGCCCTTTTTGGCCAAGGGCATCATTGTCGACCTTTTGCCGCTTTTCATGTGCTTTAAAGGCGATTCGAATCTACCTCCTGAAATCTGTTTCCTGCAATTCTGCCTTGCTTTCAAATCCTCTTCGTTGCCTTCCCTCAATATATCTGTGGATGAGAGTTATCATTTATAACTCTGCGGGTTTTTGAATTGCAGTGTCCCTGAGCTCCATTTTTCAACTCGCTTTTTTGGGAGCTGGCCGCAAAAGCGCGGGATTGCCTCAGGCCCTATTCTGGTTCCTGGCGGCAGGCTGAGCCTGTGGTTAATTCTTCTTCCTGATGGGAAAATAGAGTGACCTGGGCCTGTCCCAACACCTAGATCTAGTCTCTCATTGGTTGCCCCTCTTCCCGTTCATCCTCAGGACAAATTGCAACCTGTAGGGAACAGGAGCTTAAAGGTGCTCATTCTCCAAGTAGGGAGATTGCTAGTAAAGTAGCTGGAATGGCGAACCCGAGCACAAGGAGATGAGAAATGAGGTGCGTTTTAGAAACCTTTCAAAATCACATGGTGTACCATCTTCTGGGTTTCTCATGCATGTTTTCGATGTAGGAAGATGCCCTTGAACCTGGAGATTTGGGACCCATGGGATGGGTACCACACAGTATTACTTTAAAGGGTCTGCGTTTGCTCACGCAACCTCACCCAACCTCTCAGCCCCAAGAGTGTCCACCCTTATGTCTCATCCAGCTGTGGGTCTAGATATGGTCAATCCAGGTTGCATCACAGCCTCTGAACGAATTTTGTAAGAATGTCTCTCTCTTTCACTGTCTTTGTTTTACGGGTTTTTAAAAGTAATTTATTTTTATAATGGGGTTTAGCTGCTTTTCATGGCTCTGTTTATGCGGCTTTACACCCACTTGACTCACTTCCAGAGAGATATCAATATATAGGTTTTAAGATTCTTACTAGTCACATATATTCTTGTGCGGTGAAGAGGGGGTGTTGAGTCCAGTTCACTGAGCAAGGAGTAGGTCTTGTCTATTACATATTGGGTGTATGGAACGGTATCTGAGCGAATTTGAAACCCTTGTTTTATGCATCACCCCACCTCACCTTTCCCGTTAAGCAGCCATAGTGTGTTTTCTAAACGTGTGACTCTGTTCTGTTTTGTAATTCAGTTCAAGTGTAGCGGTTTTTACATTCCCTCTATAAGTGATAGCTTATGATAAGTGTCTTTTTCTGTGTGACTTATTTCACTTAGAATCGTCGTACCTAACTCCACTCATCTTGCTTCTACTAGCCTTATAACATTGATTTCATGTCTGAGTGATATTCCATTGTACATAAGGACCACAACTTCTTTATCCATTTTTCTCTTTCCTGGGATATTTAAGGTGTCATGAAGTGGAGGTTCTTGTCAACATAGCAGCCCTAAACATTGGGGTGCCTGTGTCTTGCTGATTTTTAGTTTTCCCAATTTATACGCCCATGAGTGGACGTGCCCTATGCTCCCTAAGCTGTGTTTTTTCGATGTTTCAGGACACACCGAACACTTCTCCAGAGTGGCTGTTGGCAATTTACATCCCGCCCATCAGCGTAGCAAGGCTGCCATTTCTCCATGGCCTGTACTGCATTTCTGGTTTTGACACTTTTTGCAGCATGGCCCTTTTGACCGATGGGAAGCGAGACTTCTTTGTAGCGCTGATTTGCCTTTCCAGGTTGCTTGGTTGGCCAAAAAGGGCGTATGCGTTTTTTCCTGAATATAATCAGGAAAAAACGCATACGCCCTTTTTGGCCAAGGGCATCATTGTCGACGTTTTGCCGCTTTTCATGTGCTTTAAAGGCGATTCGTATCTACCTCCTGAAATCTGTTTCCTGCAATTCTGCCTTGATTTCAAATCCTCTTCGTTGCCTTCCCTCAATATATCTGTGGATGAGAGTTATCATTTATAACTCTGCGTGTTTGTGAATTGCAGTGTCCCTGAGCTCCATTTTTCAACTCGCTTTTTTGGGAGCTGGCCGCAAAAGCGCGGGATTGCCTCAGGCCCTATTCTGGTTCCTGGCGGCAGGCTGAGCCTGTGGTTAATTCTTCTTCCTGATGGGAAAATAGAGTGACCTGGGCCTGTCCCAACACCTAGATCTAGTCTCTCATTGGTTGCCCCTCTTCCCGTTCATCTTCAGGACAAATTGCAACCTGTAGGGAACAGGAGCTTAAAGGTGCTGATTCTCCAAGTAGGGAGATTGCTAGTAAAGTAGCTGGAAAGGCGAACCCTAGCACAAGGAGATGAGAAATGGGGTGCGTTTTAGACACCTTTCAAAATCACACGGTGTACCATCTTCTGGGTTTCTCATGCATGTTTTCGATGTAGGAAGAAGCCCTTGAACCTGGAGATTTGGGACCCATGGGATGGGTACCACGCAGTATTACTTTAAAGGGTCTGAGTTTGCTCACCCAACCTCACCCAACCTCTAAGCCCCAAGAGTGTCCACCCTTATGTCTCATCCAGCTGTGGGTCTAGATATGGTCAATCCAGGTTGCATCACAGCCCCTGAACGAATTTTGTAAGAATTTCTCTCTCTTTCACTGTCTTTGTTTTACGGGTTTTTAAAAGTAATTTATTTTTATAATGGGGTTTAGCTGCTTTTCACGGCTGTGTTTATGCGGCTTTACACCCACTTGGCTCACTTCCAGAGAGATATCAATACATAGGTTTTACGATTCTTACTAGTCAGATATATTCTTGTGCGGTGAATAGGGGGTGTTGAGTCCAGTTCACTGAGCAAGGAGTAGGTCTTGTCTATTACATATTGGGTGTATGGAACAGTATCTGAGCGAATTTGAAACCCTTGTTTTATGCATCACCCCACCTCACCTTTCCCGTTAAGCAGCCATAGTGTGTTTTCTAAACGTGTGACTCTGTTCTGTTTTGTAATTCAGTTCAAGTGTAGCGGTTTTTACATTCCCTCTATAAGTGATAGCTTATGATAAGTGTCTTTTTCTGTGTGACTTATTTCACTTAGAATCGTCATACCTAAATCCACTCATCTTGCTTCTACTAGCCTTATGACATTGATTTCATGTCTGAGTGATATTCCTTTGTACATAAGGACCACAACTTCTTTATCCATTTTTCTCTTTCCTGGGATATTTAAGGTGTCATGAAGTGGAGGTTCTTGTCAACATAGCAGCCCTAAACATTGGGGTGCCTGTGTCTTGCTGATTTTTAGTTTTCCCAATTTATACGCCCATGAGTGGATGTGCCCTATGCTCCCTAAGCTGTGTTTTTTCGATGTTTCAGGACACACCGTACACTTTTCCAGAGTGGCTTTTGGCAATTTACATCCCGCCCATCAGCGTAGCAAGGCTGCCATTTCTCCATGGCCTGTACTGCATTTCTGGTTTTGACACTTTCTGCAGCATGGCCCTTTTGACCGATGGGAAGCGAAACTTCTTTGTAGCGCTGATTTGCCTTTCCAGGTTGCTTGGTTGGCCAAAAAGGGCGTGTGCGTTTTTTCCTGAATATATTCAGGAAAAAACGCATACGCCCTTTTTGGCCAAGGGCATCATTGTCGACCTTTTGCCGCTTTTCATGTGCTTTAAAGGCGATTCGAATCTACCTCCTGAAATCTGCTTCCTGCAATTCTGCCTTGCTTTCAAATCCTCTTCGTTGCCTTCCCTCAATATATCTGTGGATGAGAGTTATCATTTATAACTCTAAGGGTTTGTGAATTGCAGTGTCCCTGAGCTCCATTTTTCAACTCGCTTTTTTGGGAGCTGGCCACAAAAGCGCTGTATTGCCTCAGGCCCTATTCTGGTTCCTGACGGCAGGCTGAGCCTGTGGTTAATTCTTCTTCCTGATGGGAAAATAGAGTGACCTGTGCCTCTACCAACACCTAGATATAGTCTCTCATTGGTTGCCCCTCTTCCCGTTCATCCTCAGGACAAATTGCAACCTGTAGGGAACAGGAGCTTAAAGGTGCTGATTCTCCAAGTAGGGAGATTGCTAGTAAAGTAGCTGGAAAGGCGAACCCTAGCACAAGGAGATGAGAAATGGGGTGCGTTTTAGAAACCTTTCAAAATCACACGGTGTACCATCTTCTGGGTTTCTCATGCATGTTTCCGATGTAGGAAGATGCCCTTGAACCTGGAGATTTGGGACCCATGGGATGGGTACCACGCAGTATTACTTTAAAGGGTCTGAGTTTGCTCACCCAACCTCACCCAACCTCTAAGCCCCAAGAGTGTCCACCCTTATGTCTCATCCAGGTGTGGGTCTAGATATGGTCAATCCAGGTTGCATCACAGCCCCTGAACGAATTGTGTAAGAATTTCTCTCTCTTTCACTGTCTTTGTTTTACGGATTTTTAAAAGTAATTTATTTTTATAATGGGGTTTAGCTGCTTTTCACGGCTGTGCTTATGCGGCTTTACACCCACTTGACTCACTTCCAGACAGATATCAATACATAGGTTTTAAGATTCTTACTAGTCACATATATTCTTGTGCGGTGAATAGGGGGTGTTGAGTCCAGTTCACTGAGCAAGGAGTAGGTCTTGTCTATTACATATTGGGTGTATGGAACGGTATCTGAGCGAATTTGAAACCCTTGTTTTATGCATCACCCCACCTCACCTTTCCCGTTAAGCAGCCATAGTGTGTTTTCTAAACGTGTGACTCTGTTCTGTTTTGTAATTCAGTTCAAGTGTAGCGGTTTTTACATTCCCTCTATAAGTGATAGCTTATGATAAGTGTCTTTTTCTGTGTGACTTATTTCACTTAGAATCGTCGTACCTTAATCCACTCATCTTGCTTCTACTAGCCTTATGACATTGATTTCATGTCTGAGTGATATTCCATTGTACCTAAGGACCACAACTTCTTTATCCATTTTTCTCTTTCCTGGGATATTTAAGGTGTCATGAAGTGGAGGTTCTTGTCAACATAGCAGCCCTAATCATTGGGGTGCCTGTGTCTTGCTGATTTTTAGTTTTCCCAATTTATACGCCCATGAGTGGACGTGCCCTATGCTCCCTAAGCTGTGTTTTTTCGATATTTCAGGACACACCGAACACTTCTCCAGAGTGGCTGTTGGCAATTTACATCCCGCCCATCAGCGTAGCAAGGCTGCCATTTCTCCATGGCCTGTCCTGCATTTCTGGTTTTGACACTTTTTGCAGCATGGCCCTTTTGACCGATGGGAAGCGAGACCTCTTTGTAGCGCTGATTTGCCTTTCCAGGTTGCTTGGTTGGCCAAAAAGGGCGTATGCGTTTTTTCCTGAATATATTCAGGAAAAAACGCATACGCCCTTTTTGGCCAAGGGCATCATTGTCGACCTTTTGCCGCTTTTCATGTGCCTTAAAGGCGATTCGAATCTACCTCCTGAAATCTGTTTCCTGCAATTCTGCCTTGCTTTCAAATCCTCTTCGTTGCCTTCCCTCAATATATCTGTGGATGAGAGTTATCATTTATAACTCTGCGGGTTTGTGAATTGCAGTGTCCCTGAGCTCCATTTTTCAACTCGCTTTTTTGGGAGCTGGCCGCAAAAGCGCGGGATTGCCTCAGGCCCTATTCTGGTTCCTGGCGGCAGGCTGAGCCTGTGGTTAATTCTTCTTCCTGATGGGAAAATAGAGTGACCTGGGCCTGTCCCAACACCTAGATCTAGTCTCTCATTGGTTGCCCCTCTTCCCGTTCATCCTCAGGACAAATTGCAACCTGTCGGGAACAGGAGCTTAGAGGTGCTGATTCTCCAAGTAGGGAGATTGCTAGTAAAGTAGCTGGAAAGGCGAACCCGAGCACAAGGAGATGAGAAATTGGGTGCGTTTTAGAAACCTTTCAAAATCACACGGTGTACCATCTTCTGGGTTTCTCATGCATGTTTTCGATGTAGGAAGATGCCCTTGAACCTGGAGATTTGGGAACTATGGGATGGGTACCACACAGTATTACTTTAAAGGGTCTGCGTTTGCTCACCCAACCTCACCCAACCTCTAAGCCCCAAGAGTGTCCACCCTTATGTCTCATCCAGCTGTGGGTCTAGATATGGTCAATCCAGGTTGCATCACAGCCCGTGAACGAATTTTGTAAGAATTTCTCTCTCTTTCACTGTCTTTGTTTTACGGGTTTTTAAAAGTAATTTATTTTTATAATGGGGTTTAGCTGCTTTTCACGGCTGTGTTTATGCGGCTTTACACCCACGTGGCTCACTTCCAGAGAGATATCAATACATAGGTTTTACGATTCTTACTAGTCAGATATATTCTTGTGCGGTGAATAGGGGGTGTTGAGTCCAGTTCACTGAGCAAGGAGTAGGTCTTGTCTATTACATATTGGGTGTATGGAACAGTATCTGAGCGAATTTGAAACCCTTGTTTTATGCATCACCCCACCTCACCTTTCCCGTTAAGCAGCCATAGTGTGTTTTCTAAACGTGTGACTCTGTTCTGTTTTGTAATTCAGTTCAAGTGTAGCGGTTTTTACATTCCCTCTATAAGTGATATCTTATGATAAGTGTCTTTTTCTGTGTGACTTATTTCACTTAGAATCGTCATACCTAAATCCACTCATCTTGCTTCTACTAGCATTATGACATTGATTTCATGTCTGAGTGATATTCCTTTGTACATAAGGACCACAACTTCTTTATCCATTTTTCTCTTTCCTGGGATATTTAAGGTGTCATGAAGTGGAGGTTCTTGTCAACATAGCAGCCCTAAACATTGGGGTGCCTGTGTCTTGCTGATTTTTAGTTTTCCCAATTTATACGCCCATGAGTGGACGTGCCCTATGCTCCCTAAGCTGTGTTTTTTCGATGTTTCAGGACACACCGTACACTTTTCCAGAGTGGCTTTTGGCAATTTACATCCCGCCCATCAGCGTAGCAAGGCTGCCATTTCTCCATGGCCTGTCCTGCATTTCTGGTTTTGACACTTTTTGCAGCATGGCCCTTTTGACCGATGGGAAGCGAGACTTCTTTGTAGCGCTGATTTGCCTTTCCAGGTTGCTTGGTTGGCCAAAAAGGGCGTATGCGTTTTTTCCTGAATATATTCAGGAAAAAACGCATACGCCCTTTTTGGCCAAGGGCATCATTGTCGACCTTTTGCCGCTTTTCATGTGCTTTAAAGGCGATTCGAATCTACCTCCTGAAATCTGCTTCCTGCAATTCTGCCTTGCTTTCAAATCCTCTTCGTTGCCTTCCCTCAATATATCTGTGGATGAGAGTTATCATTTATAACTCTAAGGGTTTGTGAATTGCAGTGTCCCTGAGCTCCATTTTTCAACTCGCTTTTTTGGGAGCTGGCCACAAAAGCGCTGTATTGCCTCAGGCCCTATTCTGGTTCCTGACGGCAGGCTGAGCCTGTGGTTAATTCTTCTTCCTGATGGGAAAATAGAGTGACCTGTGCCTCTACCAACACCTAGATCTAGTCTCTCATTGGTTGCCCCTCTTCCCGTTCATCCTCAGGACAAATTGCAACCTGTAGGGAACAGGAGCTTAAAGGTGCTGATTCTCCAAGTAGGGAGATTGCTAGTAAAGTAGCTGGAAAGGCGAACCCTAGCACAAGGAGATGAGAAATGGGGTGCGTTTTAGAAACCTTTCAAAATCACACGGTGTACCATCTTCTGGGTTTCTCATGCATGTTTTCGATGTAGGAAGATGCCTTTGAACCTGGAGATTTGGGACCCATGGGATGGGTACCACGCAGTATTACTTGAAAGGGTCTGAGTTTGCTCACCCAACCTCACCCAACCTCTAAGCCCCAAGAGTGTCCACCCTTATGTCTCATCCAGGTGTGGGTCTAGATATGGTCAATCCAGGTTGCATCACAGCCCCTGAACGAATTGTGTAAGAATTTCTCTCTCTTTCACTGTCTTTGTTTTACGGGTTTTTAAAAGTAATTTATTTTTATAATGGGGTTTAGCTGATTTTCACGGCTGTGCTTATGCGGCTTTACACCCACTTGACTCACTTCCAGACAGATATCAATACATAGGTTTTAAGATTCTTACTAGTCACATATATTCTTGTGCGGTGAATAGGGGGTGTTGAGTCCAGTTCACTGAGCAAGGAGTAGGTCTTGTCTATTACATATTGGGTGTATGGAACGGTATCTGAGCGAATTTGAAACCCTTGTTTTATGCATCACCCCACCTCACCTTTCCCGTTAAGCAGCCATAGTGTGTTTTCTAAACGTGTGACTCTGTTCTGTTTTGTAATTCAGTTCAAGTGTAGCGGTTTTTACATTCCCTCTATAAGTGATAGCTTATGATAAGTGTCTTTTTCTGTGTGACTTATTTCACTTAGAATCGTCGTACCTTAATCCACTCATCTTGCTTCTACTAGCCTTATGATATTGATTTCATGTCTGAGTGATATTCCATTGTACCTAAGGACCACAACTTCTTTATCCATTTTTCTCTTTCCTGGGATATTTAAGGTGTCATGAAGTGGTGGTTCTTGTCAACAGAGCAGCCCTAAACTTTGGGGTGCCTGTGTCTTGCTGATTTTTAGTTTTCCCAATTTATACGCCCATGAGTGGATGTGCCCTATGCTCCCTAAGCTGTGTTTTTTCGATGTTTCAGGACACACCGTACACTTCTCCAGAGTGGCTGTTGGCAATTTACATCCCGCCCATCAGCGTAGCAAGGCTGCCATTTCTTCATGGCCTGTCCTGCATTTCTGGTTTTGACACTTTTTGCAGCATGACCCTTTTGAACGATGGGAAGCGAAACTTCTTTGTAGCGCTGATTTGCCTTTCCAGGTTGCTTGGTTGGCCAAAAAGGGCGTATGCGTTTTTTCCTGAATATATTCAGGAAAAAACGCATACGCCCTTTTTGGCCAAGGGCATCATTGTCGACCTTTTGCCGCTTTTCATGTGCTTTAAAGGCGATTCGAATCTACCTCCTGAAATCTGTTTCCTGCAATTCTGCCTTGCTTTCAAATCCTCTTCGTTGCCTTCCCTCAATATATCTGTGGATGAGAGTTATCATTTATAACTCTGCGGGTTTTTGAATTGCAGTGTCCCTGAGCTCCATTTTTCAACTCGCTTTTTTGGGAGCTGGCCGCAAAAGCGCGGGATTGCCTCAGGCCGTATTCTGGTTCCTGGCGGCAGGCTGAGCCTGTGGTTAATTCTTCTTCCTGATGGGAAAATAGAGTGACCTGGGCCTGTCCCAACACCTAGATCTAGTCTCTCATTGGTTGCCCCTCTTCCCGTTCATCCTCAGGACAAATTGCAACCTGTAGGGAACAGGAGCTTAAAGGTGCTGATTCTCCAAGTAGGGAGATTGCTAGTAAAGTAGCTGGAAAGGCGAACCCGAGCACAAGGAGATGAGAAATGAGGTGCGTATTAGAAACCTTTCAAAATCACACGGTGTACCATCTTCTGGGTTTCTCATGCATGTTTTCGATGTAGGAAGAAGCCCTTGAACCTGGAGACTTGGGACCCATGGGATGGGTACCACGCAGTATTACTTTAAAGGGTCTGAGTTTGCTCACCCAACCTCACCCAACCTCTAAGCCCCAAGAGTGTCCACCCTTATGTCTCATCCAGCTGTGGGTCTAGATATGGTCAATCCAGGTTGCATCACAGCCCCTGAACGAATTTTGTAAGAATTTCTCTCTCTTTCACTGTCTTTGTTTTACGGGTTTTTAAAAGTAATTTATTTTTATAATGGGGTTTAGCTGCTTTTCACGGCTGTGTTTATGCGGCTTTACACCCACTTGACTCACTTCCAGAGAGATATCAATACATAGGTTTTACGATTCTTACTAGTCAGATATATTCTTGTGCGGTGAATAGGGGGTGTTGAGTCCAGTTCACTGAGCAAGGAGTAGGTCTTGTCTATTACATATTGGGTGTATGGAACAGTATCTGAGCGAATTTGAAACCCTTGTTTTATGCATCACCCCACCTCACCTTTCCCGTTAAGCAGCCATAGTGTGTTTTCTAAACGTGTGACTCTGTTCTGTTTTGTAATTCAGTTCAAGTGTAGCGGTTTTTACATTCCCTCTATAAGTGATAGCTTATGATAAGTGTCTTTTTCTGTGTGACTTATTTCACTTAGAATCGTCATACCTAAAACCACTCATCTTGCTTCTACTAGCCTTATGACATTGATTTCATGTCTGAGTGATATTCCTTTGTACATAAGGACCACAACTTCTTTATCCATTTTTCTCTTTCCTGGGATATTTAAGGTGTCATGAAGTGGAGGTTCTTGTCAACATAGCAGCCCTAAACATTGGGGTGCCTGTGTCTTGCTGATTTTTAGTTTTCCCAATTTATACGCCCATGAGTGGACGTGCCCTATGCTCCCTAAGCTGTGTTTTTTCGATGTTTCAGGACACACCGAACACTTCTCCAGAGTGGCTGTTGGCAATTTACATCCCGCCCATCAGCGTAGCAAGGCTGCCATTTCTCCATGGCCTGTACTGCATTTCTGGTTTTGACACTTTTTGCAGCATGGCCCTTTTGACCGATGGGAAGCGAGACTTCTTTGTAGCGCTGATTTGCCTTTCCAGGTTGCTTGGTTGGCCAAAAAGGGCGTATGCGTTTTTTCCTGAATATAATCAGGAAAAAACGCATACGCCCTTTTTGGCCAAGGGCATCATTGTCGACGTTTTGCCGCTTTTCATGTGCTTTAAAGGCGATTCGAATCTACCTCCTGAAACCTGTTTCCTGCAATTCTGCCTTGCTTTCAAATCCTCTTCGTTGCCTTCCCTCAATATATCTGTGGATGAGAGTTATCATTTATAACTCTGCGGGTTTGTGAATTGCAGTGTCCCTGAGCTCCATTTTTCAACTCGCTTTTTTGGGAGCTGGCCGCAAAAGCGCGGGATTGCCTCAGGCCCTATTCTGGTTCCTGGCGGCAGGCTGAGCCTGTGGTTAATTCTTCTTCCTGATGGGAAAATAGAGTGACCTGGGCCTGTCCCAACACCTAGATCTAGTCTCTCATTGGTTGCCCCTCTTCCCGTTCATCTTCAGGACAAATTGCAACCTGTAGGGAACAGGAGCTTAAAGGTGCTGATTCTCCAAGTAGGGAGATTGCTAGTAAAGTAGCTGGAAAGGCGAACCCTAGCACAAGGAGATGAGAAATGGGGTGCGTTTTAGACACCTTTCAAAATCACACGGTGTACCATCTTCTGGGTTTCTCATGCATGTTTTCGATGTAGGAAGAAGCCCTTGAACCTGGAGATTTGGGACCCATGGGATGGGTACCACGCAGTATTACTTTAAAGGGTCTGAGTTTGCTCACCCAACCTCACCCAACCTCTAAGCCCCAAGAGTGTCCACCCTTATGTCTCATCCAGCTGTGGGTCTAGATATGGTCAATCCAGGTTGCATCACAGCCCCTGAACGAATTTTGTAAGAATTTCTCTCTCTTTCACTGTCTTTGTTTTACGGGTTTTTAAAAGTAATTTATTTTTATAATGGGGTTTAGCTGCTTTTCACGGCTGTGTTTATGCGGCTTTACACCCACTTGGCTCACTTCCAGAGAGATATCAATACATAGGTTTTACGATTCTTACTAGTCAGATATATTCTTGTGCGGTGAATAGGGGGTGTTGAGTCCAGTTCACTGAGCAAGGAGTAGGTCTTGTCTATTACATATTGGGTGTATGGAACAGTATCTGAGCGAATTTGAAACCCTTGTTTTATGCATCACCCCACCTCACCTTTCCCGTTAAGCAGCCATAGTGTGTTTTCTAAACGTGTGACTCTGTTCTGTTTTGTAATTCAGTTCAAGTGTAGCGGTTTTTACATTCCCTCTATAAGTGATATCTTATGATAAGTGTCTTTTTCTGTGTGACTTATTTCACTTAGAATCGTCATACCTAAATCCACTCATCTTGCTTCTACTAGCCTTATGACATTGATTTCATGTCTGAGTGATATTCCTTTGTACATAAGGACCACAACTTCTTTATCCATTTTTCTCTTTCCTGGGATATTTAAGGTGTCATGAAGTGGAGGTTCTTGTCAACATAGCAGCCCTAAACATTGGGGTGCCTGTGTCTTGCTGATTTTTAGTTTTCCCAATTTATACGCCCATGAGTGGACGTGCCCTATGCTCCCTAAGCTGTGTTTTTTCGATGTTTCAGGACACACCGTACACTTTTCCAGAGTGGCTTTTGGCAATTTACATCCCGCCCATCAGCGTAGCAAGGCTGCCATTTCTCCATGGCCTGTCCTGCATTTCTGGTTTTGACACTTTTTGCAGCATGGCCCTTTTGACCGATGGGAAGCGAGACTTCTTTGTAGCGCTGATTTGCCTTTCCAGGTTGCTTGGTTGGCCAAAAAGGGCGTATGCGTTTTTTCCTGAATATATTCAGGAAAAAACGCATACGCCCTTTTTGGCCAAGGGCATCATTGTCGACCTTTTGCCGCTTTTCATGTGCTTTAAAGGCGATTCGAATCTACCTCCTGAAATCTGCTTCCTGCAATTCTGCCTTGCTTTCAAATCCTCTTCGTTGCCTTCCCTCAATATATCTGTGGATGAGAGTTATCATTTATAACTCTAAGGGTTTGTGAATTGCAGTGTCCCTGAGCTCCATTTTTCAACTCGCTTTTTTGGGAGCTGGCCACAAAAGCGCTGTATTGCCTCAGGCCCTATTCTGGTTCCTGACGGCAGGCTGAGCCTGTGGTTAATTCTTCTTCCTGATGGGAAAATAGAGTGACCTGTGCCTCTACCAACACCTAGATCTAGTCTCTCATTGGTTGCCCCTCTTCCCGTTCATCCTCAGGACAAATTGCAACCTGTAGGGAACAGGAGCTTAAAGGTGCTGATTCTCCAAGTAGGGAGATTGCTAGTAAAGTAGCTGGAAAGGCGAACCCTAGCACAAGGAGATGAGAAATGGGGTGCGTTTTAGAAACCTTTCAAAATCACACGGTGTACCATCTTCTGGGTTTCTCATGCATGTTTTCGATGTAGGAAGATGCCTTTGAACCTGGAGATTTGGGACCCATGGGATGGGTACCACGCAGTATTACTTGAAAGGGTCTGAGTTTGCTCACCCAACCTCACCCAACCTCTAAGCCCCAAGAGTGTCCACCCTTATGTCTCATCCAGGTGTGGGTCTAGATATGGTCAATCCAGGTTGCATCACAGCCCCTGAACGAATTGTGTAAGAATTTCTCTCTCTTTCACTGTCTTTGTTTTACGGGTTTTTAAAAGTAATTTATTTTTATAATGGGGTTTAGCTGATTTTCACGGCTGTGCTTATGCGGCTTTACACCCACTTGACTCACTTCCAGACAGATATCAATACATAGGTTTTAAGATTCTTACTAGTCACATATATTCTTGTGCGGTGAATAGGGGGTGTTGAGTCCAGTTCACTGAGCAAGGAGTAGGTCTTGTCTATTACATATTGGGTGTATGGAACGGTATCTGAGCGAATTTGAAACCCTTGTTTTATGCATCACCCCACCTCACCTTTCCCGTTAAGCAGCCATAGTGTGTTTTCTAAACGTGTGACTCTGTTCTGTTTTGTAATTCAGTTCAAGTGTAGCGGTTTTTACATTCCCTCTATAAGTGATAGCTTATGATAAGTGTCTTTTTCTGTGTGACTTATTTCACTTAGAATCGTCGTACCTAACTCCACTCATCTTGCTTCTACTAGCCTTATAACATTGATTTCATGTCTGAGTGATATTCCATTGTACATAAGGACCACAACTTCTTTATCCATTTTTCTCTTTCCTGGGATATTTAAGGTGTCATGAAGTGGAGGTTCTTGTCAACAGAGCAGCCCTAAACTTTCGGGTGCCTGTGTCTTGCTGATTTTTAGTTTTTTCCAATTTATATGCCCATGAGTGGACGTGCCCTATGCTCCCTAAGCTGTTTTTTTTCGATGTTTCAGGACCCAACGTACACTTCTCCAGAGTGGCTGTTGGCAATTTACATCCCGCCCATCAGCGTAGCAAGGCTGCCATTTCTCTATGGCCTGTCCTGCATTTCGGGTTTTGACACTTTTTGCAGAATGGCCCTTTTGACCGATGGGAAGCGACACTTCTTTTTAGCGCTGATTTGCCTTTCCAGGTTGCTTGGTTGGCGAAAAAGGGCGTATGATTTTTTTCCTGAATATATTCAGGAAAAAACGCATACGCCCTTTTTGGCCAAGGGCATCACTGTCGACGTTTTGCCACTTTTCATGTTCTTTAATAGCGATTCGAATCTACATCCTGAGACCTGTTTCCTGCAATTCTGCCTTGCTTTCAATTCCTCTTCTTTGCCTTCCCTCAATATATTTGTGGACGAGAGTTATCATTTATAACTCTGCAGGTTTGTGAATGGCAGTGCCCCTGAGCTCCATTTTTCAACTGTCTTTTTTGGGAGCTGGCCGCAAAAGCACGGATTGCCTCAGGCCCTATTCTGGTTCCTGGCGGCAGGCTGAGCCTGTGTTTAATTCTTCTTCCTGATGGGGAAATAGAGTGACCTGTGCCTGTCCCAACACCTATATGTAGTCTCTCATTGGTTGCCCCTCTTCCCGTTCATCCTCAGGACAAATTGCAACTTGTAGGGAACAGGAGCTTAAAGGTGCTGATTCTCCAAGTAGGGAGATTGCTAGTAAAGTAGCTGGAAAGGCGAACCCGAGCACAAGGAGATGAGAAATGGGGTGCGTTTTAGAAACCTTTCAAAATCACACGGTGTACCATCTTCTGGGTTTCTCATGCATGTTTTCGATGTAGGAAGATGCCCTTGAACCTGGAGATTTGGGACCCATGGGATGGGTACCACACACTATTACTTTAAAGGGTCTGCATTTGCTCAGCCAACCTCACCCAACCTCTCAGCCCCAAGAGTGTCCACCCTTATGTCTCATCCAGCTGTGGGTCTAGATATGGTCAATCCAGGTTGCATCACAGCCCTTGAACGAATTTTGTAAGAATTTCTCTCTCTTTCACTGTCTTTGTTTTAAGGGTTTTTAAAAGTAATTTATTTATATAATGGGGTTAAGCTGCTTTTCACGGCTGTGTTTACGCGTCTTTACACCCACTTGCCTCACTTCCAGAGAGATATCAATACATAGGTTTTACGATTCTTACTAGTCAGATATATTCTTGTGCGGTGAATAGGGGGTGTTGAGTCCAGTTCACTGAGCAAGGAGTAGGACTTGTCTATTACATATTGGGTGTATGGAACGGTATCTGAGCGAATTTGAAACCCTTGTTTTATGCATCACCCCACCTCACCTTTCCCGTTAAGCAGCTATAGTGTGTTTTCTAAACGTGTGACTCTGTTCTGTTTTGTAATTCAGTTCAAGTGTAGCGGTTTTTACATTCCCTCTATAAGTGATAGCTTATGATTAGTGTCTTTTTCTGTGTGACTTATTTCACTTAGAATCGTCATACCTAAATCCACTCATCTTGCTTCTACTAGCCTTATGACATTGATTTCATGTCTGAGTGATATTCCATTGTACATAAGGACCACAACTTCTTTATCCATTTTTCTCTTTCCTGGGATATTTAAGGTGTCATGAAGTGGAGGTTCTTCTCAACAGAGCAGCCCTAAACTTTGGGGTGCCTGTGTCTTGCTGATTTTTAGTTTTCCCAATTTCTACGCCCATGAGTGAACGTGCCCTATGCTCCCTAAGCTGTGTTTTTTCGATGTTTCAGGACACACCGTACACTTCTCCAGTGTGGCTGTTGGCAATTTACATCCCGCCCATCAGCGTAGCAAGGCTGCCATTTCTCCATGGCCTGTCCTGCATTTCTGGTTTTGACATTTTTTGCAGCATGACCCTTTTGACCGATGGGAAGCGAAACTTCTTTGTAGCGCTGATTTGCCTTTCCAGGTTGCTTGGTTGGCCAAAAAGGGAGTATGCGTTTTTTCCTGAATATATTCAGGAAAAAACGAATACGCCCTTTTTGGCCAAGGGCATCATTGTCGACGTTTTGCCGCTTTTCATGTGCTTTAAAGGGGATTCGGATCTACCTCCTGAAATCTGTTTCCTGCAATTCTGCCTTGCTTTCAAATCCTCTTCGTTGCCTTCCCTCAATATATCTGTGGATGACAGTTATCATTTATAACTCTGCGGGTTTGTGAATTGCAGTGTCCCTGAGCTCCATTTTTCAACTCGCTTTTTTGGGAGCTGGCCGCAAAAGCGCGGGATTGCCTCAGGCCCTATTCTGGTTCCTGGCGGCAGGCTGAGCCTGTGGTTAATTCTTCTTCCTGATGGGAAAATAGAGGGACCTGTGCCTGTCCCAACACCTAGAACTAGTCTCTCATTGGTTGCCCCTCTTCCCGTTCATCCTCAGGACAAATTGCAACCTGTAGGGAACAGGAGCTTAAAGGTGCTGATTCTCCAAGTAGGGAGATTGCTAGTAAACTAGCTGGAAAGGCGAACCCGAGCACAAGGAGATGAGAAATTGGGTGCGTTTTAGAAACCTTTCAAAATCACACGGTGTGCCATCTTCTGGGTTTCTCATGCATGTTTTCGATGTAGGAAGATGCCCTTGAACCTGGAGATTTGGGACCCATGGGATGGGTACCACGCAGTATTACTTTAAAGGGTCTGAGTTTGCTCACCCAACCTCACCCAACCTCTAAGCCCCAAGAGTGTCCACCCTTATGTCTCATCCAGCTGTGGGTCTAGATATGGTCAATCCAGGTTGCATCACAGCCCCTGAACGAATTTTGTAGGAATTTCTCTCTCTTTCACTGTCTTTGTTTTACGGGTTTTTAAAAGTAATTTATTTTTATAATGGGGTTTAGCTGCTTTTCACGGCTGTGTTTATGCGGCTTTACACCCACTTGGCTCACTTCCAGAGAGATATCAATACATAGGTTTTACGATTCTTACTAGTCAGATATATTCTTGTGCGGTGAATAGGGGGTGTTGAGTCCACTTCACTGAGCAAGGAGTAGGTCTTGTCTATTACATATTGTGTGTATGGAACCGTATCTGAGCGAATTTGAAACCCTTGTTTTATGCATCACCCCACCTCACCTTTCCCGTTAAGCAGCTATAGTGTGTTTTCTAAACGTGTGACTCTGTTCTGTTTTGTAATTCAGTTCAAGTGTAGCGGTTTTTACATTCCCTCTATAAGTGATAGCTTATGATTAGTGTCTTTTTCTGTGTGACTTATTTCACTTAGAATCGTCATACCTAAATCCACTCATCTTGCTTCTACTAGCCTTATGACATTGATTTCATGTCTGAGTGATATTCCATTGTACATAAGGACCACAACTTCTTTATCCATTTTTCTCTTTCCTGGGATATTTAAGGTGTCATGAAGTGGAGGTTCTTGTCAACAGAGCAGCCCTAAACTTTGGGGTGCCTGTGTCTTGCTGATTTTTAGTTTTCCCAATTTCAACGCCCATGAGTGAACGTGCCCTATGCTCCCTAAGCTGTGTTTTTTCGATGTTTCAGGACACAACGTACACTTCTCCAGAGTGGCTGTTGGCAATTTACATCCCGCCCATCAGTGTAGCAAGGCTGCCATTTCCCCATGGCCTGTCCTGCATTTCTCGTTTTGACACTTTTTGCAGCATGGCCCTTTTCACCGATGGGAAGCGAGACTTCTTTGTAGCGCTGATTTGCCTTTCCAGGTTGCTTGGTTGGCCAAAAAGGGCGTATGCGTTTTTTCCTGAATATATTCAGGAAAAAACGCATACGCCCTTTTTGGCCAAGGGCGTCACTGTCGACGTTTTCCCGCTTTTCATGTGCTTTAAAGGCGATTCGAATCTACCTCCTGAAACCTGTTTCCTGCAATTCTGCCTTGCTTTCAAATCCTCTTCGTTGCCTTCCCTCAATATATCTGTGGATGATAGTTATCATTTATAACTCTGCGGGTTTGTGAATTGCAGTGTCCCTGAGCTCCATTTTTCAACTCGCTTTTTTGGGAGCTGGCCGCAAAAGCGCGGGATTGCCTCAGGCCCTATTCTGGTTCCTGGCGGCAGGCTGAGCCTGTGGTTAATTCTTCTTCCTGATGGGAAAATAGAGTGACCTGGGCCTGTCCCAACACCTAGATCTAGTCTCTCATTGGTTGCCCCTCTTCCCGTTCAACCTCAGGACAAATTGCAACCTGTAGGGAACAGGAGCTTAAAGGTGCTGATTCTCCAAGTATGGAGATTGCTAGTAAAGTAGCTGGAAAGGCGAACCCGAGCACAAGGAGATGAGAAATGGGGTGCGTTATAGAAACCTTTCAAAATCACACGGTGTACCATCTTCTGGGTTTCTCATGCATGTTTTCGATGTAGGAAGATGCCCTTGAACCTGGAGATTTGGGACCCATGGGATGGGTACCACGCAGTATTACTTTAAAGGGTCTGCATTTGCTCACGCAACCTCACCCAACCTCTCAGCCCCAAGAGTGTCCACCCTTATGTCTCATCCAGCTGTGGGTCTAGATATGGTCAATCCAGGTTGCATCACAGCCTCTGAACGAATTTTGTAAGAATGTCTCTCTCTTTCACTGTCTTTGTTTTACGGGTTTTTAAAAGTAATTTATTTTTATAATGGGTTTTAGCTGCTTTTCATGGCTCTGTTTATGCGGCTTTACACCCACTTGACTCACTTCCAGAGAGATATCAATATATAGGTTTTAAGATTCTTACTAGTCACATATATTCTTGTGCGGTGAATAGGGGGTGTTGAGTCCAGTTCACTGAGCAAGGAGTAGGTCTTGTCTATTACATATTGGGTGTATGGAACGGTATCTGAGCGAATTTGAAACCCTTGTTTTATGCATCACCCCACCTCACCTTTCCCGTTAAGCAGCTATAGTGTGTTTTCTAAACGTGTGACTCTGTTCTGTTTTGTAATTCAGTTCAAGTGTAGCGGTTTTTACATTCCCTCTATAAGTGATAGCTTATGATTAGTGTCTTTTTCTGTGTGACTTATTTCACTTAGAATCGTCATACCTAAATCCACTCATCTTGCTTCTACTAGCCTTATGACATTGATTTCATGTCTGAGTGATATTCCATTGTACATAAGGACCACAACTTCTTTATCCATTTTTCTCTTTCCTGGGATATTTAAGGTGTCATGAAGTGGAGGTTCTTGTCAACAGTGCAGCCCTAAACTTTGGGGTGCCTGTGTCTTGCTGATTTTTAGTTTTCCCAATTTCTACGCCCATGAGTGAACGTGCCCTATGCTCCCTAAGCTGTGTTTTTTCGATGTTTCAGGACACAACGTACACTTCTCCAGAGTGGCTGTTGGCAATTTACATCCCGCCCATCAGTGTAGCAAGGCTGCCATTTCTCCATGGCCTGTCCTGCATTTCTCGTTTTGACACTTTTTGCAGCATGGCCCTTTTCACCGATGGGAAGCGAGACTTCTTTGTAGCGCTGATTTGCCTTTCCAGGTTGCTTGGTTGGCCAAAAAGGGAGTATGCGTTTTTTCCTGAATATATTCAGGAAAAAACGCATACGCCCTTTTTGGCCAAGGGCATCATTGTCGACGTTTTGCCGCTTTTCATGTGCTTTAAAGGCGATTCGTATCTACCTCCTGAAATCTGTTTCCTGCAATTCTGCCTTGCTTTCAATTCCTCTTCGTTGCCTTCCCTCAATATATTTGTGGACGAGAGTTATCATTTATAACTCCGCAGGTTTGTGAATTGCAGTGCCCCTGAGCTCCATTTTTCAACTGTCTTTTTTGGGAGCTGGCCGCAAAAGCACGGGATTGCCTCAGGCCCTATTCTGGTTCCTGGCGGCAGGCTGAGACTGTGGTTAATTCTTCTTCCTGATGGGAAAATCGAGTGACCTGGGCCTGTCCCAACACCTAGATCTAGTCTCTCATTGGTTGCCCCTCTTCCCGTTCAACCTCAGGACAAATTGCAACCTGTAGGGAACAGTAGCTTAAAGGTGCTGATTCTCCAAGTAGGGAGATTGCTAGTAAAGTAGCTGGAAAGGCGAACCCTAGCAGAAGGAGATGAGAAATGGGGTGCGTTTTAGAAACCTTTCAAAATCACACGGTGTGCCATCTTCTGGGTTTCTCATGCATGTTTTCGATGTAGGAAGATGCCCTTGAACCTGGAGATTTGGGACCCATGGGATGGGTACCACGCAGTATTACTTTAAAGGGTCTGAGTTTGCTCACCCAACCTCACCCAACCTCTAAGCCCCAAGAGTGTCCACCCTTATGTCTCATCCAGTTGTGGGTCTAGATATGGTCAATCCAGGTTGCATCACAGCCCCTGAACGAATTTTGTAGGAATTTCTCTCTCTTTCACTGTCTTTGTTTTACGGGTTTTTAAAAGTAATTTATTTTTATAATGGGGTTTAGCTGCTTTTCACGGCTGTGTTTATGCGGCTTTACACCCACTTGGCTCACTTCCAGAGAGATATCAATACATAGGTTTTACGATTCTTACTAGTCAGATATATTCTTGTGCGGTGAATAGGGGGTGTTGAGTCCACTTCACTGAGCAAGGAGTAGGTCTTGTCTATTACATATTGTGTGTATGGAACCGTATCTGAGCGAATTTGAAACCCTTGTTTTATGCATCACCCCACCTCACCTTTCCCGTTAAGCAGCTATAGTGTGTTTTCTAAACGTGTGACTCTGTTCTGTTTTGTAATTCAGTTCAAGTGTAGCGGTTTTTACATTCCCTCTATAAGTGATAGCTTATGATTAGTGTCTTTTTCTGTGTGACTTATTTCACTTAGAATCGTCATACCTAAATCCACTCATCTTGCTTCTACTAGCCTTATGACATTGATTTCATGTCTGAGTGATATTCCATTGTACATAAGGACCACAACTTCTTTATCCATTTTTCTCTTTCCTGGGATATTTAAGGTGTCATGAAGTGGAGGTTCTTGTCAACAGAGCAGCCCTAAACTTTGGGGTGCCTGTGTCTTGCTGATTTTTAGTTTTCCCGATTTCTACGCCCATGAGTGAACGTGCCCTATGCTCCCTAAGCTGTGTTTTTTCGATGTTTCAGGACACAACGTACACTTCTCCAGAGTGGCTGTTGGCAATTTACATCCCGCCCATCAGTGTAGCAAGGCTGCCATTTCTCCATGGCCTGTCCTGCATTTCTCGTTTTGACACTTTTTGCAGCATGGCCCTTTTCACCGATGGGAAGCGAGACTTCTTTGTAGCGCTGATTTGCCTTTCCAGGTTGCTTGGTTGGCCAAAAAGGGCGTATGCGTTTTTTCCTGAATATATTCAGGAAAAAACGCATACGCCCTTTTTGGCCAAGGGCATCATTGTCGACGTTTTGCCGCATTTCATGTGCTTTAAAGGCGATTCGTATCTACCTCCTCAAATCTGTTTCCTGCAATTCTGCCTTGCTTTCAATTCCTCTTCGTTGCCTTCCCTCAATATATTTGTGGACGAGAGTTATCATTTATAACTCTGCAGGTTTGTGAATTGCAGTGCCCCTGAGCTCCATTTTTCAACTGTCTTTTTTGGGAGCTGGCCGCAAAAGCACGGGATTGCCTCAGGCCCTATTCTGGTTCCTGGCGGCAGGATGAGCCTGTGGTTAATTCTTCTTCCTGATGGGAAAATAGAGTGACCTGGGCCTGTCCCAACACCTAGATCTAGTCTCTCATTGGTTGCCCCTCTTCCCGTTCAACCTCAGGACAAATTGCAACCTGTAGGGAACAGGAGCTTAAAGGTGCTGATTCTCCAAGTAGGGAGATTGCTAGTAATGTAGCTGGAAAGGCGAACCCTAGCAGAAGGAGATGAGAAATGGGGTGCGTTTTAGAAACCTTTCAAAATCACACGGTGTACCATCTTCTGGTTATCTCATGCATGTTTTCGATGTAGGAAGATGCCCTTGAACCTGGAGATTTGGGACCCTTGGGATGGGTACCACGCAGTATTACTTTAAAGGGTCTGAGTTTGCTCACCCAACCTCACCCAACCTCTAAGCCCCAAGAGTGTCCACCCTTATGTCTCATCCATGTGTGGGTCTAGATATGGTCAATCCAGGTTGCATCACAGCCCCTGAACGAATTTTGTAGGAATTTTTCTCTCTTTCACTGTCTTTGTTTTACGGGTTTTTAAAAGTAATTTATTTTTATAATGGGGTTTAGCTGCTTTTCACGGCTGTGTTTATGCGGCTTTACACCCACTTGGCTCACTTCCAGAGATATATCAATACATAGGTTTTACGATTCTTTCTAGTCAGATATATTCTTGTGCGGTGAATAGGGGGTGTTGAGTCCAGTTCACTGAGCAAGGAGTAGGTCTTGTCTGTTACATATTGGGTGTATGGAACGGTATCTGGGCGAATTTGAAACCCTTGTTTTATGCATCACCCCACCTCACCTTTCCCGTTAAGCAGCCATAGTGTGTTTTCTAAACGTGTGACTCTGTTCTGTTTTGTAATTCAGTTCAAGTGTAGCGGTTTTTACATTCCCTCTATAAGTGATAGCTTATGATAAGTGTCTTTTTCTGTGTGACTTATTTCACTTAGAATCGTCGTACCTTAATCCACTCATCTTGCTTCTACTAGCCTTATGACATTGATTTCATGTCTGAGTGATATTCCATTGTACATAAGGACCACAACTTCTTTATCCATTTTTCTCTTTCCTGGGATATTTAAGGTGTCATGAAGTGGAGGTTCTTGTCAACAGAGCAGCCCTAAACTTTGGGGTGCCTGTGTCTTGCTGATTTTTAGTTTTCCCAATTTCTACGCCCATGAGTGAACGTGCCCTATGCTCCCTAAGCTGTGTTTTTTCGATGTTTCAGGACACAACGTACACTTCTCCAGAGTGGCTGTTGGCAATTTACATCCCGCCCATCAGTGTAGCAAGGCTGCCATTTCTCCATGGCCTGTCCTGCATTTCTCGTTTTGACACTTTTTGCAGCATGGCCCTTTTCATCGATGGGAAGCGAGACTTCTTTGTAGCGCTGATTTGCCTTTCCAGGTTGCTTGGTTGGCCAAAAAGGGCGTATGCGTTTTTTCCTGAATATATTCAGGAAAAAACGCATACGCCCTTTTTGGCTAAGGGCATCACTGTCGACGTTTTGCCGCTTTTCATGTGCTTTAAAGGCGATTCGTATCTACCTCCTGAAATCTGTTTCCTGCAATTCTGCCTTGCTTTCAATTCCTCTTCGTTGCCTTCCCTCAATATATCTGTGGACGAGAGTTATCATTTATAACTCTGCAGGTTTGTGAATTGCAGTGCCCCTGAGCTCCATTTTTCAACTGTCTTTTTTGGGAGCTGGCCGCAAAAGCACGGGATTGCCTCAGGCCCTATTCTGGTTCCTGGCGGCAGGCTGAGCCTGTGGTTAATTCTTCTTCCTGATGGGAAAATCGAGTGACCTGGGCCTGTCCCAAAACCTAGATCTAGTCTCTCATTGGTTGCCCCTCTTCCCGTTCAACCTCAGGACAAATTGCAACCTGTAGGGAACAGTAGCTTAAAGGTGCTGATTCTCCAAGTAGGGAGATTGCTAGTAAAGTAGCTGGAAAGGTGAACCCTAGCAGAAGGAGATGAGAAATGGGGTGCGTTTTAGAAACCTTTCAAAATCACACGGTGTGCCATCTTCTGGGTTTCTCATGCATGTTTTCGATGTAGGAAGATGCCCTTGAACCTGGAGATTTGGGACCCATGGGATGGGTACCACGCAGTATTACTTTAAAGGGTCTGCATTTGCTCACGCAACCTCACCCAACCTCTCAGCCCCAAGAGTGTCCACCCTTATGTCTCATCCAGCTGTGGGTCTAGATATGGTCAATCCAGGTTGCATCACAGCCTCTGAACGAATTTTGTAAGAATGTCTCTCTCTTTCACTGTCTTTGTTTTACGGGTTTTTAAAAGTAATTTATTTTTATAATGGGTTTTAGCTGCTTTTCATGGCTCTGTTTTTGCGGCTTTACACCCACTTGACTCACTTCCAGAGAGATATCAATATATAGGTTTTAAGATTCTTACTAGTCACATATATTCTTGTGCGGTGAATAGGGGGTGTTGAGTCCAGTTCACTGAGCAAGGAGTAGGTCTTGTCTATTACATATTGGGTGTATGGAACGGTATCTGAGCGAATTTGAAACCCTTGTTTTATGCATCACCCCACCTCACCTTTCCCGTTAAGCAGCTATAGTGTGTTTTCTAAACGTGTCACTCTGTTCTGTTTTGTAATTCAGTTCAAGTGTAGCGGTTTTTACATTCCCTCTATAAGTGATAGCTTATGATTAGTGTCTTTTTCTGTGTGACTTATTTCACTTAGAATCGTCATACCTAAATCCACTCATCTTGCTTCTACTAGCCTTATGACATTGATTTCATGTCTGAGTGATATTCCATTGTACATAAGGACCACAACTTCTTTATCCATTTTTCTCTTTCCTGGGATATTTAAGGTGTCATGAAGTGGAGGTTCTTGTCAACAGAGCAGCCCTAAACTTTGGGGTGCCTGTGTCTTGCTGATTTTTAGTTTTCAAAATTTATACGCCCATGAGTGAACGTGCCCTATGCTCCCTAAGCTGTGTTTTTTCGATGTTTCAGGACACAACGTACACTTCTCCAGAGTGGCTGTTGGCAATTTACATCCCGCCCATCAGTGTAGCAAGGCTGCCATTTCTCCATGGCCTGTCCTGCATTTCTCGTTTTGACACTTTTTGCAGCATGGCCCTTTTCACCGATGGGAAGCGACACTTCTTTGTAGCGCTGATTTGCCTTTCCAGGTTGCTTGGTTCGCCAAAAAGGGCGTATGCGTTTTTTCCTGAATATATTCAGGAAAAAACGCATACGCCCTTTTTGGCCAAGGGCATCATTGTCGACGTTTTGCCGCTTTTCATGTGCTTTAAAGGCGATTCGTATCTACCTCCTGAAATCTGTTTCCTGCAATTCTGCCTTGCTTTCAATTCCTCTTCGTTGCCTTCCCTCAATATATTTGTGGACGAGAGTTATCATTTATAACTCCGCAGGTTTGTGAATTGCAGTGCCCCTGAGCTCCATTTTTCAACTGTCTTTTTTGGGAGCTGGCCGCAAAAGCACGGGATTGCCTCAGGCCCTATTCTGGTTCCTGGCGGCAGGCTGAGACTGTGGTTAATTCTTCTTCCTGATGGGAAAATCGAGTGACCTGGGCCTGTCCCAACACCTAGATCTAGTCTCTCATTGGTTGCCCCTCTTCCCGTTCAACCTCAGGACAAATTGCAACCTGTAGGGAACAGTAGCTTAAAGGTGCTGATTCTCCAAGTAGGGAGATTGCTAGTAAAGTAGCTGGAAAGGCGAACCCTAGCAGAAGGAGATGAGAAATGGGGTGCGTTTTAGAAACCTTTCAAAATCACACGGTGTGCCATCTTCTGGGTTTCTCATGCATGTTTTCGATGTAGGAAGATGCCCTTGAACCTGGAGATTTGGGACCCATGGGATGGGTACCACGCAGTATTACTTTAAAGGGTCTGAGTTTGCTCACCCAACCTCACCCAACCTCTAAGCCCCAAGAGTGTCCACCCTTATGTCTCATCCAGTTGTGGGTCTAGATATGGTCAATCCAGGTTGCATCACAGCCCCTGAACGAATTTTGTAGGAATTTCTCTCTCTTTCACTGTCTTTGTTTTACGGGTTTTTAAAAGTAATTTATTTTTATAATGGGGTTTAGCTGCTTTTCACGGCTGTGTTTATGCGTCTTTACACCCACTTGGCTCACTTCCAGAGAGATATCAATACATAGGTTTTACGATTCTTACTAGTCAGATATATTCTTGTGCGGTGAATAGGGGGTGTTGAGTCCACTTCACTGAGCAAGGAGTAGGTCTTGTCTATTACATATTGTGTGTATGGAACCGTATCTGAGCGAATTTGAAACCCTTGTTTTATGCATCACCCCACCTCACCTTTCCCGTTAAGCAGCTATAGTGTGTTTTCTAAACGTGTGACTCTGTTCTGTTTTGTAATTCAGTTCAAGTGTAGCGGTTTTTACATTCCCTCTATAAGTGATAGCTTATGATTAGTGTCTTTTTCTGTGTGACTTATTTCACTTAGAATCGTCATACCTAAATCCACTCATCTTGCTTCTACTAGCCTTATGACATTGATTTCATGTCTGAGTGATATTCCATTGTACATAAGGACCACAACTTCTTTATCCATTTTTCTCTTTCCTGGGATATTTAAGGTGTCATGAAGTGGAGGTTCTTGTCAACAGAGCAGCCCTAAACTTTGGGGTGCCTGTGTCTTGCTGATTTTTAGTTTTCCCGATTTCTACGCCCATGAGTGAACGTGCCCTATGCTCCCTAAGCTGTGTTTTTTCGATGTTTCAGGACACAACGTACACTTCTCCAGAGTGGCTGTTGGCAATTTACATCCCGCCCATCAGTGTAGCAAGGCTGCCATTTCTCCATGGCCTGTCCTGCATTTCTCGTTTTGACACTTTTTGCAGCATGGCCCTTTTCACCGATGGGAAGCGAGACTTCTTTGTAGCGCTGATTTGCCTTTCCAGGTTGCTTGGTTGGCCAAAAAGGGCGTATGCGTTTTTTCCTGAATATATTCAGGAAAAAACGCATACGCCCTTTTTGGCCAAGGGCATCATTGTCGACGTTTTGCCGCATTTCATGTGCTTTAAAGGCGATTCGTATCTACCTCCTCAAATCTGTTTCCTGCAATTCTGCCTTGCTTTCAATTCCTCTTCGTTGCCTTCCCTCAATATATTTGTGGACGAGAGTTATCATTTATAACTCTGCAGGTTTGTGAATTGCAGTGCCCCTGAGCTCCATTTTTCAACTGTCTTTTTTGGGAGCTGGCCGCAAAAGCACGGGATTGCCTCAGGCCCTATTCTGGTTCCTGGCGGCAGGATGAGCCTGTGGTTAATTCTTCTTCCTGATGGGAAAATAGAGTGACCTGGGCCTGTCCCAACACCTAGATCTAGTCTCTCATTGGTTGCCCCTCTTCCCGTTCAACCTCAGGACAAATTGCAACCTGTAGGGAACAGGAGCTTAAAGGTGCTGATTCTCCAAGTAGGGAGATTGCTAGTAATGTAGCTGGAAAGGCGAACCCTAGCAGAAGGAGATGAGAAATGGGGTGCGTTTTAGAAACCTTTCAAAATCACACGGTGTACCATCTTCTGGTTATCTCATGCATGTTTTCGATGTAGGAAGATGCCCTTGAACCTGGAGATTTGGGACCCTTGGGATGGGTACCACGCAGTATTACTTTAAAGGGTCTGAGTTTGCTCACCCAACCTCACCCAACCTCTAAGCCCCAAGAGTGTCCACCCTTATGTCTCATCCATGTGTGGGTCTAGATATGGTCAATCCAGGTTGCATCACAGCCCCTGAACGAATTTTGTAGGAATTTTTCTCTCTTTCACTGTCTTTGTTTTACGGGTTTTTAAAAGTAATTTATTTTTATAATGGGGTTTAGCTGCTTTTCACGGCTGTGTTTATGCGGCTTTACACCCACTTGGCTCACTTCCAGAGATATATCAATACATAGGTTTTACGATTCTTTCTAGTCAGATATATTCTTGTGCGGTGAATAGGGGGTGTTGAGTCCAGTTCACTGAGCAAGGAGTAGGTCTTGTCTGTTACATATTGGGTGTATGGAACGGTATCTGGGCGAATTTGAAACCCTTGTTTTATGCATCACCCCACCTCACCTTTCCCGTTAAGCAGCCATAGTGTGTTTTCTAAACGTGTGACTCTGTTCTGTTTTGTAATTCAGTTCAAGTGTAGCGGTTTTTACATTCCCTCTATAAGTGATAGCTTATGATAAGTGTCTTTTTCTGTGTGACTTATTTCACTTAGTATCGTCGTACCTTAATCCACTCATCTTGCTTCTACTAGCCTTATGACATTGATTTCATGTCTGAGTGATATTCCATTGTACATAAGGACCACAACTTCTTTATCCATTTTTCTCTTTCCTGGGATATTTAAGGTGTCATGAAGTGGAGGTTCTTGTCAACAGAGCAGCCCTAAACTTTGGGGTGCCTGTGTCTTGCTGATTTTTAGTTTTCCCAATTTCTACGCCCATGAGTGAACGTGCCCTATGCTCCCTAAGCTGTGTTTTTTCGATGTTTCAGGACACAACGTACACTTCTCCAGAGTGGCTGTTGGCAATTTACATCCCGCCCATCAGTGTAGCAAGGCTGCCATTTCTCCATGGCCTGTCCTGCATTTCTCGTTTTGACACTTTTTGCAGCATGGCCCTTTTCATCGATGGGAAGCGAGACTTCTTTGTAGCGCTGATTTGCCTTTCCAGGTTGCTTGGTTGGCCAAAAAGGGCGTATGCGTTTTTTCCTGAATATATTCAGGAAAAAACGCATACGCCCTTTTTGGCTAAGGGCATCACTGTCGACGTTTTGCCGCTTTTCATGTGCTTTAAAGGCGATTCGTATCTACCTCCTGAAATCTGTTTCCTGCAATTCTGCCTTGCTTTCAATTCCTCTTCGTTGCCTTCCCTCAATATATCTGTGGACGAGAGTTATCATTTATAACTCTGCAGGTTTGTGAATTGCAGTGCCCCTGAGCTCCATTTTTCAACTGTCTTTTTTGGGAGCTGGCCGCAAAAGCACGGGATTGCCTCAGGCCCTATTCTGGTTCCTGGCGGCAGGCTGAGCCTGTGGTTAATTCTTCTTCCTGATGGGAAAATCGAGTGACCTGGGCCTGTCCCAAAACCTAGATCTAGTCTCTCATTGGTTGCCCCTCTTCCCGTTCAACCTCAGGACAAATTGCAACCTGTAGGGAACAGTAGCTTAAAGGTGCTGATTCTCCAAGTAGGGAGATTGCTAGTAAAGTAGCTGGAAAGGTGAACCCTAGCAGAAGGAGATGAGAAATGGGGTGCGTTTTAGAAACCTTTCAAAATCACACGGTGTGCCATCTTCTGGGTTTCTCATGCATGTTTTCGATGTAGGAAGATGCCCTTGAACCTGGAGATTTGGGACCCATGGGATGGGTACCACGCAGTATTACTTTAAAGGGTCTGCATTTGCTCACGCAACCTCACCCAACCTCTCAGCCCCAAGAGTGTCCACCCTTATGTCTCATCCAGCTGTGGGTCTAGATATGGTCAATCCAGGTTGCATCACAGCCTCTGAACGAATTTTGTAAGAATGTCTCTCTCTTTCACTGTCTTTGTTTTACGGGTTTTTAAAAGTAATTTATTTTTATAATGGGTTTTAGCTGCTTTTCATGGCTCTGTTTATGCGGCTTTACACCCACTTGACTCACTTCCAGAGAGATATCAATATATAGGTTTTAAGATTCTTACTAGTCACATATATTCTTGTGCGGTGAATAGGGGGTGTTGAGTCCAGTTCACTGAGCAAGGAGTAGGTCTTGTCTATTACATATTGGGTGTATGGAACGGTATCTGAGCGAATTTGAAACCCTTGTTTTATGCATCACCCCACCTCACCTTTCCCGTTAAGCAGCTATAGTGTGTTTTCTAAACGTGTCACTCTGTTCTGTTTTGTAATTCAGTTCAAGTGTAGCGGTTTTTACATTCCCTCTATAAGTGATAGCTTATGATTAGTGTCTTTTTCTGTGTGACTTATTTCACTTAGAATCGTCATACCTAAATCCACTCATCTTGCTTCTACTAGCCTTATGACATTGATTTCATGTCTGAGTGATATTCCATTGTACATAAGGACCACAACTTCTTTATCCATTTTTCTCTTTCCTGGGATATTTAAGGTGTCATGAAGTGGAGGTTCTTGTCAACAGAGCAGCCCTAAACTTTGGGGTGCCTGTGTCTTGCTGATTTTTAGTTTTCCCAATTTCTACGCCCATGAGTGAACGTGCCCTATGCTCCCTAAGCTGTGTTTTTTCGATGTTTCAGGACACAACGTACACTTCTCCAGAGTGGCTGTTGGCAATTTACATCCCGCCCATCAGTGTAGCAAGGCTGCCATTTCTCCATGGCCTGTCCTGCATTTCTCGTTTTGACACTTTTTGCAGCATGGCCCTTTTCACCGATGGGAAGCGACACTTCTTTGTAGCGCTGATTTGCCTTTCCAGGTTGCTTGGTTCGCCAAAAAGGGCGTATGCGTTTTTTCCTGAATATATTCAGGAAAAAACGCATACGCCCTTTTTGGCCAAGGGCATCATTGTCGACGTTTTGCCGCTTTTCATGTGCTTTAAAGGCGATTCGTATCTACCTCCTGAAATCTGTTTCCTGCAATTCTGCCTTGCTTTCAATTCCTCTTCGTTGCCTTCCCTCAATATATTTGTGGACGAGAGTTATCATTTATAACTCCGCAAGTTTGTGAATTGCAGTGCCCCTGAGCTCCATTTTTCAACTGTCTTTTTTGGGAGCTGGCCGCAAAAGCACGGGATTGCCTCAGGCCCTATTCTGGTTCCTGGCGGCAGGCTGAGACTGTGGTTAATTCTTCTTCCTGATGGGAAAATCGAGTGACCTGGGCCTGTCCCAACACCTAGATCTAGTCTCTCATTGGTTGCCCCTCTTCCCGTTCAACCTCAGGACAAATTGCAACCTGTAGGGAACAGTAGCTTAAAGGTGCTGATTCTCCAAGTAGGGAGATTGCTAGTAAAGTAGCTGGAAAGGCGAACCCTAGCAGAAGGAGATGAGAAATGGGGTGCGTTTTAGAAACCTTTCAAAATCACACGGTGTGCCATCTTCTGGGTTTCTCATGCATGTTTTCGATGTATGAAGATGCCCTTGAACCTGGAGATTTGGGACCCATGGGATGGGTACCACGCAGTATTACTTTAAAGGGTCTGAGTTTGCTCACCCAACCTCACCCAACCTCTAAGCCCCAAGAGTGTCCACCCTTATGTCTCATCCAGTTGTGGGTCTAGATATGGTCAATCCAGGTTGCATCACAGCCCCTGAACGAATTTTGTAGGAATTTCTCTCTCTTTCACTGTCTTTGTTTTACGGGTTTTTAAAAGTAATTTATTTTTATAATGGGGTTTAGCTGCTTTTCACGGCTGTGTTTATGCGGCTTTACACCCACTTGGCTCACTTCCAGAGAGATATCAATACATAGGTTTTACGATTCTTACTAGTCAGATATATTCTTGTGCGGTGAATAGGGGGTGTTGAGTCCACTTCACTGAGCAAGGAGTAGGTCTTGTCTATTACATATTGTGTGTATGGAACCGTATCTGAGCGAATTTGAAACCCTTGTTTTATGCATCACCCCACCTCACCTTTCCCGTTAAGCAGCTATAGTGTGTTTTCTAAACGTGTGACTCTGTTCTGTTTTGTAATTCAGTTCAAGTGTAGCGGTTTTTACATTCCCTCTATAAGTGATAGCTTATGATTAGTGTCTTTTTCTGTGTGACTTATTTCACTTAGAATCGTCATACCTAAATCCACTCATCTTGCTTCTACTAGCCTTATGACATTGATTTCATGTCTGAGTGATATTCCATTGTACATAAGGACCACAACTTCTTTATCCATTTTTCTCTTTCCTGGGATATTTAAGGTGTCATGAAGTGGAGGTTCTTGTCAACAGAGCAGCCCTAAACTTTGGGGTGCCTGTGTCTTGCTGATTTTTAGTTTTCCCGATTTCTACGCCCATGAGTGAACGTGCCCTATGCTCCCTAAGCTGTGTTTTTTCGATGTTTCAGGACACAACGTACACTTCTCCAGAGTGGCTGTTGGCAATTTACATCCCGCCCATCAGTGTAGCAAGGCTGCCATTTCTCCATGGCCTGTCCTGCATTTCTCGTTTTGACACTTTTTGCAGCATGGCCCTTTTCACCGATGGGAAGCGACACTTCTTTGTAGCGCTGATTTGCCTTTCCAGGTTGCTTGGTTCGCCAAAAAGGGCGTATGCGTTTTTTCCTGAATATATTCAGGAAAAAACGCATACGCCCTTTTTGGCCAAGGGCATCATTGTCGACGTTTTGCCGCTTTTCATGTGCTTTAAAGGCGATTCGTATCTACCTCCTGAAATCTGTTTCCTGCAATTCTGCCTTGCTTTCAATTCCTCTTCGTTGCCTTCCCTCAATATATTTGTGGACGAGAGTTATCATTTATAACTCCGCAGGTTTGTGAATTGCAGTGCCCCTGAGCTCCATTTTTCAACTGTCTTTTTTGGGAGCTGGCCGCAAAAGCACGGGATTGCCTCAGGCCCTATTCTGGTTCCTGGCGGCAGGCTGAGACTGTGGTTAATTCTTCTTCCTGATGGGAAAATCGAGTGACCTGGGCCTGTCCCAACACCTAGATCTAGTCTCTCATTGGTTGCCCCTCTTCCCGTTCAACCTCAGGACAAATTGCAACCTGTAGGGAACAGTAGCTTAAAGGTGCTGATTCTCCAAGTAGGGAGATTGCTAGTAAAGTAGCTGGAAAGGCGAACCCTAGCAGAAGGAGATGAGAAATGGGGTGCGTTTTAGAAACCTTTCAAAATCACACGGTGTGCCATCTTCTGGGTTTCTCATGCATGTTTTCGATGTAGGAAGATGCCCTTGAACCTGGAGATTTGGGACCCATGGGATGGGTACCACGCAGTATTACTTTAAAGGGTCTGAGTTTGCTCACCCAACCTCACCCAACCTCTAAGCCCCAAGAGTGTCCACCCTTATGTCTCATCCAGTTGTGGGTCTAGATATGGTCAATCCAGGTTGCATCACAGCCCCTGAACGAATTTTGTAGGAATTTCTCTCTCTTTCACTGTCTTTGTTTTACGGGTTTTTAAAAGTAATTTATTTTTATAATGGGGTTTAGCTGCTTTTCACGGCTGTGTTTATGCGGCTTTACACCCACTTGGCTCACTTCCAGAGAGATATCAATACATAGGTTTTACGATTCTTACTAGTCAGATATATTCTTGTGCGGTGAATAGGGGGTGTTGAGTCCACTTCACTGAGCAAGGAGTAGGTCTTGTCTATTACATATTGTGTGTATGGAACCGTATCTGAGCGAATTTGAAACCCTTGTTTTATGCATCACCCCACCTCACCTTTCCCGTTAAGCAGCTATAGTGTGTTTTCTAAACGTGTGACTCTGTTCTGTTTTGTAATTCAGTTCAAGTGTAGCGGTTTTTACATTCCCTCTATAAGTGATAGCTTATGATTAGTGTCTTTTTCTGTGTGACTTATTTCACTTAGAATCGTCATACCTAAATCCACTCATCTTGCTTCTACTAGCCTTATGACATTGATTTCATGTCTGAGTGATATTCCATTGTACATAAGGACCACAACTTCTTTATCCATTTTTCTCTTTCCTGGGATATTTAAGGTGTCATGAAGTGGAGGTTCTTGTCAACAGAGCAGCCCTAAACTTTGGGGTGCCTGTGTCTTGCTGATTTTTAGTTTTCCCGATTTCTACGCCCATGAGTGAACGTGCCCTATGCTCCCTAAGCTGTGTTTTTTCGATGTTTCAGGACACAACGTACACTTCTCCAGAGTGGCTGTTGGCAATTTACATCCCGCCCATCAGTGTAGCAAGGCTGCCATTTCTCCATGGCCTGTCCTGCATTTCTCGTTTTGACACTTTTTGCAGCATGGCCCTTTTCACCGATGGGAAGCGAGACTTCTTTGTAGCGCTGATTTGCCTTTCCAGGTTGCTTGGTTGGCCAAAAAGGGCGTATGCGTTTTTTCCTGAATATATTCAGGAAAAAACGCATACGCCCTTTTTGGCCAAGGGCATCATTGTCGACGTTTTGCCGCATTTCATGTGCTTTAAAGGCGATTCGTATCTACCTCCTCAAATCTGTTTCCTGCAATTCTGCCTTGCTTTCAATTCCTCTTCGTTGCCTTCCCTCAATATATTTGTGGACGAGAGTTATCATTTATAACTCTGCAGGTTTGTGAATTGCAGTGCCCCTGAGCTCCATTTTTCAACTGTCTTTTTTGGGAGCTGGCCGCAAAAGCACGGGATTGCCTCAGGCCCTATTCTGGTTCCTGGCGGCAGGATGAGCCTGTGGTTAATTCTTCTTCCTGATGGGAAAATAGAGTGACCTGGGCCTGTCCCAACACCTAGATCTAGTCTCTCATTGGTTGCCCCTCTTCCCGTTCAACCTCAGGACAAATTGCAACCTGTAGGGAACAGGAGCTTAAAGGTGCTGATTCTCCAAGTAGGGAGATTGCTAGTAATGTAGCTGGAAAGGCGAACCCTAGCAGAAGGAGATGAGAAATGGGGTGCGTTTTAGAAACCTTTCAAAATCACACGGTGTACCATCTTCTGGTTATCTCATGCATGTTTTCGATGTAGGAAGATGCCCTTGAACCTGGAGATTTGGGACCCTTGGGATGGGTACCACGCAGTATTACTTTAAAGGGTCTGAGTTTGCTCACCCAACCTCACCCAACCTCTAAGCCCCAAGAGTGTCCACCCTTATGTCTCATCCATGTGTGGGTCTAGATATGGTCAATCCAGGTTGCATCACAGCCCCTGAACGAATTTTGTAGGAATTTTTCTCTCTTTCACTGTCTTTGTTTTACGGGTTTTTAAAAGTAATTTATTTTTATAATGGGGTTTAGCTGCTTTTCACGGCTGTGTTTATGCGGCTTTACACCCACTTGGCTCACTTCCAGAGATATATCAATACATAGGTTTTACGATTCTTTCTAGTCAGATATATTCTTGTGCGGTGAATAGGGGGTGTTGAGTCCAGTTCACTGAGCAAGGAGTAGGTCTTGTCTGTTACATATTGGGTGTATGGAACGGTATCTGGGCGAATTTGAAACCCTTGTTTTATGCATCACCCCACCTCACCTTTCCCGTTAAGCAGCCATAGTGTGTTTTCTAAACGTGTGACTCTGTTCTGTTTTGTAATTCAGTTCAAGTGTAGCGGTTTTTACATTCCCTCTATAAGTGATAGCTTATGATAAGTGTCTTTTTCTGTGTGACTTATTTCACTTAGAATCGTCGTACCTTAATCCACTCATCTTGCTTCTACTAGCCTTATGACATTGATTTCATGTCTGAGTGATATTCCATTGTACATAAGGACCACAACTTCTTTATCCATTTTTCTCTTTCCTGGGATATTTAAGGTGTCATGAAGTGGAGGTTCTTGTCAACAGAGCAGCCCTAAACTTTGGGGTGCCTGTGTCTTGCTGATTTTTAGTTTTCCCAATTTCTACGCCCATGAGTGAACGTGCCCTATGCTCCCTAAGCTGTGTTTTTTCGATGTTTCAGGACACAACGTACACTTCTCCAGAGTGGCTGTTGGCAATTTACATCCCGCCCATCAGTGTAGCAAGGCTGCCATTTCTCCATGGCCTGTCCTGCATTTCTCGTTTTGACACTTTTTGCAGCATGGCCCTTTTCATCGATGGGAAGCGAGACTTCTTTGTAGCGCTGATTTGCCTTTCCAAGTTGCTTGGTTGGCCAAAAAGGGCGTATGCGTTTTTTCCTGAATATATTCAGGAAAAAACGCATACGCCCTTTTTGGCTAAGGGCATCACTGTCGACGTTTTGCCGCTTTTCATGTGCTTTAAAGGCGATTCGTATCTACCTCCTGAAATCTGTTTCCTGCAATTCTGCCTTGCTTTCAATTCCTCTTCGTTGCCTTCCCTCAATATATCTGTGGACGAGAGTTATCATTTATAACTCTGCAGGTTTGTGAATTGCAGTGCCCCTGAGCTCCATTTTTCAACTGTCTTTTTTGGGAGCTGGCCGCAAAAGCACGGGATTGCCTCAGGCCCTATTCTGGTTCCTGGCGGCAGGCTGAGCCTGTGGTTAATTCTTCTTCCTGATGGGAAAATCGAGTGACCTGGGCCTGTCCCAAAACCTAGATCTAGTCTCTCATTGGTTGCCCCTCTTCCCGTTCAACCTCAGGACAAATTGCAACCTGTAGGGAACAGTAGCTTAAAGGTGCTGATTCTCCAAGTAGGGAGATTGCTAGTAAAGTAGCTGGAAAGGTGAACCCTAGCAGAAGGAGATGAGAAATGGGGTGCGTTTTAGAAACCTTTCAAAATCACACGGTGTGCCATCTTCTGGGTTTCTCATGCATGTTTTCGATGTAGGAAGATGCCCTTGAACCTGGAGATTTGGGACCCATGGGATGGGTACCACGCAGTATTACTTTAAAGGGTCTGCATTTGCTCACGCAACCTCACCCAACCTCTCAGCCCCAAGAGTGTCCACCCTTATGTCTCATCCAGCTGTGGGTCTAGATATGGTCAATCCAGGTTGCATCACAGCCTCTGAACGAATTTTGTAAGAATGTCTCTCTCTTTCACTGTCTTTGTTTTACGGGTTTTTAAAAGTAATTTATTTTTATAATGGGTTTTAGCTGCTTTTCATGGCTCTGTTTATGCGGCTTTACACCCACTTGACTCACTTCCAGAGAGATATCAATATATAGGTTTTAAGATTCTTACTAGTCACATATATTCTTGTGCGGTGAATAGGGGGTGTTGAGTCCAGTTCACTGAGCAAGGAGTAGGTCTTGTCTATTACATATTGGGTGTATGGAACGGTATCTGAGCGAATTTGAAACCCTTGTTTTATGCATCACCCCACCTCACCTTTCCCGTTAAGCAGCTATAGTGTGTTTTCTAAACGTGTCACTCTGTTCTGTTTTGTAATTCAGTTCAAGTGTAGCGGTTTTTACATTCCCTCTATAAGTGATAGCTTATGATTAGTGTCTTTTTCTGTGTGACTTATTTCACTTAGAATCGTCATACCTAAATCCACTCATCTTGCTTCTACTAGCCTTATGACATTGATTTCATGTCTGAGTGATATTCCATTGTACATAAGGACCACAACTTCTTTATCCATTTTTCTCTTTCCTGGGATATTTAAGGTGTCATGAAGTGGAGGTTCTTGTCAACAGAGCAGCCCTAAACTTTGGGGTGCCTGTGTCTTGCTGATTTTTAGTTTTCAAAATTTATACGCCCATGAGTGAACGTGCCCTATGCTCCCTAAGCTGTGTTTTTTCGATGTTTCAGGACACAACGTACACTTCTCCAGAGTGGCTGTTGGCAATTTACATCCCGCCCATCAGTGTAGCAAGGCTGCCATTTCTCCATGGCCTGTCCTGCATTTCTCGTTTTGACACTTTTTGCAGCATGGCCCTTTTCACCGATGGGAAGCGACACTTCTTTGTAGCGCTGATTTGCCTTTCCAGGTTGCTTGGTTCGCCAAAAAGGGCGTATGCGTTTTTTCCTGAATATATTCAGGAAAAAACGCATACGCCCTTTTTGGCCAAGGGCATCATTGTCGACGTTTTGCCGCTTTTCATGTGCTTTAAAGGCGATTCGTATCTACCTCCTGAAATCTGTTTCCTGCAATTCTGCCTTGCTTTCAATTCCTCTTCGTTGCCTTCCCTCAATATATTTGTGGACGAGAGTTATCATTTATAACTCCGCAGGTTTGTGAATTGCAGTGCCCCTGAGCTCCATTTTTCAACTGTCTTTTTTGGGAGCTGGCCGCAAAAGCACGGGATTGCCTCAGGCCCTATTCTGGTTCCTGGCGGCAGGCTGAGACTGTGGTTAATTCTTCTTCCTGATGGGAAAATCGAGTGACCTGGGCCTGTCCCAACACCTAGATCTAGTCTCTCATTGGTTGCCCCTCTTCCCGTTCAACCTCAGGACAAATTGCAACCTGTAGGGAACAGTAGCTTAAAGGTGCTGATTCTCCAAGTAGGGAGATTGCTAGTAAAGTAGCTGGAAAGGCGAACCCTAGCAGAAGGAGATGAGAAATGGGGTGCGTTTTAGAAACCTTTCAAAATCACACGGTGTGCCATCTTCTGGGTTTCTCATGCATGTTTTCGATGTAGGAAGATGCCCTTGAACCTGGAGATTTGGGACCCATGGGATGGGTACCACGCAGTATTACTTTAAAGGGTCTGAGTTTGCTCACCCAACCTCACCCAACCTCTAAGCCCCAAGAGTGTCCACCCTTATGTCTCATCCAGTTGTGGGTCTAGATATGGTCAATCCAGGTTGCATCACAGCCCCTGAACGAATTTTGTAGGAATTTCTCTCTCTTTCACTGTCTTTGTTTTACGGGTTTTTAAAAGTAATTTATTTTTATAATGGGGTTTAGCTGCTTTTCACGGCTGTGTTTATGCGGCTTTACACCCACTTGGCTCACTTCCAGAGAGATATCAATACATAGGTTTTACGATTCTTACTAGTCAGATATATTCTTGTGCGGTGAATAGGGGGTGTTGAGTCCACTTCACTGAGCAAGGAGTAGGTCTTGTCTATTACATATTGTGTGTATGGAACCGTAACTGAGCGAATTTGAAACCCTTGTTTTATGCATCACCCCACCTCACCTTTCCCGTTAAGCAGCTATAGTGTGTTTTCTAAACGTGTGACTCTGTTCTGTTTTGTAATTCAGTTCAAGTGTAGCGGTTTTTACATTCCCTCTATAAGTGATAGCTTATGATTAGTGTCTTTTTCTGTGTGACTTATTTCACTTAGAATCGTCATACCTAAATCCACTCATCTTGCTTCTACTAGCCTTATGACATTGATTTCATGTCTGAGTGATATTCCATTGTACATAAGGACCACAACTTCTTTATCCATTTTTCTCTTTCCTGGGATATTTAAGGTGTCATGAAGTGGAGGTTCTTGTCAACAGAGCAGCCCTAAACTTTGGGGTGCCTGTGTCTTGCTGATTTTTAGTTTTCCCGATTTCTACGCCCATGAGTGAACGTGCCCTATGCTCCCTAAGCTGTGTTTTTTCGATGTTTCAGGACACAACGTACACTTCTCCAGAGTGGCTGTTGGCAATTTACATCCCGCCCATCAGTGTAGCAAGGCTGCCATTTCTCCATGGCCTGTCCTGCATTTCTCGTTTTGACACTTTTTGCAGCATGGCCCTTTTCACCGATGGGAAGCGAGACTTCTTTGTAGCGCTGATTTGCCTTTCCAGGTTGCTTGGTTGGCCAAAAAGGGCGTATGCGTTTTTTCCTGAATATATTCAGGAAAAAACGCATACGCCCTTTTTGGCCAAGGGCATCATTGTCGACGTTTTGCCGCATTTCATGTGCTTTAAAGGCGATTCGTATCTACCTCCTCAAATCTGTTTCCTGCAATTCTGCCTTGCTTTCAATTCCTCTTCGTTGCCTTCCCTCAATATATTTGTGGACGAGAGTTATCATTTATAACTCTGCAGGTTTGTGAATTGCAGTGCCCCTGAGCTCCATTTTTCAACTGTCTTTTTTGGGAGCTGGCCGCAAAAGCACGGGATTGCCTCAGGCCCTATTCTGGTTCCTGGCGGCAGGATGAGCCTGTGGTTAATTCTTCTTCCTGATGGGAAAATAGAGTGACCTGGGCCTGTCCCAACACCTAGATCTAGTCTCTCATTGGTTGCCCCTCTTCCCGTTCAACCTCAGGACAAATTGCAACCTGTAGGGAACAGGAGCTTAAAGGTGCTGATTCTCCAAGTAGGGAGATTGCTAGTAATGTAGCTGGAAAGGCGAACCCTAGCAGAAGGAGATGAGAAATGGGGTGCGTTTTAGAAACCTTTCAAAATCACACGGTGTACCATCTTCTGGTTATCTCATGCATGTTTTCGATGTAGGAAGATGCCCTTGAACCTGGAGATTTGGGACCCTTGGGATGGGTACCACGCAGTATTACTTTAAAGGGTCTGAGTTTGCTCACCCAACCTCACCCAACCTCTAAGCCCCAAGAGTGTCCACCCTTATGTCTCATCCATGTGTGGGTCTAGATATGGTCAATCCAGGTTGCATCACAGCCCCTGAACGAATTTTGTAGGAATTTTTCTCTCTTTCACTGTCTTTGTTTTACGGGTTTTTAAAAGTAATTTATTTTTATAATGGGGTTTAGCTGCTTTTCACGGCTGTGTTTATGCGGCTTTACACCCACTTGGCTCACTTCCAGAGATATATCAATACATAGGTTTTACGATTCTTTCTAGTCAGATATATTCTTGTGCGGTGAATAGGGGGTGTTGAGTCCAGTTCACTGAGCAAGGAGTAGGTCTTGTCTGTTACATATTGGGTGTATGGAACGGTATCTGGGCGAATTTGAAACCCTTGTTTTATGCATCACCCCACCTCACCTTTCCCGTTAAGCAGCCATAGTGTGTTTTCTAAACGTGTGACTCTGTTCTGTTTTGTAATTCAGTTCAAGTGTAGCGGTTTTTACATTCCCTCTATAAGTGATAGCTTATGATAAGTGTCTTTTTCTGTGTGACTTATTTCACTTAGAATCGTCGTACCTTAATCCACTCATCTTGCTTCTACTAGCCTTATGACATTGATTTCATGTCTGAGTGATATTCCATTGTACATAAGGACCACAACTTCTTTATCCATTTTTCTCTTTCCTGGGATATTTAAGGTGTCATGAAGTGGAGGTTCTTGTCAACAGAGCAGCCCTAAACTTTGGGGTGCCTGTGTCTTGCTGATTTTTAGTTTTCCCAATTTCTACGCCCATGAGTGAACGTGCCCTATGCTCCCTAAGCTGTGTTTTTTCGATGTTTCAGGACACAACGTACACTTCTCCAGAGTGGCTGTTGGCAATTTACATCCCGCCCATCAGTGTAGCAAGGCTGCCATTTCTCCATGGCCTGTCCTGCATTTCTCGTTTTGACACTTTTTGCAGCATGGCCCTTTTCACCGATGGGAAGCGACACTTCTTTGTAGCGCTGATTTGCCTTTCCAGGTTGCTTGGTTCGCCAAAAAGGGCGTATGCGTTTTTTCCTGAATATATTCAGGAAAAAACGCATACGCCCTTTTTGGCCAAGGGCATCATTGTCGACGTTTTGCCGCTTTTCATGTGCTTTAAAGGCGATTCGTATCTACCTCCTGAAATCTGTTTCCTGCAATTCTGCCTTGCTTTCAATTCCTCTTCGTTGCCTTCCCTCAATATATTTGTGGACGAGAGTTATCATTTATAACTCCGCAGGTTTGTGAATTGCAGTGCCCCTGAGCTCCATTTTTCAACTGTCTTTTTTGGGAGCTGGCCGCAAAAGCACGGGATTGCCTCAGGCCCTATTCTGGTTCCTGGCGGCAGGCTGAGACTGTGGTTAATTCTTCTTCCTGATGGGAAAATCGAGTGACCTGGGCCTGTCCCAACACCTAGATCTAGTCTCTCATTGGTTGCCCCTCTTCCCGTTCAACCTCAGGACAAATTGCAACCTGTAGGGAACAGTAGCTTAAAGGTGCTGATTCTCCAAGTAGGGAGATTGCTAGTAAAGTAGCTGGAAAGGCGAACCCTAGCAGAAGGAGATGAGAAATGGGGTGCGTTTTAGAAACCTTTCAAAATCACACGGTGTGCCATCTTCTGGGTTTCTCATGCATGTTTTCGATGTAGGAAGATGCCCTTGAACCTGGAGATTTGGGACCCATGGGATGGGTACCACGCAGTATTACTTTAAAGGGTCTGAGTTTGCTCACCCAACCTCACCCAACCTCTAAGCCCCAAGAGTGTCCACCCTTATGTCTCATCCAGTTGTGGGTCTAGATATGGTCAATCCAGGTTGCATCACAGCCCCTGAACGAATTTTGTAGGAATTTCTCTCTCTTTCACTGTCTTTGTTTTACGGGTTTTTAAAAGTAATTTATTTTTATAATGGGGTTTAGCTGCTTTTCACGGCTGTGTTTATGCGGCTTTACACCCACTTGGCTCACTTCCAGAGAGATATCAATACATAGGTTTTACGATTCTTACTAGTCAGATATATTCTTGTGCGGTGAATAGGGGGTGTTGAGTCCACTTCACTGAGCAAGGAGTAGGTCTTGTCTATTACATATTGTGTGTATGGAACCGTATCTGAGCGAATTTGAAACCCTTGTTTTATGCATCACCCCACCTCACCTTTCCCGTTAAGCAGCTATAGTGTGTTTTCTAAACGTGTGACTCTGTTCTGTTTTGTAATTCAGTTCAAGTGTAGCGGTTTTTACATTCCCTCTATAAGTGATAGCTTATGATTAGTGTCTTTTTCTGTGTGACTTATTTCACTTAGAATCGTCATACCTAAATCCACTCATCTTGCTTCTACTAGCCTTATGACATTGATTTCATGTCTGAGTGATATTCCATTGTACATAAGGACCACAACTTCTTTATCCATTTTTCTCTTTCCTGGGATATTTAAGGTGTCATGAAGTGGAGGTTCTTGTCAACAGAGCAGCCCTAAACTTTGGGGTGCCTGTGTCTTGCTGATTTTTAGTTTTCCCGATTTCTACGCCCATGAGTGAACGTGCCCTATGCTCCCTAAGCTGTGTTTTTTCGATGTTTCAGGACACAACGTACACTTCTCCAGAGTGGCTGTTGGCAATTTACATCCCGCCCATCAGTGTAGCAAGGCTGCCATTTCTCCATGGCCTGTCCTGCATTTCTCGTTTTGACACTTTTTGCAGCATGGCCCTTTTCACCGATGGGAAGCGAGACTTCTTTGTAGCGCTGATTTGCCTTTCCAGGTTGCTTGGTTGGCCAAAAAGGGCGTATGCGTTTTTTCCTGAATATATTCAGGAAAAAACGCATACGCCCTTTTTGGCCAAGGGCATCATTGTCGACGTTTTGCCGCTTTTCATGTGCTTTAAAGGCGATTCGTATCTACCTCCTCAAATCTGTTTCCTGCAATTCTGCCTTGCTTTCAATTCCTCTTCGTTGCCTTCCCTCAATATATTTGTGGACGAGAGTTATCATTTATAACTCTGCAGGTTTGTGAATTGCAGTGCCCCTGAGCTCCATTTTTCAACTGTCTTTTTTGGGAGCTGGCCGCAAAAGCACGGGATTGCCTCAGGCCCTATTCTGGTTCCTGGCGGCAGGATGAGCCTGTGGTTAATTCTTCTTCCTGATGGGAAAATAGAGTGACCTGGGCCTGTCCCAACACCTAGATCTAGTCTCTCATTGGTTGCCCCTCTTCCCGTTCAACCTCAGGACAAATTGCAACCTGTAGGGAACAGGAGCTTAAAGGTGCTGATTCTCCAAGTAGGGAGATTGCTAGTAATGTAGCTGGAAAGGCGAACCCTAGCACAAGGAGATGAGAAATGGGGTTCGTTTTAGAAACCTTTCAAAATCACACGGTGTACCATCTTCTGGTTATCTCATGCATGTTTTCGATGTAGGAAGATGCCCTTGAACCTGGAGATTTGGGACCCTTGGGATGGGTACCACGCAGTATTACTTTAAAGGGTCTGAGTTTGCTCACCCAACCTCACCCAACCTCTAAGCCCCAAGAGTGTCCACCCTTATGTCTCATCCATGTGTGGGTCTAGATATGGTCAATCCAGGTTGCATCACAGCCCCTGAACGAATTTTGTAGGAATTTTTCTCTCTTTCACTGTCTTTGTTTTACGGGTTTTTAAAAGTAATTTATTTTTATAATGGGGTTTAGCTGCTTTTCACGGCTGTGTTTATGCGGCTTTACACCCACTTGGCTCACTTCCAGAGATATATCAATACATAGGTTTTACGATTCTTTCTAGTCAGATATATTCTTGTGCGGTGAATAGGGGGTGTTGAGTCCAGTTCACTGAGCAAGGAGTAGGTCTTGTCTATTACATATTGGGTGTATGGAACGGTATCTGGGCGAATTTGAAACCCTTGTTTTATGCATCACCCCACCTCACCTTTCCCGTTAAGCAGCCATAGTGTGTTTTCTAAACGTGTGACTCTGTTCTGTTTTGTAATTCAGTTCAAGTGTAGCGGTTTTTACATTCCCTCTATAAGTGATAGCTTATGATAAGTGTCTTTTTCTGTGTGACTTATTTCACTTAGAATCGTCGTACCTTAATCCACTCATCTTGCTTCTACTAGCCTTATGACATTGATTTCATGTCTGAGTGATATTCCATTGTACATAAGGACCACAACTTCTTTATCCATTTTTCTCTTTCCTGGGATATTTAAGGTGTCATGAAGTGGTGGTTCTTGTCAACAGAGCAGCCCTAAACTTTGGGGTGCCTGTGTCTTGCTGATTTTTATTTTTCCCAATTTATACGCCCATGAGTGGACGTGCCCTATGCTCCCTAAGCTGTGTTTTTTCGATGTTTCAGGACACACCGTACACTTCTCCAGAGTGGCTGTTGGCAATTTACATCCCGCCCATCAGCGTAGCAAGGCTGCCATTTCTTCATGGCCTGTCCTGCATTTCTGGTTTTGACACTTTTTGCAGCATGACCCTTTTGACCGATGGGAAGCGAAACTTCTTTGTAGTGCTGATTTGCCTTTCCAGGTTGCTTGGTTGGCCAAAAAGGGCGTATGCGTTTTTTCCTGAATATATTCAGGAAAAAACGCATACGCCCTTTTTGGCCAAGGGCATCATTGTCGACGTTTTGCCGCTTTTCATGTGCTTTAAAGGCGATTCGAATCTACCTCCTGAAATCTGTTTCCTGCAATTCTGCCTTGCTTTCAAATCCTCTTCGTTGCCTTCCCTCAATATAGCTGTGGATGAGAGTTATCATTTATAACTCTGCGGGTTTGTGAATTGCAGTGTCCCTGAGCTCCATTTTTCAACTCGCTTTTTTGGGAGCTGGCCGCAAAAGCGCGGGATTGCCTCAGGCCCTATTCTGGTTCCTTGCGGCAGGCTGAGCCTGTGGTTAATTCTTCTTCCTGATGGGAAAATAGAGTGACCTGGGCCTGTCCCAACACCTAGATCTAGTCTCTCATTGGTTGCCCCTCTTCCCGTTCATCCTCAGGACAAATTGCAACCTGTAGGGAACAGGAGCTTAAAGGTGCTGATTCTCCAAGTAGGGAGATTGCTAGTAAAGTAGCTGGAAAGGCGAACCCGAGCACAAGGTGATGAGAAATGGGGTGCGTTTTAGAAACCTTTCAAAATCACACGGTGTACCATCTTCTGGGTTTGTCATGCATGTTTTCGATGTAGGAAGATGCCCTTGAACCTGGAGATTTGGGACCCATGGGATGGGTACCACGCAGTATTACTTTAAAGGGTCTGAGTTTGCTCACCCAACCTCACCCAACCTCTCAGCCCCAAGAGTGTCCACCCTTATGTCTCATCCAGGTGTGGGTCTAGATATGGTCAATCCAGGTTGCATCACAGCCCCTGAACGAATTGTGTAAGAATTTCTCTCTCTTTCACTGTCTTTGTTTTACGGGTTTTTAAAAGTAATTTATTTTTATAATGGGGTTTAGCTGCTTTTCACGGCTGTGTTTATGCGGCTTTACACCCACTTGACTCACTTCCAGACAGATATCAATACATAGGTTTTACGATTCTTACTAGTCAGATATATTCTTGTGCGGTGAATAGGGGGTGTTGAGTCCAGTTCACTGAGCAAGGAGTAGGTCTTGTCTATTACATATTGGGTGTATGGAACGGTATCTGAGCGAATTTGAAACCCTTGTTTTATGCATCACCCCACCTCACCTTTCCCGTTAATAAGCCATAGTGTGTTTTCTAAACGTGTGCCTCTGTTCTGTTTTGTAATTCAGTTCAAGTGTAGCGGTTTTTACATTCCCTCTATAAGTGATAGCTTATGATAAGTGTCTTTTTCTGTGTGACTTATTTCACTTAGAATCGTCGTACCTAAATCCACTCATCTTGCTTCTACTAGCCTTATGACATTGATTTCATGTCTGAGTGATATTCCATTGTACCTAAGGACCACGACTTCTTTATCCATTTTTCTCTTTCCTGGGATATTTAAGGTGTCATGAAGTGGAGGTTCTTGTCAACAGAGCAGCCCTAAACTTTGGGGTGCCTGTGTCTTGCTGATTTTTAGTTTTCCCAATTTATACGCCCATGAGTGGTCGTGCCCTATGCTCCCTAAGCTGTGTTTTTTCGATGTTTCAGGACACACCGTACACTTCTCCAGAGTGGCTGTTGGCAATTTACATCCCGCCCATCAGCGTAGCAAGGCTGCCATTTCTCCATGGCCTGTCCTGCATTTCGGGTTTTGACACTTTTTGCAGAATGGCCCTTTTGACCGATGGGAAGCGACACTTCTTTGTAGCGCTGATTTGCCTTTCCAGGTTGCTTGGTTGGCGAAAAAGGGCGTATGATTTTTTTCCTGAATATATTCAGGAAAAAACGCATACGCCCTTTTTGGACAGGGGCATCACTGTCGACGTTTTGCCACTTTTCATGTTCTTTAATAGCGATTCGAATCTACCTCCTGAGACCTGTTTCCTGCAATTCTGCCTTGCTTTCAAATCCTCTTCGTTGCCTTCCCTCAATATATTTGTGGACGAGAGTTATCATTTATAACTCAGCAGGTTTGTGAATGGCAGTGCCCCTGAGCTCCATTTTTCAACTGTCTTTTTTGGGAGCTGGCCGCAAAAGCACGGGATTGCCTCAGGCCCTATTCTGGTTCCTGGCGGCAGGCTGAGCCTGTGTTTAATTCTTCTTCCTGATGGGGAAATAGAGTGACCTGTGCCTGTCCCAACACCTAGATGTAGTCTCTCATTGGTTGCCCCTCTTCCCGTTCATCCTCAGGACAAATTGCAACCTGTAGGGAACAGGAGCTTAAAGGTGCTGATTCTCCAAGTAGGGAGATTGCTAGTAAAGTAGCTGGAAAGGCGAACCCGAGCACAAGGAGATGAGAAATGGGGTGCGTTTTAGAAACCTTTCAAAATCACACGGTGTACCATCTTCTGGGTTTCTCATGCATGTTTTCGATGTAGGAAGATGCCCTTGAACCTGGAGATTTGGGACCCATGGGATGGGTACCCCACACTATTACTTTAAAGGGTCTGCATTTGCTCAGCCAACCTCACCCAACCTCTAAGCCCCAAGAGTGTCCACCCTTATGTCTCATCCAGGTGTGGGTCTAGATATGGTCAATCCAGGTTGCATCACAGCCCCTGAACGAATTTTGTAGGAATTTCTCTCTCTTTCACTGTCTTTGTTTTACGGGTTTTTAAAAGTAATTTATTTTTATAATGGGGTTTAGCTGCTTTTCACGGCTGTGTTTATGCGGCTTTACACCCACTTGGCTCACTTCCAGAGAGATATCAATACATAGGTTTTACGATTCTTACTAGTCAGATATATTCTTGTGCGGTGAATAGGGGGTGTTGAGTCCACTTCACTGAGCAAGGAGTAGGTCTTGTCTATTACATATTGTGTGTATGGAACCGTATCTGAGCGAATTTGAAACCCTTGTTTTATGCATCACCCCACTTCACCTTTCCCGTTAAGCAGCTATAGTGTGTTTTCTAAACGTGTGACTCTGTTCTCTTTTGTAATTCAGTTCAAGTGTAGCGGTTTTTACATTCCCTCTATAAGTGATAGCTTATGATTAGTGTCCTTTTCTGTGTGACTTATTTCACTTAGAATCATCATACCTAAATCCACTCATCTTGCTTCTACTAGCCTTATGACATTGATTTCATGTCTGAGTGATATTCCATTGTACATAAGGACCACAACTTCTTTATCCATTTTTCTCTTTCCTGGGATATTTAAGGTGTCATGAAGTGGAGGTTCTTGTCAACAGAGCAGCCCTAAACTTTGGGGTGCCTGTGTCTTGCTGATTTTTAGTTTTCCCAATTTCTACGCCCATGAGTGAACGTGCCCTATGCTCCCTAAGCTGTGTTTTTTCGATGTTTCAGGACACAACGTACACTTCTCCAGAGTGGCTGTTGGCAATTTACATCCCGCCCATCAGCGTAGCAAGGCTGCCATTTCTTCATGGCCTGTCCTGCATTTCTGGTTTTGACACTTTTTGCAGCATGACCCTTTTGACCGATGGGAAGCGAAACTTCTTTGTAGCGCTGATTTGCCTTTCCAGGTTGCTTGGTTGGCCAAAAAGGGCGTATGCGTTTTAGCTGAATATATTCAGGAAAAAACGCATACGCCCTTTTTGGCCAAGGGTATCATTCTCGACGTTTTGCCGCTTTTCATGTGCTTTAAAGGCGATTCGAATCTACCTCCTGAAATCTGTTTCCTGCAATTCTGCCTTGCTTTCAAATCCTCTTCGTTGCCTTCCCTCAATATAGCTGTGGATGAGAGTTATCATTTATAACTCTGCGGGTTTGTGAATTGCAGTGTCCCTGAGCTCCATTTTTCAACTCGCTTTTTTGGGAGATGGCCGCAAAAGCACGGGATTGCCTCAGGCCCTATTCTGGTTCCTGGAGGCAGGCTGAGCCTGTGGTTAATTCTTCTTCCTGATGGGAAATTAGAGTGACCTGGGCCTGTCCCAACACCTAGATCTAGTCTCTCATTGGTTGCCCCTCTTCCCGTTCAACCTCAGGACAAATTGCAACCTGTAGGGAACAGGAGCTTAAAGGTGCTGATTCTCCAAGTAGGGAGATTGCTAGTAAAGTAGCTGGCAAGGCGAACCCGAGCACAAGGTGATGAGAAATGGGGTGCGTTTTAGAAACCTTTCAAAATCACACGGTGTACCATCTTCTGGGTTTGTCATGCATGTTTTCGATGTAGGAAGATGCCCTTGAACCTGGAGATTTGGGACCCATGGGATGGGTACCACGCAGTATTACTTTAAAGGGTCTGAGTTTGCTCACCCAACCTCACCCAACCTCTCAGCCCCAAGAGTGTCCACCCTTATGTCTCATCCAGGTGTGGGTCTAGATATGGTCAATCCAGGTTGCATCACAGCCCCTGAACGAATTGTGTAAGAATTTCTCTCTCTTTCACTGTCTTTGTTTTACGGGTTTATAAAAGTAATTTATTTTTATAATGGGGTTTAGCTGCTTTTCACGGCTGTGTTTATGCGGCTTTACACCCACTTGACTCACTTCCAGACAGATATCAATACATAGGTTTTACGATTCTTACTAGTAAGATATATTCTTGTGCGGTGAATAGGGGGTGTTGAGTCCAGTTCACTGAGCAAGGAGTAGGTCTTGTCTATTACATATTGGGTGTATGGAACGGTATCTGAGCGAATTTGAAACCCTTGTTTTATGCATCACCCCACCTCACCTTTCCCGTTAAGCAGCCATAGTGTGTTTTCTAAACGTGTGACTCTGTTCTGTTTTGTAATTCAGCTCAAGTGTAGCGGTTTTTACATTCCCTCTATAAGTGATAGCTTATGATAAGTGTCTTTTTCTGTGTGACTTATTTCACTTAGAATCGTCGTACCTAAATCCACTCATCTTGCTTCTACTAGCCTTATGACATTGATTTCATGTCTGAGTGATATTCCATTGTACCTAAGGACCACGACTTCTTTATCCATTTTTCTCTTTCCTGGGATATTTAAGGTGTCATGAAGTGGAGGTTCTTGTCAACAGAGCAGCCCTAAACTTTGGGGTGCCTGTGTCTTGCTCATTTTCAGTTTTCCCAATTTATACGCCCATGAGTGGACGTGCCCTATGCTCCCTAAGCTGTGTTTTTTCGATGTTTCAGGACACACCGTACACTTCTCCAGAGTGGCTGTTGGCAATTTACATCCCGCCCATCAGCGTAGCAAGGCTGCCATTTCTCCATGGCCTGTCCTGCATTTCGGGTTTTGACACTTTTTGCAGAATGGTCCTTTTGACCGATGGGAAGCGACACTTCTTTGTAGCGCTGATTTGCCTTTTCAGGTTGCTTGGTTGGCGAAAAAGGGCGTATGATTTTTTTCCTGAATATATTCAGGAAAAAACGCATACGCCTTTTTTGGCCAAGGGCATCACTGTCGACGTTTTGCCACTTTTCATGTTCTTTAATAGCGATTCGCATCTACCTCCTGAGACCTGTTTCCTGCAATTCTGCCTTGCTTTCAAATCCTCTTCGTTGCCTTCCCTCAATATATTTGTGGACGAGAGTTATCATTTATAACTCAGCAGGTTTGTGAATGGCAGTGCCCCTGAGCTCCATTTTTCAACTGTCTTTTTGGGAGCTGGCCGCAAAAGCACGGGATTGCCTCAGGCCCTATTCTGGTTCCTGGCGGCAGGCTGAGCCTGTGTTTAATTCTTCTTCCTGATGGGGAAATAGAGTGACCTGTGCCTGTCCCAACACCTAGATGTAATCTCTCATTGGTTGCCCCTCTTCCCGTTCATCCTCAGGACAAATTGCAACCTGTCGGGAACAGGAGCTTAAAGGTGCTGATTCTCCAAGTAGGGAGATTGCTAGTAAAGTAGCTGGAAAGGCGAACCCGAGCACAAGGAGATGAGAAATGGGGTGCGTTTTAGAAACCTTTCAAAATCACACGGTGTACCATCTTCTGGGTTTCTCATGCATGTTTTCGATGTAGGAAGATGCCCTTGAACCTGGAGATTTGGGACCCATGGGATGGGTACCCCACACTATTACTTTAAAGGGTCTGCATTTGCTCAGCCAACCTCACCCAACCTCTAAGCCCCAAGAGTGTCCACCCTTATGTCTCATCCAGGTGTGGGTCTAGATATGGTCAATCCAGGTTGCATCACAGCCCCTGAACGAATTTTGTAGGAATTTCTCTCTCTTTCACTGTCTTTGTTTTACGGGTTTTTAAAAGTAATTTATTTTTATAATGGGGTTTAGCTGCTTTTCACGGCTGTGTTTATGCGGCTTTACACCCACTTGGCTCACTTCCAGAGAGATATCAATACATAGGTTTTACGATTCTTACTAGTCAGATATATTCTTGTGCGGTGAATAGGGGGTGTTGAGTCCACTTCACTGAGCAAGGAGTAGGTCTTGTCTATTACATATTGTGTGTATGGAACCGTATCTGAGCGAATTTGAAACCCTTGTTTTATGCATCACCCCACCTCACCTTTCCCGTTAAGCAGCTATAGTGTGTTTTCTAAACGTGTGACTCTGTTCTGTTTTGTAATTCAGTTCAAGTGTAGCGGTTTTTACATTCCCTCTATAAGTGATAGCTTATGATTAGTGTCTTTTTCTGTGTGACTTATTTCACTTAGAATCGTCATACCTAAATCCACTCATCTTGCTTCTACTAGCCTTATGACATTGATTTCATGTCTGAGTGATAATCCATTGTACATAAGGACCACAACTTCTTTATCCATTTTTCTCTTTCCTGGGATATTTAAGGTGTCATGAAGTGGAGGTTCTTGTCAACAGAGCAGCCCTAAACTTTGGGGTGCCTGTGTCTTGCTGATTTTTAGTTTTCCCAATTTCTACGCCCATGAGTGAACGTGCCCTATGCTCCCTAAGCTGTGTTTTTTCGATGTTTCAGGACACACCGTACACTTCTCCAGAGTGGCTGTTGGCAATTTACATCCCGCCCATCAGTGTAGCAAGGCTGCCATTTCTCCATGGCCTGTCCTGCATTTCTCGTTTTGACACTTTTTGCAGCATGGCCCTTTTCACCGATGGGAAGCGAGACTTCTTTGTAGCGCTGATTTGCCTTTCCAGGTTGCTTGGTTGGCCAAAAAGGGCGTATGCGTTTTTTCCTGAATATATTCGGGAAAAAACGCATACGCACTTTTTGGCCAAGGGCGTCACTGTCGACGTTTTCCCGCTTTTCATGTGCTTTAAAGGCGATTCGAATCTACCTCCTGAAACCTGTTTCCTGCAATTCTGCCTTGCTTTCAAATCCTCTTCGTTGCCTTCCCTCAATATAGCTGTGGATGAGAGTTATCATTTATAACTCTGCGGGTTTGTGAATTGCAGTGCCCCTGAGCTCCATTTTTCAACTGTCTTTTTTGGGAGCTGGCCGCAAAAGCACGGGATTGCCTCAGGCCCTATTCTGGTTCCTGGCGGCAGGCTGAGCCTGTGGTTAATTCTTCTTCCTGATGGGAAAATCGAGTGACCTGGGCCTGTCCCAACACCTAGATCTAGTCTCTCATTGGTTGCCCCTCTCCCCGTTCAACCTCAGGACAAATTGCAACCTGTAGGGAACAGGAGCTTAAAGGTGCTGATTCTCCAAGTAGGGAGATTGCTAGTAAAGAAGCTGGAAAGGCGAAAGCTAGCACAAGGAGATGAGAAATGGGGTGCGTTTTAGAAACCTTTCAAAATCACACGGTGTACCATCTTCTGGGTTTCTCATGCATGTTTTCGATGTAGGAAGATGACCTTGAACCTGGAGATTTGGGACCCATGGGATGGGTACCACGCAGTATTACTTTAAAGGGTCTGAGTTTGCTCACCCAACCTCACCCAACCTCTAAGCCCCAAGAGTGTCCACCCTTATGTCTCATCCAGGTGTGGGTCTAGATATGGTCAATCCAGGTTGCATCACAGCCCCTGAACGAATTTTGTAGGAATTTTTCTCTCTTTCACTGTCTTTGTTTTACGGGTTTTTAAAAGTAATTTATTTTTATAATGGGGTTTAGCTGCTTTTCACGGCTGTGTTTATGCGGCTTTACACCCACTTGGCTCACTTCCAGAGATATATCAATACATAGGTTTTACGATTCTTTCTAGTCAGATATATTCTTGTGCGGTGAATAGGGGGTGTTGAGTCCAGTTCACTGAGCAAGGAGTAGGTCTTGTCTATTACATATTGGGTGTATGGAACGGTATCTGGGCGAATTTGAAACCCTTGTTTTATGCATCACCCCACCTCACCTTTCCCGTTAAGCAGCCATAGTGTGTTTTCTAAACGTGTGACTCTGTTCTGTTTTGTAATTCAGTTCAAGTGTAGCGGTTTTTACATTCCCTCTATAAGTGATAGCTTATGATAAGTGTCTTTTTCTGTGTGACTTATTTCACTTAGAATCGTCGTACCTAAATCCACTCATCTTGCTTCTTCTAGCCTTATGACATTGATTTCATGTCTGAGTGATATTCCATTCTACATAAGGACCACAACTTCTTTATCCATTTTTCTCTTTCCTGGGATATTTAAGTTGTCATGAAGTGGAGGTTCTTGTCAACACAGCCGCCCTAAACTTTGGGGTGCCTGTGTCTTGCTGATTTTTAGTTTTCCCAATTTATACGCCTTTGAGTGGACGTGCCCTATGCTCCCTAAGCTGTGTTTTTTCGATGTTTCAAGACACACCGTACACTTCTCCAGAGTGGCTGATGGCAATTTACAGCCCGCCCATCAGCGTAGCAAGGCTGCCATTTCTCCATGGCCTGTCCTGCATTTCTGGTTTTGACACTTTTTGCAGCATGACCCTTTTGACCGATGGGAAGCGAAACTTCTTTGTAGCGCTAATTTGCCTTTCCAGGTTGCTTGGTTGGCCAAAAAGGGCGTATGCGTTTTTTCCTGAATATATTCAGGAAAAAACGCATACGCCCTTTTTGGCCAAGGGCATCATTGTCGACGTTTTGCCGCTTTTCATGTGCTTTAAAGGCGATTCAAATCTACCTCCTGAAATCTGTTTCCTGCAATTCTGCCTTGCTTTCAAATCCTCTTCGTTGCCTTCCCTCAATATATTTGTGGACGAGAGTTATCATTTATAATTCAGCAGGTTTGTGAATTGCAGTGCCCATGAGCTCCATTTTTCAACTGTCTTTTTTGGGAGCTGGCCGCAAAAGCACGGGATTGCCTCAGGCCCTATTCTGGTTCCCGGCGGCAGGCTGAGCCTGTGGTTAATTCTTCTTCCTGATGGGTAAATCGAGTGACCTGGGCCTGTCCCAACACCTAGATCTAGTCTCTCATTGGTTGCCCCTCTTCCCGTTCATCCTCAGGACAAATTGCAACCTGTAGGGAACAGGAGCTTAAAGGTGCTGATTCTCCAAGTAGGGAGATTGCTAGTAAAGTAGCTGGAAAGGCGAACCCGAGCACAAGGAGATGAGAAATTGGGTGCGTTTTAGAAACCTTTCAAAATCACACGGTGTACCATCTTCTGGGTTTCTCATGCATGTTTTCGATGTACGAAGATGCCCTTGAACCTGGAGATTTGGGAACCATGGGATGGGTACCAAACAGTATTACTTTAAAGGGTCTGCGTTTGCTCACCCAACCTCACCCAACCTCTAAGCCCCAAGAGTGTCCACCCTTTTGTCTCATCCAGCTGTGGGTCTAGATATGGTCAATCCAGGTTGCATCACAGCCTCTGAACGAATTTTGAAAGAATTTCTCTCTCTTTCACTGTCTTTGTTTTACGGGTTTTTAAAAGTAATTTATTTTTATAATGGGGTTTAGCTGCTTTTCACGGCTGTGTTTATGCGGCTTTACACCCACTTGACTCACTTCCAGAGTGATATCAATACATAGGTTTTAAGATTCTTACTAGTCAGATATATTCTTGTGCGGTGAATAGGGGGTGTTGAGTCCAATTCACTGAGCAAGGAGTAGGTCTTGTCTATTACATATTGGGTGTATAGAACGGTATCTGAGCGAATTTGAAACCCTTGTTTTATGCATCACCCCACCTCACCTTTCCCGTTAAGCAGCCATAGTGTGTTTTCTAAACGTGTGCCTCTGTTCTGTTTTGTAATTCAGTTCAAGTGTAGCGGTTTTTACATTCCCTCTATAAGTGATAGCTTATGATAAGTGTCTTTTTCTGTGTGACTTATTTCACTTAGAATCGTCATACCTAAATCCACTCATCTGGCTTCTACTAGCCTTATGACATTGATTTCATGTCTGAGTGATATTCCATTGTACATAAGGACCACAACTTCTTTATCCATTTTTCTCTTTCCTAGGATATTTAAGGTGTCATGAAGTGGAGGTTCTTGTCAACAGAGCAGCCCTAAACTTTGGGGTGCCTGTGTCTTGCTGATTTTTAGTTTTCCCAATTTATACGCCCATGAGTGGACGTGCCCTATGCTCCCTAAGCTGTGTTTTTTCGATGTTTCAGGACACACCGTACACTTCTCCAGAGTGGCTGTTGGCAATTTACATCCCGCCCATCAGCGTAGCAAGGCTGCCATTTCTCCATGGCCTGTCCTGCATTTCTGGTTTTGACAATTTTTGCAGCATGGCCCTTTTGACCGATGGGAAGCGAGACTTCTTTGTAGCGCTGATTTGCCTTTCCAGGTTGCTTGGTTGGCCAAAAAGGGCGTATGCGTTTTTTCCTGAATATATTCAGGAAAAAACGCATACGCCCTTTTTGGCCAAGGGCATCACTGTCGACGTTTTGCCACTTTTCATGTGCTTTAAAGGCGATTCGAATCTACCTCCTGAAACCTGTTTCCTGCAATTCTGCCTTGCTTTCAAATCCTCTTCGTTGCCTTCCCTCAATATATTTGTGGACGAGAGTTATCATTTATAACTCAGCAGGTTTGTGAATTGCAGTGCCCCTGTGCTCCATTTTTCAACTGTCTTTTTTGGGAGCTGGCCGCAAAAGCACGGGATTGCCTCAGGCCCTATTCTGGTTCCCGGCGCAGGCTGAACCTGTGTTTAATTCTTCTTCCTGATGGGAAAATAGAGTGACCTGTGCCTGTCCCAACACCTAGATCTAGTCTCTCATTGGTTGCCCCTCTTCCCGTTCATCCTCAGGACAAATTGCAACCTGTAGGGAACAGGAGCTTAAAGGTGCTGATTCTCCAAGTAGGGAGATTGCTAGTAAAGTAGCTGGAAAGGCGAACCCGAGCACAAGGAGATGAGAAATCAGGTGCGTATTAGAAACCTTTCAAAATCACACGGTGTAACATCTTCTGGGTTTCTCATGCATGTTTTTGATGTAGGAAGATGTCCTTGAACCTGGAGATTTGGGACCCATGGGATGGGTACCAGGCAGTATTACTTTAAAGGGTCTGCGTTTGCTCACCCAACCTCACCCAGCCTCTCAGCCCCAAGAGTGTCCACCCTTATGTCTCATCCAGCTGTGGGTCTAGATATGGTCAATCCAGGTTGCATCACAGCCTCTGAACGAATTTTGTAAGAATTTCTCTCTCTTTCACTGTCTTTGTTTTACGGGTTTTTAAAAGTAATTTATTTTTATAATGGGGTTTAGCTGCTTTTCACGGCTGTGTTTATGCGGCTTTACACCCACTTGACTCACTACCAGAGAGATATCAATACATAGGTTTTAAGATTCTTACTAGTCACATATATTCTTGTGCGGTGAATAGGGGGTGTTGAGTCCAGTTCACTGAGCAAGGAGTAGGTCTTGTCTATTACATATTGGGTGTATGGAACGGTATCTGAGCGAATTTGAAACCCTTGTTTTATGCATCACCTCACCTCACCTTTCCCGTTAAGCAGCTATAGTTTGTTTTCTAAACGTGTGACTCTGTTCTGTTTTGTAATTCAGTTCAAGTGTAGCGGTTTTTACATTCCCTCTATAAGTGATAGCTTATGATAAGTGTCTTTTTCTGTGTGACTTATTTCAGTTAGAATCGTCATACCTAAATCCACTCATCTTTCTTCTACTAGCCTTATGACATTGATTTCATGTCTGAGTGATATTCCATTGTACATAAGGTCCACAAATTCTTTATCCATTTTTCTCTTTCCTAGGATATTTAAGGTGTCATGAAGTGGAGGTTCTTGTCAACAGAGCAGCCCTAAACTTTGGGGTGCCTGTGTCTTGCTGATTTTTAGTTTTCCCAATTTATACGCCCATGAGTGGCCGTGCCCTATGCTCCCTAAGCTGTGTTTTTTCGATGTTTCAGGACACACCGTACACTTCTCCAGAGTGGCTGTTGGCAATTTACATCCCGCCCATCAGTTTAGCAAGGCTGCCATTTCTCCATGGCCTGTCCTGCATTTCTGGTTTTGACACTTTTTGCAGCATGACCCTTTTGTCCGATGGGAAGCGAAACTTCTTTGTAACGCTGATTTGCCTTTCCAGGTTGCTTGGTTGGCCAAAAAGTGCGTATGCGTTTTTTCCTGAATATATTCAGGAAAAAACGCATACGCCCTTTTTGGCCAAGGGCATCATTGTTGACGTTTTGCCGCTTTTCATGTGCTTTAAAGGCGATTCGAATCTACCTCCTGAAACCTGTTTCCTGTAATTCTGCCTTGCTTTCAAATCCTCTTCGTTGCCTTCCCTCAATATATCTGTGGATGACAGTTATCATTTATAACTCAGCAGGTTTGTGAATTGCAGTGTCCCTGAGCTCCATTTTTCAACTCGCTTTTTTGGGAGCTGGCCGCAAAAGCGCGGGATTGCCTCAGGCCCTATTCTGGTTCCTGGCGGCAGGCTGAGCCTGTGGTTAATTCTTCTTCCTGATGGGAAAATAGAGTGACCTGTGCCTGTCCCAACACCTAGATCTAGTCTCTCATTGGTTGCCCCTCTTCCCGTTCATCCCCAGACCAAATTGCAACCTGTAGGGAACAGGAGGTTAAAGGTGCTGATTCTCCAAGTAGGGAGATTGCTAGTAAAGTAGCTGGAATGGCGAACCCGAGCACAAGGAGATGAGAAATGAGGTGCGTATTAGAAACCTTTCAAAATCACACGGTGTACCATCTTCTGGGTTTCTCATGCATGTTTTCGATGTAGGAAGATGCCCTTGAACCTGGAGATTTGGGACCCATGGGATGGGTACCACGCAGTATTACTTTAAAGGGTCTGCGTTTGCTCACCCAACCTCACCCAGCCTCTCAGCCCCAAGAGTGTCCACCCTTATGTCTCATCCAGGTGTGGGTCTAGATATGGTCAATCCAGGTTGCATCACAGCCTCTGAACGAATTTTGTAAGAATTTCTCTCTCTTTCACTGTCTTTGTTTTACGGGTTTTTAAAAGTAATTTATTTTTATAAGGGGGTTTAGCTGCTTTTCACGGCTGTGTTTATGCGGCTTTACACCCACTTGACTCACTTCCAGAGAGATATCAATACATAGGTTTTAAGATTCTTACTAGTCACATATATTCTTGTGCGGTGAATAGGGGGTGTTGAGTCCAGTTCACTGAGCAAGGAGTAGGTCTTGTCTATTACATATTGGGTGTATGGAACGGTATCTGAGCGAATTTGAAACCCTTGTTTTATGCATCACCCCACCTCACCTTTCCCGTTAAGCAGCTATAGTTTGTTTTCTAAACGTGTGACTCTGTTCTGTTTTGTAATTCAGTTCAAGTGTAGCGGTTTTTACATTCCCTCTATAAGTGATAGCTTATGATAAGTGTCTTTTTCTGTGCGACTTATTTCACTTAGAATCGTCATACCTAAATCCACTCATCTTGCTTCTACTAGCCTTATGACATTGATTCCATGTCTGAGTGATATTCCATTGTACATAAGGACCACAACTTCTTTATCCATTTTTCTCTTTCCTAGGATATTTAAGGTGTCATGAAGTGGAGGTTCTTGTCAACAGAGCAGCCCTAAACTTTGGGGTGCCTGTGTCTTGCTGATTTTTAGTTTTCCCAATTTATACGCCCATGAGTAGACGTGCCCTATGCTCTTTAAGCTGTGTTTTTTCGATGTTTCAGGACACACCGTACACTTCTGCAGAGTGGCTGTTGGCAATTTACATCCCGCCCATCAGCGTAGCAAGGCTGCCATTTCTCCATGGCCTGTCCTGCATTTCTGGTTTTGACACTTTTTGCAGCATGACCCTTTTGACCGATGGGAAGCGAAACTTCTTTGTAGCGCTGATTTGCCTTTCCAGGTTGCTTGGTTGGCCAAAAAGGGCGTATGCGTTTTTTCCTGAATATATTCAGAAAAAACGCATACGCCCTTTTTGGCCAAGGGCATCGTTGTCGACGTTTTGCCGCTTTTCATGTGCTTTAAAGGCGATTCGAATCTACCTCCTGAAACCTGTTTCCTGCAATTCTGCCTTGCTTTCAAATCCTCTTCGTTGCCTTCCCTCAATATATCTGTGGATGACAGTTATCATTTATAACTCTGCTGGTTTGTGAATTGCAGTGCCCCTGAGCTCCATTTTTCAACTGTCTTTTTTGGGAGCTGGCCGCAAAAGCACGGGATTGCCTCAGGCCCTATTCTGGTTCCCGGCGGCAGGCTGAGCCTGTGGTTAATTCTTCTTCCTGACGGGAAAATAGAGTGACCTGTGCCTGTCCCAACACCTAGATCTAGTCTCTCATTGGTTGCCCCTCTTCCCGTTCATCCTCAGGACAAATTGCAACCTGTAGGGAACAGGAGGTTAAAGGTGCTGATTCTCCAAGTAGGGAGATTTCTAGTAAAGTAGCTGGAATGGCGAACCCGAGCACAAGATGAGAAATGAGGTGCGTTTTAGAAACCTTTCAAAATCACACGGTGTACCATCTTCTGGGTTTCTCATGCATGTTTTCGATGTAGGAAGATGCCCTTGAACCTGGAGATTTGGGACCCATGGGATGGGTACCACGCAGTATTACTTTAAAGGGTCTGCGTTTGCTCACCCAACCTCACCCAACCTCTAAGCCCCAAGAGTGTCCACCCTTATGTCTCATCCAGCTGTGGGTCTAGATATGGTCAATCCAGGTTGCATCACAGCCTCTGAACGAATTTTGTAAGAATTTCTCTCTCTTTCACTGTCTTTGTTTTACGGGTTTTTAAAAGTAATTTATTTTTATAATGGGGTTTAGCTGCTTTTCACGGCTGTGTTTATGCGGCTTTACACCCAGTTGACTCACTACCAGAGAGATATCAATACATAGGTTTTAAGATTCTTACTAGTCACATATATTCTTGTGCGGTGAATAGGGGGTGTTGAGTCCAGTTCACTGAGCAAGGAGTAGGTCTTGTCTATTACATATTGGGTGTATGGAACGGTATCTGAGCGAATTTGAGACCATTGTTTTATGCATCACCTCACCTCACCTTTCCCGTTAAGCAGCTATAGTTTGTTTTCTAAACGTGTGACTCTGTTCTGTTTTGTAATTCAGTTCAAGTGTAGCGGTTTTTACATTCCCTCTATAAGTGATAGCTTATGATAAGTGTCTTTTTCTGTGTGCCTTATTTCACTTAGAATCGTCATACCTAAATCCACTCATCTTTCTTCTACTAGCCTTATGACATTGATTTCATGTCTGAGTGATATTCCATTGTACATAAGGTCCACAAATTCTTTATCCATTTTTCTCTTTCCTAGGATATTTAAGGTGTCATGAAGTGGAGGTTCTTGTCAACAGAGCAGCCCTAAACTTTGGGGTGCCTGTGTCTTGCTGATTTTTAGTTTTCCCAATTTATACGCCCATGAGTGGACGTGCCCTATGCTCCCTAAGCTGTGTTTCTTCGATGTTTCAGGACACACCGTACACTTCTCCAGAGTGGCTGTTGGCAATTTACATCCCGCCCATCAGCGTAGCAAGGCTGCCATTTCTCCATGGCCTGTCCTGCATTTCTGGTTTTGACACTTTTTGCAGCATGACCCTTTTGACCGATGGGAAGGGAAACTTCTTTGTAGCGCTGATTTGCCTTTCCAGGTTGCTTGGTTGGCCAAAAAGGGCGTATGCGTTTTTTCCTGAATATATTCAGGAAAAAACGCATACGCCCTTTTTGGCCAAGGGCATCATTGTTGACGTTTTGCCGCTTTTCATATGCTTTAAAGGCGATTCGAATCTACCTCCTGAAACCTGTTTCCTGCAATTCTGCCTTGCTTTCAAATCCTCTTCGTTGCCTTCCCTCAATATATCTGTGGATGACAGTTATCATTTATAACTCTGCTGGTTTGTGAATTGCAGTGTCCCTGAGCTCCATTTTTCAACTCGCTTTTTTGGGAGCTGGCCGCAAAAGCGCGGGATTGCCTCAGGCCCTATTCTGGTTCCTGGCGGCAGGCTGAGCCTGTGGTTAATTCTTCTTCCTGATGGGAAAATAGAGTGACCTGTGCCTGTCCCAACACCTAGATCTAGTCTGTCATTGGTTGCCCCTCTTCCCGTTCATCCTCAGGACAAATTGCAACCTGTAGGGAACAGGAGGTTAAAGGTGCTGATTCTCCAAGTAGGGAGATTGCAGGTAAAGTAGCTGGAATGGCTAACCCGAGCACAAGGAGATGAGAAATGAGGTGCGTATTAGAAACCTTTCAAAATCACACGGTGTACCATCTTCTGGGTTTCTCATGCATGTTTTTGATGTAGGAAGATGACCTTGAACCTGGAGATTTGGGACCCATGGGATGGGTACCACGCAGTATTACTTTAAAGGGTCTGAGTTTGCTCACCCAACCTCACCCAACCTCTAAGCCCCAAGAGTGTCCACCCTTATGTCTCATCCATGTGTGGGTCTAGATATGGTCAATCCAGGTTGCATCACAGCCCCTGAACGAATTTTGTAGGAATTTTTCTCTCTTTCACTGTCTTTGTTTTACGGGTTTTTAAAAGTAATTTATTTTTATAATGGGGTTTAGCTGCTTTTCACGGCTGTGTTTATGCGGCTTTACACCCACTTGGCTCACTTCCAGAGATATATCAATACATAGGTTTTACGATTCTTTCTAGTCAGATATATTCTTGTGCGGTGAATAGGGGGTGTTGAGTCCAGTTCACTGAGCAAGGAGTAGGTCTTGTCTGTTACATATTGGGTGTATGGAACGGTATCTGGGCGAATTTGAAACCCTTGTTTTATGCATCACCCCACCTCACCTTTCCCGTTAAGCAGCCATAGTGTGTTTTCTAAACGTGTGACTCTGTTCTGTTTTGTAATTCAGTTCAAGTGTAGCGGTTTTTACATTCCCTCTATAAGTGATAGCTTATGATAAGTGTCTTTTTCTGTGTGACTTATTTCACTTAGAATCGTCGTACCTTAATCCACTCATCTTGCTTCTACTAGCCTTATGACATTGATTTCATGTCTGAGTGATATTCCATTGTACATAAGGACCACAACTTCTTTATCCATTTTTCTCTTTCCTGGGATATTTAAGGTGTCATGAAGTGGAGGTTCTTGTCAACAGAGCAGCCCTAAACTTTGGGGTGCCTGTGTCTTGCTGATTTTTAGTTTTCCCAATTTCTACGCCCATGAGTGAACGTGCCCTATGCTCCCTAAGCTGTGTTTTTTCGATGTTTCAGGACACAACGTACACTTCTCCAGAGTGGCTGTTGGCAATTTACATCCCGCCCATCAGTGTAGCAAGGCTGCCATTTCTCCATGGCCTGTCCTGCATTTCTCGTTTTGACACTTTTTGCAGCATGGCCCTTTTCACCGATGGGAAGCGAGACTTCTTTGTAGCGCTGATTTGCCTTTCCAGGTTGCTTGGTTGGCCAAAAAGGGCGTATGCGTTTTTTCCTGAATATATTCAGGAAAAAACGCATACGCCCTTTTTGGCTAAGGGCATCACTGTCGACGTTTTGCCGCTTTTCATGTGCTTTAAAGGCGATTCGTATCTACCTCCTGAAATCTGTTTCCTGCAATTCTGCCTTGCTTTCAATTCCTCTTCGTTGCCTTCCCTCAATATATCTGTGGACGAGAGTTATCATTTATAACTCTGCAGGTTTGTGAATTGCAGTGCCCCTGAGCTCCATTTTTCAACTGTCTTTTTTGGGAGCTGGCCGCAAAAGCACGGGATTGCCTCAGGCCCTATTCTGGTTCCTGGCGGCAGGCTGAGCCTGTGGTTAATTCTTCTTCCTGATGGGAAAATCGAGTGACCTGGGCCTGTCCCAAAACCTAGATCTAGTCTCTCATTGGTTGCCCCTCTTCCCGTTCAACCTCAGGACAAATTGCAACCTGTAGGGAACAGTAGCTTAAAGGTGCTGATTCTCCAAGTAGGGAGATTGCTAGTAAAGTAGCTGGAAAGGTGAACCCTAGCAGAAGGAGATGAGAAATGGGGTGCGTTTTAGAAACCTTTCAAAATCACACGGTGTGCCATCTTCTGGGTTTCTCATGCATGTTTTCGATGTAGGAAGATGCCCTTGAACCTGGAGATTTGGGACCCATGGGATGGGTACCACGCAGTATTACTTTAAAGGGTCTGCATTTGCTCACGCAACCTCACCCAACCTCTCAGCCCCAAGAGTGTCCACCCTTATGTCTCATCCAGCTGTGGGTCTAGATATGGTCAATCCAGGTTGCATCACAGCCTCTGAACGAATTTTGTAAGAATGTCTCTCTCTTTCACTGTCTTTGTTTTACGGGTTTTTAAAAGTAATTTATTTTTATAATGGGTTTTAGCTGCTTTTCATGGCTCTGTTTATGCGGCTTTACACCCACTTGACTCACTTCCAGAGAGATATCAATATATAGGTTTTAAGATTCTTACTAGTCACATATATTCTTGTGCGGTGAATAGGGGGTGTTGAGTCCAGTTCACTGAGCAAGGAGTAGGTCTTGTCTATTACATATTGGGTGTATGGAACGGTATCTGAGCGAATTTGAAACCCTTGTTTTATGCAACACCCCACCTCACCTTTCCCGTTAAGCAGCTATAGTGTGTTTTCTAAACGTGTCACTCTGTTCTGTTTTGTAATTCAGTTCAAGTGTAGCGGTTTTTACATTCCCTCTATAAGTGATAGCTTATGATTAGTGTCTTTTTCTGTGTGACTTATTTCACTTAGAATCGTCATACCTAAATCCACTCATCTTGCTTCTACTAGCCTTATGACATTGATTTCATGTCTGAGTGATATTCCATTGTACATAAGGACCACAACTTCTTTATCCATTTTTCTCTTTCCTGGGATATTTAAGGTGTCATGAAGTGGAGGTTCTTGTCAACAGAGCAGCCCTAAACTTTGGGGTGCCTGTGTCTTGCTGATTTTTAGTTTTCCCAATTTCTACGCCCATGAGTGAACGTGCCCTATGCTCCCTAAGCTGTGTTTTTTCGATGTTTCAGGACACAACGTACACTTCTCCAGAGTGGCTGTTGGCAATTTACATCCCGCCCATCAGTGTAGCAAGGCTGCCATTTCTCCATGGCCTGTCCTGCATTTCTCGTTTTGACACTTTTTGCAGCATGGCCCTTTTCACCGATGGGAAGCGACACTTCTTTGTAGCGCTGATTTGCCTTTCCAGGTTGCTTGGTTCGCCAAAAAGGGCGTATGCGTTTTTTCCTGAATATATTCAGGAAAAAACGCATACGCCCTTTTTGGCCAAGGGCATCATTGTCGACGTTTTGCCGCTTTTCATGTGCTTTAAAGGCGATTCGTATCTACCTCCTGAAATCTGTTTCCTGCAATTCTGCCTTGCTTTCAATTCCTCTTCGTTGCCTTCCCTCAATATATTTGTGGACGAGAGTTATCATTTATAACTCCGCAGGTTTGTGAATTGCAGTGCCCCTGAGCTCCATTTTTCAACTGTCTTTTTTGGGAGCTGGCCGCAAAAGCACGGGATTGCCTCAGGCCCTATTCTGGTTCCTGGCGGCAGGCTGAGACTGTGGTTAATTCTTCTTCCTGATGGGAAAATCGAGTGACCTGGGCCTGTCCCAACACCTAGATCTAGTCTCTCATTGGTTGCCCCTCTTCCCGTTCAACCTCAGGACAAATTGCAACCTGTAGGGAACAGTAGCTTAAAGGTGCTGATTCTCCAAGTAGGGAGATTGCTAGTAAAGTAGCTGGAAAGGCGAACCCTAGCAGAAGGAGATGAGAAATGGGGTGCGTTTTAGAAACCTTTCAAAATCACACGGTGTGCCATCTTCTGGGTTTCTCATGCATGTTTTCGATGTATGAAGATGCCCTTGAACCTGGAGATTTGGGACCCATGGGATGGGTACCACGCAGTATTACTTTAAAGGGTCTGAGTTTGCTCACCCAACCTCACCCAACCTCTAAGCCCCAAGAGTGTCCACCCTTATGTCTCATCCAGTTGTGGGTCTAGATATGGTCAATCCAGGTTGCATCACAGCCCCTGAACGAATTTTGTAGGAATTTCTCTCTCTTTCACTGTCTTTGTTTTACGGGTTTTTAAAAGTAATTTATTTTTATAATGGGGTTTAGCTGCTTTTCACGGCTGTGTTTATGCGGCTTTACACCCACTTGGCTCACTTCCAGAGAGATATCAATACATAGGTTTTACGATTCTTACTAGTCAGATATATTCTTGTGCGGTGAATAGGGGGTGTTGAGTCCACTTCACTGAGCAAGGAGTAGGTCTTGTCTATTACATATTGTGTGTATGGAACCGTATCTGAGCGAATTTGAAACCCTTGTTTTATGCATCACCCCACCTCACCTTTCCCGTTAAGCAGCTATAGTGTGTTTTCTAAACGTGTGACTCTGTTCTGTTTTGTAATTCAGTTCAAGTGTAGCGGTTTTTACATTCCCTCTATAAGTGATAGCTTATGATTAGTGTCTTTTTCTGTGTGACTTATTTCACTTAGAATCGTCATACCTAAATCCACTCATCTTGCTTCTACTAGCCTTATGACATTGATTTCATGTCTGAGTGATATTCCATTGTACATAAGGACCACAACTTCTTTATCCATTTTTCTCTTTCCTGGGATATTTAAGGTGTCATGAAGTGGAGGTTCTTGTCAACAGAGCAGCCCTAAACTTTGGGGTGCCTGTGTCTTGCTGATTTTTAGTTTTCCCGATTTCTACGCCCATGAGTGAACGTGCCCTATGCTCCCTAAGCTGTGTTTTTTCGATGTTTCAGGACACAACGTACACTTCTCCAGAGTGGCTGTTGGCAATTTACATCCCGCCCATCAGTGTAGCAAGGCTGCCATTTCTCCATGGCCTGTCCTGCATTTCTCGTTTTGACACTTTTTGCAGCATGGCCCTTTTCACCGATGGGAAGCGAGACTTCTTTGTAGCGCTGATTTGCCTTTCCAGGTTGCTTGGTTGGCCAAAAAGGGCGTATGCGTTTTTTCCTGAATATATTCAGGAAAAAACGCATACGCCCTTTTTGGCCAAGGGCATCATTGTCGACGTTTTGCCGCTTTTCATGTGCTTTAAAGGCGATTCGTATCTACCTCCTCAAATCTGTTTCCTGCAATTCTGCCTTGCTTTCAATTCCTCTTCGTTGCCTTCCCTCAATATATTTGTGGACGAGAGTTATCATTTATAACTCTGCAGGTTTGTGAATTGCAGTGCCCCTGAGCTCCATTTTTCAACTGTCTTTTTTGGGAGCTGGCCGCAAAAGCACGGGATTGCCTCAGGCCCTATTCTGGTTCCTGGCGGCAGGATGAGCCTGTGGTTAATTCTTCTTCCTGATGGGAAAATAGAGTGACCTGGGCCTGTCCCAACACCTAGATCTAGTCTCTCATTGGTTGCCCCTCTTCCCGTTCAACCTCAGGACAAATTGCAACCTGTAGGGAACAGGAGCTTAAAGGTGCTGATTCTCCAAGTAGGGAGATTGCTAGTAATGTAGCTGGAAAGGCGAACCCTAGCACAAGGAGATGAGAAATGGGGTGCGTTTTAGAAACCTTTCAAAATCACACGGTGTACCATCTTCTGGTTATCTCATGCATGTTTTCGATGTAGGAAGATGCCCTTGAACCTGGAGATTTGGGACCCTTGGGATGGGTACCACGCAGTATTACTTTAAAGGGTCTGAGTTTGCTCACCCAACCTCACCCAACCTCTAAGCCCCAAGAGTGTCCACCCTTATGTCTCATCCATGTGTGGGTCTAGATATGGTCAATCCAGGTTGCATCACAGCCCCTGAACGAATTTTGTAGGAATTTTTCTCTCTTTCACTGTCTTTGTTTTACGGGTTTTTAAAAGTAATTTATTTTTATAATGGGGTTTAGCTGCTTTTCACGGCTGTGTTTATGCGGCTTTACACCCACTTGGCTCACTTCCAGAGATATATCAATACATAGGTTTTACGATTCTTTCTAGTCAGATATATTCTTGTGCGGTGAATAGGGGGTGTTGAGTCCAGTTCACTGAGCAAGGAGTAGGTCTTGTCTATTACATATTGGGTGTATGGAACGGTATCTGGGCGAATTTGAAACCCTTGTTTTATGCATCACCCCACCTCACCTTTCCCGTTAAGCAGCCATAGTGTGTTTTCTAAACGTGTGACTCTGTTCTGTTTTGTAATTCAGTTCAAGTGTAGCGGTTTTTACATTCCCTCTATAAGTGATAGCTTATGATAAGTGTCTTTTTCTGTGTGACTTATTTCACTTCGAATCGTCGTACCTTAATCCACTCATCTTGCTTCTACTAGCCTTATGACATTGATTTCATGTCTGAGTGATATTCCATTGTACATAAGGACCACAACTTCTTTATCCATTTTTCTCTTTCCTGGGATATTTAAGGTGTCATGAAGTGGTGGTTCTTGTCAACAGAGCAGCCCTAAACTTTGGGGTGCCTGTGTCTTGCTGATTTTTATTTTTCCCAATTTATACGCCCATGAGTGGACGTGCCCTATGCTCCCTAAGCTGTGTTTTTTCGATGTTTCAGGACACACCGTACACTTCTCCAGAGTGGCT